>NC_084481.1:64032836-64346503 GCF_030035675.1 Rhineura floridana | reverse complement strand
CTTTGGGAGAGTGGAGGTCAGGAGAGAGACATTTGGGATCCAGATCGTTCAGGAAGAGATTGAAAAGTAGAGGAGCCAAGACGCAGCCCTGCCTAACTCCTTTAGTTGTGGGGATTGAGTTGGTCAGACCCCCATCACGTCCACAACGTACACGCAAAGAGGTATTCAGATGGAGGTTGTGAATAAGGAGCAGCAATCTTTTGTCAATTGTTGTTTTGGCCAATTTGGCCCATAATTTGTCCCTTGGGATGGAGTCGAAGGCAGACTTTAAATCGACAAAGGCCATGTATAAACCACTCCCCAGTCGATTCCTGTATTTTTCTGCCAGATGATTTAAAAGCAGGCAGTGGTCCAAGACAGATCTACCTCTCCTAAAACCTGCCTGTTCCCATCCCAGGATGTTATCCTCCTCCATCCATGTAGACAATTTTCTCTTCAAATAATTGGCATAGAGTTTTCCTATAACCGAAAGAAGGCTGATTGGCCTGTAACTGGAGGGGTCGTCTCTGGGGCCTTTTTTGTAAATAGGGATGACTATAGCCTCCTGCCAGGCCTGGGGGAAATGACCAGTATTATTTATCAAAGTAAATAAGTTGGCTAGTATAGGAGCCCACCAGGCTTGGTGAGACTTCAGGAGCTCCGGGGGTAGATTATCGCTACCCGGGACTTTGGCCGGTCTTAAGCCATTAATCAGATCTATTATTTCTAACTGAGAAACAGGAGGCCAAACTGGTAGATTTTCAGGATCACAGGTAAAAAAATGCAGTACAACCCTGTTATTCTTACTTATGATTGGTCTGGACGCTGTAGGTGGTGCAAAAGGAGGTGGAGCAACAACAAAGGAAAGTGGCTAGCATCTATATGAGGGGGAGAAACCAAGATGCTAGAAAAATATGTTTTATTCGTAATCCAGACCTGATTCATTTCAGCCTTGTATTTTTAGGCTTTCATCAGAGGTTGTAGGTAAAAAGGCAGGGACAAATTTCACTCAATGAACATATAAAATCACAACATACATATAAAATCTATCTATAAATCATATTTTCACTTACAGTAAAGGCTGATGTACAATGTCTTCCAATTAGCACAACTGCTTTCACCAATATAAACGCCTCAGAAAGGAGTTCATTATGACTGTACATATATATAACCAGAGATCGTGATGCTGGCAAAATGAGGTGGCACAACTTTTCACTGGGGCAAGGTATTGCCAACATGTTACTCCACTGCTGAAAGAATTGCACTGGCTTCCTGTTACCTACTGAGCTAAGTTCAAGGTTCTGGTTTTGGTGTACACAAGCCCTACACAGCTTGGGACCAGAATACCTGAAAGATCGTCTTATCCCTTATATACTTCAGTTGATCACTGTGCCTCTTGCAGATACCATCTTATCAGGAGGTCCATTCCACACAACATAGGAAGCAGATCTTTAGTGTAGTGGCACCTACTCTTTGGAATTCCCTCCCCTTAAATATTAGACAGGCACCATCTCTGTTATCTTTTCAGCGCTTACTGAAGACCTTCCTCTTTCAACAAGCCTTTTAAGTAGAGACCTTATCCCAGTCTGCGTCTCTGCTAGAATTGCTTTTAAAGATGTTTTTAAGATGTTTTGTTTCAATATGTTTTTAAAGATGTTTTGTTTCAATATGTTTTTAAAGATGTTTTGTTTTAATATGTTTTAAAGTCTTTTGTTTTTAAGATGTTTTAGAGTGCTTTTAGTGTTTTTTGCTTGCTGCCCTGGGCTCCTTCTGGGAGGAAGGGTGGGATATAAACTGATAAATAAAAAGTCTGATCTTTTGGGAAAAGCAGGTTTGTTGTGCAAGACCTCCCACTCAACTATAATTGCACAACCTGCATTTGCCAGTTTGTGACTGAATCCCACTCGAAAACAGCAACAATCCTAAAACACCCTTAGTTACCTACCCTAGATACAGTATTTTCGAAGGCACTGCAGATTTCCATCCCCCCCCATCACTTTGGGGCCAAAAGAGTTTTTCTCCTTGGTCCCCAGTAAGCACCAGGTCAATTCCCCATTTTTAATAGGGAATACAATAGTGGCAGAACAGATAGACCTCCTTTATAAAGTGCACCCTATATACATTGCCTTATGTAGATACATACATCAAAGATATTTCAGGTCAAATGGGGTATATTATCACTCATTGTACAAAGGCAGGCAAATCTGTCCCTTCCATCCTTTCTCATCTCTCCTTTGGACTGTAGCTGAATACCTGCTCTTACTATACATGTAGATAGAGCAGAATACATTTAGATTAGCAACAAAGACCAGTTCTGCCAACCAAGGGCCAATTAAGACATGATGTTAATTGTATGAATGCAACTGATGTGATTTTTGGGGGTTATGTAAATAGCAGCTGTGAGAAAGCCTGAGCAGCCTGCCCCAGATCTGACAAACAAACAAACATTGCTAATATGACCTTCCTTTGAAATGCAAATAGCAGCTGCACTATGAGGATTTTTGTTGTGATGGTGGCAGGGAGAGAAAGAGTTAAACTCCTCCCTCCTATCCCCAGTCCAGAGGCCGTTCAGGTTTTCTCATGGCTGCTATGTCACATATGTTTAATCCAGACCTGGCAGGCCCAAAGAAGCACTGGGTTCAGCAAATCCCAGAGAACCCATGATGAACCACAATGGATTAGAACAGTGGAAAGGTTTGGCTCTGTATATAAAGAGGCTGACTGTAGGTCAGGGTGGCTTCCTGATGTGTTTCTTTTTTATCATTATGGAATTATTTCTTTATCGGCCACCCTTGTGTTGGCTTTTGCCTAGTCCATTTTATTCATTTCAGTTTTGAGTTTGCAATCCTTGTTGCTGGCTCAATTTTACCAGCTGGGTTGCAATTTCTAACCCAAATTTACTACAACTAGTTAGTCCCTAAGCAGTTTTGCCTATTCATTGCATTACATTTTGGATTTGATCCTGAAAACTGTGACTTGAAGGAAACTTGTGGAAGAAGAAATTCCCTCTCACCCCAGCCACCTTTTCCCCACAAAGCTGTTCCAGCAAGTGGGAGAACCTCTGGGATAGAATGAGACATGGGGGCTGCTGGAGGTGGGGGATCTTGCCCCAAACTGGGCAGAGGCATATTACGCATGCAGAGATCTGCTCCATTATGTTGTTTATTTGCCCATTTTGGAAGGATCCTTCTAGAGCTCTTTGCAGTCCACTTGGATTTTCACTGTCTGGAGTAATTTCATGTCATCTGTATACTTGACTGCCTCACAGCTCACCCGTATTTCCTATAAGTTATGAACAAGTTAAATAACTGGTCTCAACACAGATCCTCAGGGACTCCGCTGCTTACTTCTCTCCATTGTGAGAACTGTCCATTTAATTTCCGACTGAGATCAATGAGAAAGCCCTATTCTGTTCACATTTACACAAAAGTTAGTTGTGTTCTTTTCCATGATAGTTACTTCCAAGTGTGTGTGTGTGTGCGCACATGCGCGCATGCCCAAAATCCACATCCAAATTACCAGATTCACTTGAGATAATTTTATGAAGCTATTTAACCGTAGGATATATGCATACATTTCTTTCTTAATTCGCCAGCCAAATACTGAAGTAGGTAACTACAAGAGAATCGCTTTCCTCTCCCTTTTGATAGCGGAGCTGATGTTGTACCGCTAACTTCATTTCCACAATTTGGTGTCCAATATGCAATCTGATCACACACCTCGAGTTTTGTCAGTCGTAGTCATGGCGTTAAATTGAATCACAAATCCTACATTAGACTGACATAGATCTGATTTTGGCCTGAACTTGGAGTGTTTAAAATACCAAAACGCTACTCACTGATCCCTAATGAGAAGTAATCAAAGAATTTAACCAGCAGTACAAACACTTACACATTGCTACAGATGTAGCCAAATTGACTCAAAGTGGTTTGCTTTTCTGTATGAAAGATGTGTGCAAATATACCTTACTGACATTTACTCTGTTCTAATGGAAACTATAAAGAGAAAGGGAAACCATGGTGTCTTTGTTCTCCAAAGGGATACTTGTTCTTTCAACATACCCTACTTCTGACCTTCCACAATAGCGTAGCATGCTTATGGAATGTAATACACAATACTGTATAATACAATTTAGAAATTAACCAAGCTACAGGAATACAATTTGGATAGCTCCCAGCCCGCCTGCTTTTGCCATGTTCTAAACACCCATCATTTGTTTGAGGTTCCTTTCTCTTGTCTGTTGCCAGAAAACCAGCTTGGAAACTTTGCTGCCCAAAATGATCCCATCTATCTGATCTTGGAGCTTGTGATTATGTCGTCTTTTTAAAATCTCCACTTCAAAATGCAGAGAGACAATATAATTTAACATAGGGGTTGGTAATGACATGCTTTAGGAAATAAAGATACCTAGAAGATAAATGCTTTTTCTCCAAAGTACCAGGGGGTAGCGTATGTGTGTGAGGGTGGCAGAGAAATAGGACTGAAATCCACTTTGGCTGCATATGCAAAGTCTGTATTCAGAACATACACGAGGTGGAGGAAACTAATGGAAACGTTCTAGGTGTATGGAATTTAATACAGGCAAGTTGTCCCTTTTTCATTCCCTTTCTCACTGTCAGGAATGGAGGTTTGCTACACACACACACACACACACACACACACACACACACACACACACACACACACACACACACACATGTAACCAATAGAGTAGTGGCAAATTCAGAAGTTCAGGGTCCCTTCATGACTGTCACAGCCATGCCCCCTCCTCCCTTTTTTGCTGCTGCGTTGAGAATAAGATCTTTGTTAACACCTTCTCCCACAACAACAGAAGTCCCTAGGAGCCAATAAGCATGAAAAGGGAGAGTATTAGCTACTGAAAAGAGTCTTCTCAGTGGCTGACTCACCTCCTTTCACTATGGTTAGCTCTAATCAGCAAGAAAGGACAAGGAAGCATGTTAGAATTCTCAGTGGCTAACACACTCCCCTTTCATGCTGATTAGACCATAGGATACTGGAGACATAGGGACTCTGCTCCCAAAAAAACAAGGGGTTCTAAGACCCATCAAGACCCCAGACGATTGCACCCTTGCATGTTACACTGGTACAAGCTGTCTTGCCATATGTAAAAGTGTTTGTGTGAAAGAGTGTCCACTTGTTGATTTGTACAGCTCAACTATTGTGTACACAGACCATACACTTGCTGAATGTTACATGTGAACAACAGTATGAGTGTATAGCTCAACTACTTGTGTACACAGGTACACAGATTGCAAAGTCACTGAATGCAATGTGTGAATATCCTTATAGGAAGTAAGCCAACAAGGGTGGAGATCTTAAAAAAGAGGTGATAGGAATGCACTTCCAAAAAGGAAACTCAGGTCACGTTTGCGGTTATCCAATGAATATCCAAATATTCAATCTTTTGCCTCAGCTTTTAAATCGTCAAAAATAGTATATAGGCACCTCCTGAGACAAAAGAAACTTGATTTTGCAATATCCCAATGGCAGAAGTTAGCCAACGCAATATTCCTAAAACAAGACCGTACATTTTGGAACTTGGTCAATAAGGGAATGGGCTCAATTAAACATACGAAATTTCAACAAATCCCATCTTCTGTTTGGCACGCCCATTTTAGCAGCCTCTACTCCTCTGCACCATTCTCCCATCCCGTTTGTTTGAATTTGGACATTAAAAATCTCCCACAGTGGCCTCCAGTATCATCTGATGAAATCAGATCATTAATTGATTCATTGAAAAATGGAAAATTACCCGGGGAAGACTATCTCCCTCCTGAAATATTTAAAAACTTCCCTGACTGGTGGGCCCCCATTCTGGCATGTCTGTTTTCAAGAGTCAACGAATCAGGCATTATACCAGATGGATGGAGACGAAACATCATTGTTCCAATTTACAAAACGAGTGACCCTTCTGATCCTTCTAATTACCGCCCCATTAGTTTATTAAATGTGGCGTTAAAACTGTACAGTAAATTCCTTCTTCTAAAATTGGAACAATGGGCAAATTCAAATAATATTATACCAGCTGAACAAATTGGCTTCAAGAAAGGGTCTTCCCCGATCGACCACGGCCTAATTCTTTACTTTATGGCAAATCAGGCCATAATTGGCCCTACAAAACATCTCTAAGTGGCATTCGTTGACCTGGCCGCAGCATTTGACTCAGTAGACAGGGGCAAACTTTGGACAAAACTATATAACATGAATATAGATCACCGATTACTGTATTTAATAAGGGCCCTATATACCGACACTTTCGCCCAGGTTAGATTAAATAATTGCGGTGCAATGGCAAGCCCGATATCAGTGGCGAGGGGCGTTAAACAGGGGTGTCCTCTTGCACCCCTATTATTTAACTTATTTTTAACAGCCATAATATCGGACCTGTCTGATCCACAATTTTTTCCTCCCTCTATTGGAAATAGAAAGATATCCACACTATTTTACGCAGACGACATGGCCCTTCTTTCATTAGCCCCAGTAGGCTTGAAAAAATTAATGAGACGTCTTCATGAGCTCTGTGTAATTGAGGGGCTAAAAATAAACTATAAAAAAACTAAAGTTCTAGTATTTGGGAGGAGATACGTGAATCATTGCTGGTCAATGGATAATCACCAATTAGAACAGTGCCGGGTATTTAAGTACCTGGGAGTGATTTTTTCAGATACCCTTTCCTGGAAAACCCATTTGCAATATACCAAACAAACAGCGATAAAAACAGTGGGAGCCATCTTAAAATTTCATCGCTCAACCGGGGGCACTTTGATCACCCCCGCCCTAAAAATGTTTGAGGCTAAAGTAATTCCTCAGGTCCTTTATGGCACTTTGATATGGGGGTGGGATAATGAAGCAATTTCATCTTTGGAGACAATTCAAACGGACTTTCTCAGGCGCTTACTGAACTTACCCCCAGGAACCTCATCTGCAATGCTCCGAGCAGAAACAGGCCTCCCCCCGCTGACTGCCCACATCCATCTAGCTCTCCTGAGGTTCATGAGATCCACTGTACACTTACAAAATAAGGACCTGTTAAACTTATGTTTAACCCACCCTTCTACTCAGAAAACCTGGGGAGCTAGACTAGAAAATCTATTACATAGGTACCATCTTACTACCCATCAATTCAATACCATTGGTTCAGACATGAAACTTCGGGAAGCTGTCATCCACCACAGCCAATATCTAGATCGTCTATATCTACTTAATAGCAGGTCCGCCCCATGGTATTGGAGATTCAAATTCGATCACAGTCTCTCCCCATACCTTACCACATATATGCCCAGTAACCTTAGATTCGCATTTACCTCACTTAGATTTTTCTCCTTGCCTAATGCGGAACGGGAAGGGAGAATTGCTAAGGTTCCTAAGGAACAAAGATACTGCATCTGTGGGTACCAAGGGGTGGAGGACCTTCCACATATCTTACTGGATTGTCCAATTTATCATAATCTCAGAATGAATCTTACATTGAGGTGGCCAGACCTTTACGAGTCGACCACAATTGCCGACAAAGTATTATTCCTAATGTCTGATCAGAACTATGAGGTGACACACCACGTAGCTATATTCGCATCTGCAGCTAGAAAACTAAGAGCCGGTTTACCTTTAGAGCTCAACCCGAAATGAAATTTCTAAAAGGCTCTATTGATCCCGACAGTATTTAAATTTAATTTTGCCATCTCAGTAACTAAAGTTTATTTAGGAACTAGACACATGGCACTAAGATGAACACATTGATTTTATATCGTTTTAATAATTTGCTACTTGCTAATGTTTTATCTTGTTTTAACTTGTATTTTGCTATGGACTGTATACCTTGTGTTGGCCTGTGGCCCTGCAATAAAGATGATGATGATGATGATGATGATGACTTCCAAAATGGGTGATGGGAGGGTGAAAACCTGTTTGTGAAACACTAAGCAACAATAGCAGTACAGATTCTGTTAGGGCTCTACCTGACCCTTAAGGCCCCCCATATACTTCCATATATATCAGTAGTATATTTGTGGGCATATACAATCCTGCGTTAACATCAGGTTTTCTGATATTGCACGGGCACAGCAATCAACGTACCAAATTCTAAATTCTTCTGTGTTGGCATAGCACATTTTAGGACTGAGTGGTAAAAGGTTTGTGATATGACCTTGCACTCTTCAGATATTTTCCTCAGTGACTTGCTAGAGTGCTCTCTCAACAGATGGATAAATACTGTTAGTTGCATCAACTAAGGTTGGCTTGATAGACCAAGCTTGAAGTCAACAATGTTTTTTATGTCTATTGGTGCATTCAGTGCAGCAAAGCATGTTTGTGTAATTGATGGCAGTGGGAACTAAGCGTGCATGAGTGTGTGTTGAATGGTGCTCTAAGGTCCTGATTCTGAGAAATTTGCATCACTAGGTGGGATTACTTAAAGTGTTTGAGAGTTAATTGTAATTTAAGTTTCTGGCATCAGTTTTCTAAAAGGCTATTATTGTGGGACCAAAGCATTAGTAATGCTGTTACCAAAATCCATAATCGCTAATTTCGGAACATGCATCTGTCCAGCCTATGATGCTCTGTTGTATTTTTAACTCAGTGCCATTTACCTCTAAACTTTTTGCCATCCAATCATAATCTGAGCTAGTGCATTTTTGTCCCTCCCTGGTGCCTGCAATGCTGTGATGACAGTGGGGTGGGGAAGACATTCGGATGCCTGTTGTGCTGCAAATGATGTCATCAGGAGCGTGATGGGGTCTGAATTCAGAACTAAGCTTGAAAAACAAACAGTTTTCCAGTTGTTTAGGAAAATAACTTGGTCTGCCAAGTCCAATACTGAATCATACTGCAGAGAGTTTGTCCATATGTAGTTATTAATAGTTTGGATAGTCATGATCTGTGTTCAGGTATTGTATGTAGAATCAAGGCCCTGGAAATAACTTAGAAATCAAGCAGACAATAAGGATGCAAAAAGAACCCAAAACAAACCACCCCACAATTTGAGAAACATGTCCCTAAAAACTCAAACAAATGGAAAACATTAAGGGGGGAGAAAGGATTGATTACATGGGGGGAACCTTTTGCTCTCCGGACGTTGCTGAACTACAACTCCCATCATCACTGGCCATTGGCCATGCTTGCTGGGGCTGATGGGAATTGTGGGTCAGGAACACCTGGAGAGTCAAATGTTCCCCACACCTGTGGCAGGTGAACACCCTTAGGCATCTTTGAAGGTGAAGGGCATTTCTGGAGTCCAGCTTATTATTATGGTTATTCATCATCATAATCTAACTAGAGGAGTGATGCCCCAGGAGAGGGTGGGGGCAAGAAAATCTCCCTATTCACCAGAAGGTGAGACTCAAACTTTAGGGCTATACCTTATCATGCAGGGCCAGGGTTTTGCTCACCCAAGGTGATAGTTGAGATTATCTTCCCACACTTCTCATTTCCCCTGTGCATGCTATTAATAACATGTGGCCCAAATTCAACCCATGTTCTGGGTCTTCTCTCTGTATTCCTAGGTCTGGTCACAAATAAGTGAAATGAATGATGACAATTAATAGAATTTCAGGGAATTAGGAATGCTGCCCGTGGAAAACATATGTGATTAACCCCCTTCACATTGATATATAATAGAAAATATGCTTATTTTTCCTAAGTGTTCACAAAACATTGCATACATGATCTCAGCAAACTTTACAGCAACCTTGTAGGGAGGCCAGTATAATTATGCCTATATAAGAAATGATGGAGTCAAGGAATGAGAATGAGAGATAGTGGCCTACCTAAGTCCACCTGGTGAGTTCATGTTACAGCAGGGATGAAGAACCTGTGGCTTTTCAAGATCTTATTGGATGGCAATTCCCATCAGCCCCAGCCAGCATGGGTACTACAATAATGAGAGTTGCTATCTAATGAGATCTGGAGGGCCATAGTTGCTTAATCTCTGTGTTGCAGGCTCGCCTTCTATGCTGGTCTTGTAGTGCAGCAACACCTCTTGTTTATTTCAAATAGTAGTTCAGTGGTTAACCAAGAAAGGTTGTATATATCAAACTGGAAACAGGAAATGTGGTACAAACCTGCTCAGATGTACGTGACACAGGTGATTACAAAATCATGGAAGGAAATGTTGAAAGGCTTATAGATACATGTTAGATGGCATATCTCTTTGGAGGGGTGGTGAATCAGCGATAAGGATAACATGGTGTCATATTGATAAATGGCTAACATCATCAGCTAAAGATGGCATGTTCTGATACAACTAAAATATAAAGTTGGGGTTACTGCTTGCTATATTTAAACTAGATATCAATGCTCCTGTGCCTCACTGTTTAGAGTGGAAATGTCTCTCTCTAAGAAAGTAGATGAATGGAGCCACCCTGGTCAGACCAACTTACCCTGTTTGTTCCATCTCCTATTCAGGACAGCTAAGGAAAAAGCCACATATTACAAAATAAACATGTGATTCCCCCCCCCACTAATAAATGCTAATGCAGGAGTAGGGAGGCATTTATTACAGTGCAGAATTGGCAGGGGAGGGGAGTGCTTAACCCATTCCCTGCCTGCTGATCTGCCCACATAAATGCCCACCCCCAGGTGGGCTATGAGATGAGAAATAACCCTAAATGGGGCAGGGCAGGGCGAGAGACAGCCAGGGCTGAGATTTGCTGGGGAAAATTGGCAGGCACGCATCAGTGCCTGCTAATCATGACAGCTATGTTCTACCTCCACTCTCGGAGGCAGTATGCTTCTGAATACCAGTTGCTGGCAGCCGCAGGATGGGAGAGTGCTTTTGTGCTCAGATCCCAGTTGCATGCATTCCATAGGCATTTGGTTGGGCACTGTGAGAACAGGATGCTGACCTAGATGGGCCTTTGGCTTCATGCTGCAGAGCTCTCCTCAAATTCTTATGTTCTTAAAGGCAAAACCCTCAGCCTCTTCAGTCAGAAAGAGAAAGGCAGAATAAAATAAAATCCCCAGATGACAGGACCAGATGTAATGGGCTTCAAGGTAAAGGAGGGTAGATTTTGGATGAGCATTAAGAGAAACCTAGTGAAGTAAAAACAGTTTGATAATGTAACCAATTACCTAGAAGGGTGAGGGGGCTTCTCCCTTGCTGGATGTCTTCATGCAGAGCCTTGACTGCCATCTGTTGGGGATGCTCTGGCTCTGAATGTCTTGTATCAAGCAATGGTTGGACTAGATGACCTACAACCTACAAACCAACTCCCAGTTCCATGATTCTGTATGCCTGCATCTGAATTAGATCCTAAATATATTGATAAATGCTTATGTACAAACCAATGGGTTGCATCTGACACAGTGATTTCTGATGTGATGGAACAATCGCCCCCTCTCCTCCACCCATGCACCCCCTAAATCTGTTCTGGGGGTTCTCCCAACTCTCCGGAGCAGATCTGGGGATGGCGTGGGGCACGTGTGGGGGGAGGAGAGGGGAAAAAGCCCCTTGTACTAGTGCAAAAACTTACTTGGATACCACCCAATGACTTATCTCCTTGACCTGAAGCATTATTGGCAGGAGTGGGAAACGTGGCTTAAGGTCATTTGCTAGGACAGCAGTGTCCATCTGTGCTACCGTGTCCTCATCATCAGCTTACTTGCTCTGGTGTTACTGCAATCCTGCTATGCCTGGCCCCCTTAGTGGCATCCATGCAGTTAAAAGGGCTATGGGGAGAAAAGAAAGTCAATGTGAACTTGAAGGCCATCATTTCCTTAACATGGGCTGAGTATGGGGTCTATTTAGTCTGGCAGGCAGGTGAGATGGATGGCTCAGCCCCCTTGCTGCCATGACAATTCTGTTAGGGCTGACAGATGGGAGGCGGCAAAATTTAAGGCTAGGATCCTAAGTATACTTAGGCAGCTCAGTGGGGGTTGAGAGTGTTAAGTAAATATGTTAAGGACGGGGCATATACTAGGTTTTCAGACACTTGAAGGTGGTATGACACAACTATACTTTAGCCACAAATTAATGCTGATCCCCACCCCACCCTGTTATTTCTGGTGAAACAGATTTGCAGGGCTTTGTAGCAGTTTAAAAACCTGCCACACCTGTTTGACAGAGACATGTAGGTGGCAGGCAACAATAGCTATTATGCCTCCTTAACCTTTTTGAACAATTATACGGCGCCTCCTTCCAAGAAGTAGAACAGTGGCCTTTAAGCAGTCTTCAGTGGGCTAAATTGGCTTAAATCCATGCACTCTGAATTAGTGGCTTGTGGGTGTTGGCTGTTTGTTTTGCTAAATCTATCTGACTTAACTGCATTGTTTTTAGCAAGCTGGTGTTATGGACGGTACTATATATGATGGGAGTGTTCTTATTTCTGTCTCTTGCTGCACCTGGAGAAGAGGTGCAAGAAGTAAGGGAAATTATCTTTCTCTTTTCAGCAACAGAAATTGATCCAATAACATATGTCCCCTTGACCTCTAGGGCTGATAACTAACCACTGGGCAGTTCTGGAGTGGTCCACCTTGTGTGGTTTGCCTCTCGTGATAAATAACCTTTCAAGGTGCCACATCCTGCCAGTCAGCGCGTACATGCGCTTCAGCATATCCAGCATCCTCGCACTTCAGGTAGGGAAGGGAAAGCAATGAACCTGATATTTCAAAAATTGAACCTACTCATCTAGCTTGCCCTCAGCAATCCCTTACAACGAGCTCCGCAGCTGCTCGACTTAGGGAGGAGAAATTGAGCCAACATCTCGAGAAAGGAAGCTGGGCTGTTCGAACCAGGTGACAGCTGGGCTGAGGAGAACAGGGCTGCTGTCAATTTTAGTGTTGTGCAAAAGAAGAAATGTTTCCTGCTGTTTGACAAGCAGCAAACTACCCACATTTCCTTTCCCACATAACTATTCAGGACACAGGAATTCTCCTCCCTCCCCACTCTGCACATGCTCACCTTTGGAGTCAGTGCAGCGCATAAAACAGGGCTGGAGAACTTTTTTCAGCTCAAAGGCCACATTCCCTTTGGGCAGCCTTGTGGGAGGACACATGCTAGTGGTGGGCGGGGCCAGAGGCAAAAAGAGTGGGTGGGGGCAGTGGATGTGAATCTTACATTTGAACAGTAAGCTACATTGCAGCCAGAAGCCCATGTAACCATGTAAATGGCATTGGAACAGTTCAGGGCACTTGAGGAAGGCATCGAGCAGGGCCAGTGAAAGAGGTGGCCTAGAGAGGGAGGCGTGGCCTAGGGAGGAGGAGTGGCCTGGGAGTCCCGAGGGCTGGATAGAGAGGCCTAGAGGGTTGCATTTGTTCCCAGGGCCTAAGATCCCCCACCCGTGCTATAAAAGATAACATTTGTTAGCTGCCTTGAACTTTTTTTTTTAAAAAAAAACTAAAAAGTAGGGTATAAATATTTTACATACAACCAAGGATCAGATTAATTGGGCCATCTAGCGCAATACTGTCTACAGTGGCTGCAGCGGCTCTGCAGTCTTTTCCAGCCTTATCTGGAGATGCTGGGGGATTGACCCAGGAACCAGATGCTGATGAGATAACCTTTGCAAAGGCACACACTCGGCCCCCTAAGCTACAGCCATTTCCTTTAATATATGCACAAACAAACAAATGTACATCACTTGCTTTCTAATGTCTAATAATGTGATCTGCTCCTAAAGGCATGTCCCCCAAATCACTTTACAATGGTCCAGTCAGCTCAGCCTCCTGCTACATTTAATCTCCCTGCTTTACACACCCTTGGGGCCACTGAGGAATGATAAAAGGGTGACTTCCCCACATTTTCTGTGCGTGTTTGAGCACAGTAACGTGAAATCACCCACAGATGTGTACCTCCCTTTAGGGTGCTTTCATACACATTCAGGCTAAACAGGCTAAAGCTGAATCCTGATAAAACTGAGGTACTGCTCGTGGGAGACAAGGGGGGGTTGGGAAACATCGACCTGGTATTTAATGGGGTAAAATTGCCCCTGAAGGACCAGGTCCGCAGCCTCGGGGTGATCCTTGATTCCAAGCTGTCCATGGAGGCTCAGGTTTCATCAGTGTGCCGGGCAGCTTGGGGTCAATTGTGTCTCATACGAAGACTGCAACCCTACCTTCCCGTCCACCAGCTCCCACTCGTAGTACACGCTCTGGTCACCTCTCGTTTAGACTACTGCAATGCGCTCTACGTGGGGTTGCCCTTGAAAACAGTCCGGAAATTACAGCTGGTACAAAATACGGCGGCTCGTCTACTTACGAACACCCGCCGTTATGATCATATTACCCCAGTGCTGTACGATCTACACTGGCTTCCAGTTATTTTCTGGGCTCAATTCAAGGTGTTGGTATTAACCTATAAATCCCTGTACGGTTTCAGCCCAGTATACCTGATGGAGAGCCTCCAACGTCATAAATTGTGCCGCCCTACAAGATCTGCCACTCAGGGCCTCCTCTCAGTTCCGTCAACTAAAGTGATTGGGTTGGTGAGGACTCGGAAGAGGGCCTTCTCTGTGGCGGCCCCCACGATTTGGAACTCCCTCCCAATAGATCTTCGACATGCCCCTTCCTTATATATATTTCGCCGAGGCCTGAAGACCTGGCTTTTCCATCAGGCCTTTATGAACTTGAGACTTCTAAGGTGAACTAGCTTCAGAATTGTATTACTGACAACTTTACTAAATATTGTAATTTTGCATTGTGCTGTACTGGTTATATTGTTTTTATTGTATCATATTTTACCATGTACTTTATCGTGCTTTATTGTATGCCGCCTAGAGTGGCCATTGGCCAGATAGGCGGCCTATAAATTAAAGTTTATTATTATTCTTCTTCTGTAAGAGCTGGGTCCAGCTGACCTGAGTGACAACATGGACCTGTATTAACACAGCATCTCACACCAGTTTTCTTGATGAACTCTGGCTGATCTGTTTTATTTCCACATCAGCTGAGGTAATACTGTTCTGAGTGTTACTGCTGGCTGACCTGAAAATAACACAAGCAATATGGACCACATTCAAGAAAACAGGGATCAAATCCATCTCCCTCAACACCTTCACAGAACTGTCTCCCCAACAGCCCCTAACCATCACCTGTTCACATGCAGCTTTCTTCTAAAAGAAGCAGCTTGTAGCAAGTTCTTCGTTTCTGTCTTCTTCCTCGGTGAAAGAGGGAGAGATGTTGACTGTGTGTATGTGTGACAAACAGAGTGACCGACATAGACAGAAGTGGAGTGGATTTTCTGTAGGTTCTGGGCCCCTCAAATGTGAGAGATGTACTCAGGAGTGCTGTACTTAAACATATCCCCTAGTCCAGCATGTACACATTGCGATTCTAAACCTGAGCTCTCTATGTCAGTAGGAAAGAGGAGTGGATGTACTTATGAATCCTCTGTGTGCTTTAGTTAGTATACTATTGTGAGTATGGAAAACAGACTCTGGGGAAAGAAGCTGCTGAGTCCTGTCCCCCCCCGCCGCCATCTCTATGCAGTTTGCTGTTCACCCAGAACAGTGAACAGTTTGAGATCCCCCTGGAATTCCTCATTTTCTGAATAAGCTGATCTTAGGGTTATCCGACTATGGGTCTGCTAGACAGATGAGCTGAAAGAGTCACTTTGCTGTAATGATTCAGGAGTTAACTGCACAGACTGCTAAGACAGTGAATCACAGCCAGGTTCTCCGGCTCTGTACCCAGTAGACACGTAATTTTCCTGAAATGCTTGCAAAATCTAAGGTCATGAGATTTCAAGAGAAGAGTTTGGAAACACCAAAGTTTCTGTTCCCTCTTCTTGGACATACTGAACTTTGCCATCCAGCTTATTTTGAACGGACTCCCCCCCCCCCCCCAGGCAAACTATTTCCACATACACTCTTTATAGAAAATTGTTTATGGGAGGTGTGCAGGCCACATGGATTTTCAAGAAAGCCCATTCTGATATCTGCATAGGTGCAATTCTCTGACCCCTGGGGGAGGGCATCCTAGAGACCATAGCACAGAATGGATCGACACTCCCCCCCCCCACTGAAGTCAGAACTCTGATATTGGAAGAGCCAAAAACTGAGTGTGCCAGGGGTGTGCCAGGCCATGCTGGGAAGGAGCTTGGATCCAAAGGATCCTAAGCCCTCCTAGTCCCCTGTCATGTCCCCAAACTGGGGTCAGGGTGGAAGGTTAGATAGGTGACAGAACATATGCAAACCTCTCCTTCCCCTGGCTTCCAAGGAGAGAGAAAACAGTAACAACTGAAAACAAAACAAAAATGGATGGAGGACTGCATGACAGTTCCTCTGCTCTCGCTTCTGCCTGCTGCCTTGAGTCTGGCAGGTCATAGGCATTTCTCCTCCCTTGCCTTAGGATTGCGGACAACATGTACTACTTGGGGAGGAATATTCCATTGGCTCTGGAAGCACTTGGTTGCTCAAATGCTCAGTTTTCTTTCTATAAATTGGTGAACCCTCCAGAAGTCATTGGAATTCCAACTCCTGTCCAACTCAGCCAGCATGCCCTACATTCAGGGATGATGGGAGTTGTAGTCCAGCAACTTCTGGAGGGCCACAGGTTCCCTATTCCTGCTATAAAAGATGTTTTCTCTCCCATGAAATCCTTTTGTATAATGCAACCTGCCCTAATACTTTTCCTCTTTAGATAAGAAATCAAAATCCAGACTTCAAACTTTCTCTGCCTTTTTTTTTAAATAGGAGTTGCCTTTGGTTCATTTGCACTGGGCCAACTGCTCATTGGCAAGATCAACATATTTGTGGAATAAATGGGATCAGTTGTGAGGGCTTTGATCTTTTGCATCTATTTACAAGCACATATCCTAATGCAGGGGTGGGGAATCTACAACTCCCATCACCTCTGGCCATTGGCCCTCCTGGCTGGGGCTGATGCAAGCTTCTCATCCCTGTCATAATGCCTCACCCCTGCTAATACTAGTGCCTAGAAATGACTAAAAAATCCCTCAATCATGTTTCAGTCCCTCCTCCAGTGGTTACTCTGGTAGCCAATGTTAATTGATAAAGAAGAGGGAGAAGGCCTAATAACTTACTACACGGTCTTGCTTGCTGTGCCTTCAATCCAGG
Organism: Rhineura floridana; assembly: GCF_030035675.1. Lineage (NCBI taxonomy): Eukaryota > Metazoa > Chordata > Lepidosauria > Squamata > Rhineuridae > Rhineura > Rhineura floridana. The sequence goes on along the minus strand of NC_084481.1, from coordinate 64,329,497 downwards.
GCTCTGCTGTGGAGGGATGCTGAACTGAGTGCTAATGCATGGAGAGACAGAGTTGAGGTTGAGAGTGGAAACGCTGAGCCCTGCACAGTGAGATTTTGGCTCCTTTACCATTCTGTAATATTCAGGAACTGTGTCTTTTCAGTACTCCTGGGATAAAACGCCTTTGGAGTTTAATTTTAAATTTAATATTGGATCACCTTGATCAATTTCTGGGGTCCCTATCCCTAGACGGTATTTACGATGTGTGGCCATAACGCTAAACCTGCAGGACATGTGTTTTGCGCTAGGTTGCAGAGTAATCAACTTAAGGCAACAACTCCTTGTGGATACATGCCCTTCTGGAGGAAAAAGTGGATGTGGGAATGATATTGAAATCCATGAGATGTATGGACAAAATGCAGATGATATAAGAAAACTCTGCTTATGAAGGAGAACATAAGTGGCCATCTGCAAGGAGTAGCCCAAACTCATTCATCACAAGCAGAAGGACTATACTAGAATGGAAAGTTGCAATGTCTTAACATGATTCTTGAGTCAGGAAGAACCACCATGGAGAGAGGAAATCAGTGATTGCCACTAGCAATGTGGTCGTGCACATTGTCCCTTAGAGCAATCCATCCAAGGCAAAAACAGGTTAGGCACCAAATGAATGACAGCGAACAACCAACATATCTCCACTTGGACCTTATTTCAAATGAGGCTCCCCTATGGCCTCAGATAAAGTCTGGATGGAATACCTAGAGAAGTCTGCAAACAATAGGCAAGTGATCTTCCTTCATGTGACTGAATTTCATAGCATCTGAACATCTTGCCATGCTTCCTATTTCTTGAAAGGCAGAGGTGACAAGAAGGTGAAAGGAAGTTGAAATAAAGGCATGAACATGCTGTAGCCAGAGTAGAACAAAGGACATGAGGCATTTTCACAAGTGACTCTAAAACACCCTTTAACCTCCAGTGTGCCCCATGTGGCTTGTTGATAGCAGACTAATGAACATGGATGAGAGGCACTTTTCAACTGAATGCATGTTCCAATGTAGTTCTTGCACCGAACCTATAGATGTGGGCAGTTTAAATATTATTTGCTTGTAAAGCCACCCTTAAGGCTGAAATCTTATGCTCACTTACTTGGGACTGAATTCAATAGACCTTTCTTCCAAGGCTATACAGCTGTTCTTGCGTGTGATGTTTTCCTTAAAGTTAGACCTTTGGTTTGACTCAAGATGATGTTGCCTTTTTTGGTAGTAGTGGTATCACATTTTATAGGTGCTGGGAACAAAAATAACTAAGCCTGTCCTAGTATGGAAGCTCCACTGTCCACTCTTGAGTCAAATGTGCACCCGGGGTAAAGTGGATTTGCTGCAACGGCCATGGAGTTGTTGCCACTCCATCAGTAGGAATGGTCATGAGAGTCAAACCTCAGATTGAGAATGGGTAAGCAAAGGAGGCAGGTCATGGCTTCACTTGCGTCAGAGCGCCCACCAAGAATGAGCCCTGTAATCTTGTTTTTCAGTGCCAAGCATCATCTTTGGACTGTGGGGATTATGTGAAAATAAGGAACAGTGCCTCTGAACATGTTCAGAGTGAATATCCTTTTCTACTGAGCATTCACTTCTTTCATACATCTAGAATGAAGGACATATTTTTTCATGAAGGACATGTTTTTCATGGTTTTTCAACCATATGGTAGCCAAGATATCCTGTGGACCAGGTATTCACAGAAAGATATGAACTGGGGACCAGCATGTTGTAAACCGCCCAGAGAGCTTCGGCTATGGGACGGTATACAAATGCAATAAATAAATAAATAAATAAATGAGTCAGGAACCCTTAGGACAGAGCCAGTGTGGTATAGCAACATGTTAGACAGACTTAGGTAAGGGAGACCTGGGTTCAAATCCTGTTTAGCCATGGCATTCACTGCCTGATTTTATGCTAGTCAGTATCTCTCAGCATCATCTTCCCCCCAGGATAAAAGGGTTGTGAGGCTAACATGGGATGTCCGTGCACATTACTCTCAGCAACTTGGAGGAGAGATGGGATAAAAATGGGATGGAATTGTCCAGACAGACCAGAGTAAGAATGGGCTGAAAAAATAAGAATGATTCCATTGGTACTGGACAAAATTCAGAGCTACTGGTACTAGAAATTCCAAATTTTGTTGCAGGAAGGGGAGTGCACATGTGTAGTCTGTGGCTCCATGCTCACTAGTTCCTTAAAAAGCAGTGAAAGAGTTTTGTCTGGGTGCAGTTTGAAACAAATCTGCACCCGGCTGTACACATCTTTATTGTCTGATGGAATACACCCAGCCCTCTGCTGATGTCAGAGCTTATAGGACTGCCCACTGCAAAGCACCTCCATTGGACACACCTCAGAGTAGCTTTGAAATCGGTGTGAAGCTGGCTTGAAGGGAAAATGCATTGATCTCAAGCCAACCAGTTTTTGGAGTAACGAAAGGATGGAGTTTGACTGATGTCATGTGTCCCTGGATTCAACACACAGAGGTGTAAATGCACTGAAATCAGTATGACTGCAAGTGTATCCATTGCCTGAAACTTATCTCTTGGATGAATGATAGAGTGAAGTGACTTTAATAGTTGTTATCCCAGCTTAAAATTTCTGCATAGATATGCTTAAGGTACGCTGTTGCCTGGTTATGTAGGATTGCCTGTGCCAAGTGAGATACGATGGGTGGTGACAACTGAAAAGTCTTTTCAGGAGTGGCATCCTGGCTATGGAGTGCCCTCCCGAGAGAGGTCCACGTGGTCTCTATGTTAATGTCATTTTAGTCACCAGGCAGAAGCCTTTTTGATTTCCCCCCAAGCTTTTCAAAATCATGTTGTAGCTTTTAATATTGTGTTAGCTCCCCGCTGCTTTACGCACCATTATCTTTGATCTGCCTTTTTATTTTTGTGGTGTTTCTATTAATGTTACATTTTATTTTCTTCTATTTTTATTACAGTGTTGTATTTTTAATTTGTTGCTTTTATTCTGTGTGCTGCCCTGCAGAATTCCTTGTTAGAGGGTGACAAATTAATATCAGTAATCTATGAGTTTCAAAAAAGAAATGCGAGCTAAAAAGGGGGGGACTATGAGTGCTAAACACCATGGCACCTCAAATGTGATTCGCTCATGTCAGGTCTGCACAATTTGTGTCTCATCAAGAGAACACATCCCATTAGTCTTGTATCGCTGTTGAGCTAGAGTTCAATAAATCTCCTGCGTTTGCACCACCTACCCGCAAAACTCCAACAAGGTGTGTTGCAATGTTTCAATTTTGCCTATAACATCAGCTTGATCTGCAGTTATTAGCAAGTGGTATCTATCATTACACAGTGAAAAGCTTCACCTGATGGTTTCTTCAAATCACTCTTTTGTTAAAGGCACAAGAGCAGGCCTTGCTGTATTTGTTCTGGTCAGTTGGCAGTCCTGCTTGGTTTCCAACAGTGCCTTTGCATTAACAAAGCATTTTCATTCATACAACATAGACCATTTGAGTTTTGACAACCCCCTCACTACTGCATATTCTATCCATTTTGGAGGGGGCACACACACACACTCAGGAGCAGGTTCCAGAAGGTGCGGGGGGGGCTACAATGGATAGGAGAAATCAGCAAAAATTGAGTGCACCCAATAGTCTTGAAAAAGTGCAAAGCCACCATAGGATATACAATTCCTTACTATAGGGATAAGGAACATTGTAGTGTTCCAGATGTTGTTGATTGTTGGCCCTCCAGCTACCATCAGCCCCAACCTGAACGGCCAGCAATCAGGCATGATGGGAGTTGTAGTCCTGCAAGATCTAGAGGGCCACAGGTTCCCACTCTCTGCCTTACTGGTTCAGTGTGATGCATGACTAATGGGTTGCATTTGAATGGATAGGTCACAAGCTAAGCAAGCATAAATCAGCCCCAATCCATCTGGGAAGTCTGTATTGCTGTTGTCTGCAGGAGAAACGTGAGGGCTGTGCACCCCTAAACAGTCTTGCCACCATCATTCCAAAGGCTGAGAACCAAGCGACAAGAGAGAGGGAGAGAGAAAAATTAAAAGCGGAACCTCTCTTGTTACTGTATTAGCAAAGGAGGATATTAACGATAATTGAAATTCACCTCCACGAGGGGAATGAATCATCAGAAAACAAAATAATAAAAACCCAGTGGAAAACAAGGTTGTGCAACCTTAACCAGAGTGTGTCACTGGCCAGTGGAATTTTTAGAAAGGCAGCAGTTTGGGTTCATCACTGTGGTTCGTGATTGCACACACCTGTTCAAGCCTGGAGATTTTGCAACAACAAAAAATAAGGAAGCTGAACTTGTTTCTTTCTCCTGCACAGTGCAGAAAAAAGCAGAAAACCACAGCTGTTCTAGCTGTTAACAGATAGAAGCAGTCCCTCCTTGCCCACGAATCCTCCCCCCCATTACATAATTGAGGATAACGTTTTCAAAGCATATGGGCCAGAGGTATTATCATCTCATTAAAACTTTAGGTAGGAAACAATCGAGCATATTCTCACACATTTCTGCTTGGGCCTCTATAACAAATGTTTGTAATTAGGGATGCTATAAACAGTTTATTAAATAATAAATGAAGGGGAGTGAAGCTTGATGAGCTATAGAAGGTAACAGATTTTATGTATGGTGACATGTGAGCCACGGGATGAGCAGTGAACAATGGCTTCTCATTTACTTGATATTAACTAGTCACTTTGGGCAGTTTAAGTTAGATGAAGGCTGCACATCTAATAATGGGCACATTCTCTGAAAGAAATGAGAGCTTTAGAGTTGGCATTTAAAGAGAAGGGGGAAAAAGGTTTATGAGATGGAGTTTTGCCTTCTTGGCTGCCTGGACTCTAATAAAAGCTGCTGTTGAATGGTTAAGGTGCTTAATAAAGAATTATCAGGTGTTGCCAGATGAAGGTTGAAACTTTAAAACCTCACCTTGGTCCTGTTCCTTTGCCAGCAGTGTGACAAAGCAGAGCAGGTAAAATTGCTCTTTGCAGGGAGACAAAATAAGAAAGTATGAAGCTGTCTGACACTGAATCAGACCATTGGTCTATCTAGCTCACTATGGTCCACACTGGCTGGCAGCAGCATTACAGCATCTCAGAAATAAATATTTCTCAGGCCTACCTGGAGTTGCCAGGGATTGAACCTGAGATCTACAAGCAAAGCAGCTGCTCTGCTACTGAGTTTCGACCCTTCCCTGTTGATCCAGCTAAATCAGTTGAGTACAGTTTGAGCTAATTCCCTCTGCTAAATAAATGATGGATGAAACTTCATCTACTGGATCTAGGCTGCTATTAAAAGGCATAGTTACAAAAGGTGGCAATTCTGCTGTCAACCCTGACCCTAGTAGAAGTCCCTGGCCTGTAGTCTAATGGGCTGTACAATCTGTCCAAACCATTTGGCCAGGACTTAATTTCTGATATCTGGAAGGTTTGCTTTGTGTAACATTAACAAAGAGATATTGACACACTAGGGTTGCCAGGTTCAGGGCCTGAGACTGATCCTGTATCTTTAGGAGAAGAGAAAGTTAGCCAAGTGCAGGTGTTCTTCCAAAACTGTAATGGGAAAAACCACAAGGTGGAATTCTCCCTTCCCCCTGCACAACTTTTAAAGATACAGAAGACCTCTTGGAGGCCGGGCCTGGCAACCAAGAGGTCTTCTGTATCTTTAAAAGTTGTGCAGGGGGAAGGGAGAATTCCACCTTGTGGTTTTTCCCATTACAGTGTTGCAAGAACACCTGCACTTGGCTGACTTTCTCTTCTAAAAATACAGGATCAGTCTCAGGCCCTGAACCTGGCAACCCTATGACACACAGCTATATTTACTATAGTTTAGCATTTTGTACATTTCATATATGTCTGGGAGTTGCTCCTCATGCAACGTTTTGGTTTGGTTTGGTTATATTAGACCACATACTTATCTTTAAAAAAAAATCATTCATTTTAATTGTTCCTTCTATATCCAGATGCTAGGGCTAGCAATAAAGAATGCAGTGCCTTTAAGCATGTGAAGAATGCATTTCCCTTGTCCTCATACATCCAGGAGTAAAGAGCACACCTTTAAAGATAGAGGGTATGGCATGCTTGATCTACATAACTCTTTTTAGAAAGTAACCACTGTTTTACATTCCACATAAGGCGTAATGAATAGCAAAAACATGCTATCAATGCAACATAAAATAAAACAGGCCAGAATCCCAAGGGAGCAGTGTTTAACCAGAAAGTGTTTCTGTGCATGGACAGAATGGTGGATGGGTTGGATAACTCTCTCCCCCACCCATACTCTCTTTGTGCAAAAGCCATTGCACCAACGCATGCTGGGGCAAAGAACCAATGGCTGTTTCCCCCTTTGAAATAATAAATGCCAGTAGTTACTTGAATCTATCACTACCACGGGAGCTATTTGCCAAGATCCTCAGGTTGACTCCAGTCCTCACAAGAACCTCATGATTGGTGCTATTTCTGACAACCTAACTCGAGCTGCACTCACACAGCCCCTGCTTTTAGACTGGGCTTTTTCAGCCCAAGGAAAAAAGAACACCCAAGCGCCTGTTGTTGGGTTGGGTAGTTCCCTTGAATAGTCCTCAACTATTTCTTGACACTTATGAAGGCATTTTGAGAGATGCAGATGACATAGGATTTTGCAAGATGGAGGAGAGGGGGAAAATCCTTTTTGTCAAGCACTGCCCTATACATCTACATCCTGTCATTGTTACCAGGCAAACTATTTAAAAGGGATCTGGTTTCACACAAAGATGTGTGGGCATTGACTTGGCTTTTGGTCTTGGAAGGAATTATTCACTTTACATCCTTTCAGGAAATACCCTCATTGCTCTGAATGCATTTGATTCAATCCAAATGGGCAGAACAATCCTATCCCTCCCCCCAATCTCTGCTGCTGGAGGGGGTCAGGATGAGGTGTCAGATGCACCTGCCAAAAGTGCAGTGGCATGCATTTTACCACTGGCAGTGTATATTACCATTACCGCCAGCAGTAATTATTATGATTTAAATAGAAATACATTTCTCCATAGTACGGAAGACTGTGACCAGCTGACTTGTGTGCCTGCTCTGTCTGCTGGCCAGGTGCTGCTAACTGTGGAAGAGCACCAGCAAAACCTCTGCTGTCCCTCCTTCTGTTTTTTTAATCTTTAAATAAGACTTAGACCAGACAGCCTTTTAAACTGGAGACTCCTTCCAAGAGTGCTCTCTTTTGTAAAGTCAGACGCATGGCAGTAGCACATTGCTCTCCAAGTCTACACTATATTCTCTACAAATATATAGAGGGGCCCTAAAGATTTAGGCTACAATTCTGTAGTCAATGCTGGCAGTAAACCCCACTCAATGCAATGAGACTTACTTTTGAGAAGGAACTACAGGACTGATCTTTAAAGTTAAAAGCTATTTCAACAGAGCACTCTAAACACCACCTTGTGAAGTTCATTTTATCATTGATTCCCAGAATTGCTCTTGCCCGTTCAGAATGAGGAAATGACAGTTGCTGGCACAGCAGTCCCCAGACTTTGGGCCATGACTTCAGTTGGGTGTTCCCTACCAGCTGAGTGGTCATCCACTATACATTTTAGGATGAACATTTCAGTTGCCAGTTGTAAGAGAAGTCAGGCTTTAAGGTGTATGGTGGTGGAGTAAAAACTGTGTCACTGAATTAGATGTTTCCAGTGTACGGGCTGTCAGCCTGTCTGGGTCAGTGGGTACATCTGAGAGTTTGAGAAAGTGCCATGGGTGCCAATCACAAAATGGCTGCCACATCTCAGAGAGCAGGAGGGAGAGAGAGACAGGACCACAAAATGTTTTAAAATATTGCTTGTTGTTTGCCACCCTAGGCTTCTTTGTGAGGAACAGCGGAACAGACATTTAATAAATAAGTAAGTAAGGTGCAGGAAGGTCCCTCATTAGCCGTTGTCCAATCAATAGGGAAAAGACACCTATATCAGCCACTGCCGCATTCACTCACAGAGAGGGTGGGTGTCCAATCCTGGCATCCAGTGAAATGTATGCATGTTTAAGTGGACATGTTCAATATAGCAGAGAGCCAGTTGTTTTTATCCACTGCAGCATTTTGCTAATTGGTGCTCATGTTTTAGATGGATGGAGTAGGATGTGTCCTTTTTTATGTTATTGTTGGATGAACACTTCTAGTTAATAATGTGTTTGGTTGGTTTTTTTAATCTCTTATGTATTTTAAATGTTATATTAGATGTTTTAAAAAGTTTTGAGGTGCTTTGAAACAAAAAGTTTTGTAGTAAGTGAAAATAACTATAATAAATAATAAAAGCAATGCAAACTGTACAGTAAGAGCAAGCAGTCTCTCATGCATTGTGGATTTTTGAGGGGATATTTCCTTTTTGTGGATGTCAGAGGAGGTACTGGTGGACACTCTGGTGCCCAGGGGCACCACATTGGTGACCCCATCTATAATATTTCTGTTCATGATAAGACTTCACTCATCTGTGATTTGATAGTGGATGAGGAAGCCAGCTAGGCATTTATCAACAAGACCTGAGTGGAATGAGCTGGGAGGAATGGCAGCGGGGTGGGTTTGGAATTGTGGTGGTCTGCTGAGATCTTTCCAGGAGACATTTCCATCTGGGGGCTGGACCTGAAGACCTGCATCTGGAGATTAGCCAAAGAAGCAGGTTGGGGATGCTGCTGGTATATTGCCCACCCTGCTGTCTAGCAGCTTCCCTGACCAAGGCTGTTGAAGCAGTCTCTGGGGTGATGTTGGAGAAACCTAGGCTGCTCTCACTGGTCCAGTTGAGGGTTTCATGGCTTCCATGGTAATCATGGGGCAGTCTCAAGTGATTATTGGCCTGACACATAGTGCCAGACCCACTCTCTGTTGGGTTTTTCCCCATGATAGTGTATGTTTGTGTGAGGGGTTCTGTGATTCCATTGTCATGGGCAGACCACTTCCTGGTGAGGGTTGGGCTAATGGTATCAATTTCCCCTACTGGGTGGGGGACCAATCAGGATGGTCCACCCCAGAGACTTATGAAATCTGATGTATTATTGTATGTTCTAGGGGATGTTCAGTTGGACAGAGCTGGCAATCCTGCCAAGGCACTTGTCTTGCTGTGAAACATTAAGATGCAGAGGCCATCAGTATAATTGCTCCTGAGCACTGCCTCCAATGAAGAGAACACACTTTACATATATTAGAGAGAGTATGTGCTATGAAACATGCTGGATGATAGCTAGAACACAGGTGAAGCTAACCAAACAGACGTCAGAGCACATAATCGTTCCTACTGTGTGGTAGTAAAAGTGGCAAAGAGGGCTTACTTTGCTGCCTTCATCACATCCTTGAGTGTCCAGTGAAGTTATTCAGGGTGATCAATGGACTTTTTTTTTTTTTTTTTTTTTATATAATTTTTATTCAAATTTTTCCAAAAACAAACAAAACAAAGTAAGAAAAAACATAACAATATTACAACAAAAAATGAAAATAAAATGGTTGACTTCCGATTTGTCACAGATCAGCTATAAGTATATAATATACATCAAACCTGTCCCTTAATATATATACATACAAAATCCCTTTTCTCCATAAGCTGTCTTAATTAATCATCAAATCCCAGTATCATCATTTTATTTTGATCTTTCGACAAAAAGTCTAAGAGAGGCTTCCAATCCTTAAGGAATGTATCTGTCGATTTTTCTCTAAGTAAACACGTCAATTTATCCATTTCTACTAAGTCCATTAATTTCAATAGCCATTCTTCCATTGTTGGTATTGAATCCATTTTCCACTTTTGTGCATATAATAATCTTGCTGCCGTAATCATATATAATATTATTCTTCCATATTTCTTTTCTATTTGTTTATCCATAAAGCCCAATAAAAAAAATTCTGGTTTTGACTGAATATTTATTTTTAAAATTTTTTGCATCTTCCTGCCTATCTGTGCCCAGAATAATTTTGCCTTTTTACATGACCACCACATATGATAAAAAGATCCTTCTTGTTGTTTACATTTCCAACAAACATTAGAGACATTACTATACATTTTTGACAGCTTTTCTGGAGTCATGTACCAACGGTACATCATTTTATAAAAGTTTTCTTTAAGATTATAACATAATGTAAATTTCAAACCTTTTTTCCACATATTTTCCCATTGATCCATTTGTATGTTATGACCAAAATTTTTTGCCCACTTTACCATGCACTCTTTTACTTGTTCTTCCTCTATATCCATTTTCAATAAAAGTTTATACATTTTTGCAATTATGTTTTCATCATTTGTACACAAACCTATTTCAAAATCAGATTTATTTATTTCAAACCCATACATTTTCTTGTCCATTTTATATCTTTCTAACAATTGTAAATAGGCAAACCAATGAAAACTATATCCTTCCTTTATCAATTGTTCTCTCTCTTTCATTATGTGTTCTCCATGTACATTTTCTAATAGTTCTTGATAAGTTAACCATTTCTCTTTTCCAGACATTTCTCTTCTATAAAACGCTTCTTGACTTGAGACACATAATGGTATTTTCGAATAAAACCTTGGTTTGTATCTATTCCATATTTTCAACAGAGGACGTCTTATAAAATGATTATTAAAGTCTACATTTACTTTTACTTTGTCATACCATAGATATCCATGCCATCCCCACTTCAAATTGTGGCCCTCCAAATCCAATAGTCTTTTATTCCTCAATAAGATCCATTCCTTTATCCAGACTAAACAGCAGGCAGCAAAATAAAGTCTCAAATTTGGTAATCCCAGTCCTCCTCTTTCTTTAGCGTCTTGAAGTAATTTAAATTTAACTCTTGGTTTTTTTCCTTGCCATACAAATTTAGAAATATCTTTTTGCCATTGTTTAAAAGGTAAATCAGAGGATATTACAGGTATTGTTTGAAACAAAAACATCATTCTCGGTAATACATTCATTTTTATCACAGATATTCTACCCATTAATGACAGTTGTAGTTTATCCCATCTTAGCAAATCTTTCTTAATCTCTGTCCATAATTTTTCGTAATTATTGTGAAACAACTTTGAGTTTTTATTTGTCATGATGATGCCTAGATATTTCAACTTTTTTTCTATTGTAAAATCTGTCTTGTCCATTAACTCTTTCTGTTCCCTTAAAGTTAAATTTTTCACCAACATCTTTGTTTTTTGATTGTTGATCTTAAATCCTGCTAAAGGTCCAAATTCTTTTAATTTGTCCATCAGTATATGAATTCCTTCCAAAGGGTTTTCTAGTACAATTATCAAATCATCAGCGGTGATCAATGGACTTTTGACACCAATATCAGCGGATGCAACCAGAGACCCCTCTGTGATTTGCTTGCTGGGCAATTTGAGGACAAAATGGCTCACCTCCATAGTAACCTTGATGCCATGGTTGATAGTTCCAAGTGGGGTTCAAAGCTACATCTAGTAATATTCTGTGGGATCAGTTTCAGTTTTTGCAGTCTGACGACGTGGACAAGGTGCCTGCTAGTATGCGTCCAACCACATGTCTTCTCCACCCTTTGCCCTTCATGATTGAAGCTAGCTGAGGGTGGGTGGGTCAAGGGTATGATGAACACATCCTTGTGTAATGGGGATAGTGCCTGCTACCTTGAAGGTAGTGTAGCCACGCCTGAAAAAACCCTGATCCACAGCAACTCGGAGCAGGGCTTTCAGGGTGGTTGCCCCTGTTTTGTGCAACAGTATCCCTGTTGAGATGCAACAGGCGTCCACCATCCATAGTTTCCAGAAACAACTGAAGACATTCATGTTTCAATAAGCTTTTCCAGTTTGTATTGTTTCTAAATTTGTTTTTAGTTTTAATTATATGGTTGTAAATCACCTTGACCCTGACTCATAAAGTCATCATACTTTTGCTTGTGTATGCTTCCGTCTTTCTGTGTATTTTCCTCTACCTCAATGCAATATTCATGTTCCTTTTAGTGGAGGCCTAAAACAGGGGTTGGGAAGCTGTGGCCCTTCAGGTCTTGTTGGACTACAAATCTCATCAGTCCATGATTACTGGCCATGTTGGTCAGAATGACAGGAATTAAGAGTCCAGCAACATCTAGAGGGCCACAGGTTCTCCATCCTTTCCTCAATGGATATGTGGGTGTAGGTGACATCACATTAACTGACCCTTCCCCTTCCCAGCCTGTGTGTTTATTATAATGTACGTATACAGGCCCTGTGCATTTAACTGTATTTGTATTTCTCTCCATGAGACTGTATTTGTATTTGTATTTCTCTCCATGAGACTGGAAACTATGCTTTGGCCACTGATCAGCTGCAAGGCTATGATGCATACACAGATCTGTTCTCTGTTCGTTTGAGTGGAGGGACTGCTCTATGTATGTTACATCAGTGGTACATGCTCTGGTAACCTCACGTTTGGATTACTGTAATGCGCTTTACGTAGGGCTACCTTTGAAGACAGTTCGGAAGCTACAACTAGTGCAAAATGCGGCGGCCAGATTGCTGACAAGGACCAAGCGGTCCGAGCATATAACACCTGTTCTGGCCAGCTTGCACTGGTTGCCAATATGTTTCCGGGCTAGATTCAAAGTGTTGGTATTAACCTATAAAGCCTTATACGGTGCGGGACCACGATACCTTGCGGAACGCCTCTTCCGATATGAACCGGCACGTGCACTACGTTCTGCTACGAAGGCCCTCCTCCGGGTTCCAACTCACAGGGAGGGCTGGAGGGTGATGACAAGATCTAGGGCCTTCTCAGTGGTGGCCCCCGAACTATGGAACAGTCTCCCCGAGGAAGTACGCCTGGCGCCGACTCTGCTCTCCTTCCGGCGCCAGGTCAAAACCTTCCTATTCTCTGAAGCATTTTAGGTTACACTGATTTACTTTTTAAAATGTTTATTGTATTGGATTGATGATTGTATTTTAGTATTATTTTGTTATTCATTGTATTTTTATGCTATTTTATGTTCACCGCCCAGAGAGCTATTGCTAGTCGGGCGGTATATAAATTTAATAAATAAAATAAATAAATAAATAAATAAATAAATCTGTTGAAATGAATGGAATATCTACAAGTGTGTACATAGATATTTGGATCTATGCTGACATTTTGAACATGTTATGGGACACAACTATTTCCCCCACTTCCCTGATCCAAACACTAATAAGGATACTGGGCCTTGTGCACTGCAATCCTATACGTGTCTCCTTAGAGAAGTAAGCCCAATTTAGTTCAATGGGAATTGTTCCTAGTTAAGCTTCTGCAGGATTGCAGCCTTAATCTGCAGAGGCAGAATCTCAGCAGTCTGCACTTGGCAGCCTTCACATGCATCCTCTCACTGTCGAGAACATAGTTCTTTCTTGCCACCGACTCTTTTGATTTTGCTTGCAATAAATCTAGTGCAAAAGTAAAGTTTCACTCATGTTCTTGCTTAGCAACCAAACATTATTTCTAGTTCTACCCCTCCCCCTGTGGTTGTGAGGTGCAATTCAGAAGCATAACTGCTTATTTCTTTCTGTAATGTTACAAGCACAACGGCTAATAAAAATAAAGGCAGGAGCAATTATATGTTAAGCAATGTGATGGGGAGTTTTGCTGATGTCGAAAGATTGTGCCTGATTAATTTAAAAGCATAGCTGCATGTGTGTATGTATATATATATGTACACACGCACACAATTCTGAAAGCAATTGGCAATGTGAGAAAAAAATGCAGAGCATCTATTGAGGTGAGAGACATGCTGGATTTTTTTCTCTTTTTTTCTTCCCTTCCAGGGCAGGTAAGATAGATTAATAACAGAACACTCATAAGAAGGTTTCAAATCTTACTGTCAGAGGGTAATAATTAATGATCAAATGTTAATGGAGATGCTGGGCTGTTGATGCCATTAATTCAGCTCACTGGAGCCAGTCCTGCCCAGGACCTGCCACAGCTGTCACTGCATTTGCTTAATTATTCCAGTGCCTTCAGGCTCTTCTCCCCCCCCCCAATATTCCCCTTTTCATACTAACTGCAGGACAGTATGTTTTCAATGAAGCAGAATCATGCAGAATGTCCTGCTTGCTGGTTAGTGTCAGGTCAGCTCGAGGTGAAAACCTAAAGGTAGCACAGAGGCAAAATCAACGTTAATCTCTCTCTCTCTCTCTCTGTCTCTCTCATACACACACACACACTTTTTGTGTGAAATAAGGAGAAAAATTATATACTCAACAATCCCACCTCTCCCCAGTCTCTGGCTCTCAACTGGTTGAAGATTTTTTTAGTAATCACTTAACTTTCATTGATGAACCTGATTCGGGCGGGGGGGGGATATCCTAATGGTTTTTAGGGTATATTTTGACCCAAATGAGATTTCCAGTGGTAAGATAGGGTTATTTTTTATCCCCAGAAACCATTTTGGGTGGTGCCAGCATAAGTGTGCTTGACAATACCCAAACACCCAGAGCCACTTATTTAGAGGAGGTAGATTTTTTCTGAGCAGCAACCACTTTCCCCTTCCTTATGCATAGAGAGTGAACAACAACATTTCTGGTCCTTTAAAAAGCTATGATTTTTATTTTCAATCACAAACAACAAAAACTACGTTTTGAGGTTAAAAAAAAGTTTAAAAATCACACAACACTGTAACCTGTTTAGAAAACACTTAACTTTATTACAACAGAAAACTAATGTTGATGTTTTTCTGGGGTGTTTTCTGACCCCATTAATAAACCTGCAAGAATACTGTTGGCCCTGGGTGCTCTCTGATGATGTCCCTGGTTGTCCTGTGGTGGACTGTTCCTGGATGTTCCTGTTCCTGGCAGATGTCCTCTAAGGCCTACAGTTTCTTCCTCTTATATACACAGCTAGATTGGCAAAAGGGGCAAAATACCCTACTTTGCCTGCCTCCAATCTGCTTGGTATTCCCAGCTAGAGTGGTATAAAAATGGGTGGGCTGTGTTTCCCAGAACATTGTCAGGGCAAAGAAAGAGTTTGGGCAAAGAAAGGGGTTTATTATTCCTACCAATTGTAAAATAAAACTTATTTTGCTTGTAGAAGTCATGGTTTTTTTCTTCCAAGAGCCAAAGGTAAGTCCCAACAATGGGACTTCGGAGGTGTGATTGCAAGTTTGTGTATTGGTTTGTGAGTACAAACTTGTTTGCCCTTGCAAAGGTGTGGAAAGAGTAATTTGATTCCTGTGCCCTTTCCTGACTATTATTCCTGGCTTTTCTTTCTATGAAAAAACAATGGGGTCTTTTTTTTAGCCTAATCCAGTAACATTGGCTGGGGTCACAGTGGACCCCAATGGTGACATTCAATGAATTTCTGGGGTATATTTTGACCCCAGGAGGTTTTTTGTTTCCAGAAGGAAAACGGTTAAGTGGTGGCTGGTTGAAATTTGGAGATGTTATCAGGCTGACTGTTTGTGACAGTCTTAGAAGGACTACTACCCTGTAGAACTGCTTATGTATAAATTGCAGAATGAAAAGTGAGGGTGAGAAATTGACCACAAGAATCAGGATTATGGTTAAAAAGGCATAACACCTGACTTAACTGAACAAAAGCTATCATGCTTTCTTAATAGTCAGTGCCATCTTTCATGTTTTCTTTCTCATCTCTTCTTTCAGTAACACCCCAGCACCAAAATAATGCCCCCAAGAGAAACAACTCTTGCCTTTGAATGTCAAACCCACGAATGAATCAGCTAAGGCTTGGCTTGATTAAAGGAGAAATCAAACTGATTAAAGCCCAGAGCCTTACAGCCCTAAAACAGCCAATACCTGGCCATTTGGAATAGGCACCATAACTGGAAGGGGGCAGGGCTCCTGCAACTTTGATAGCTGTATAGCAGAAGGAATTTCAGAAGGTGCAGCTTGACAGATTTTCTCATCTGGGCTCCTACTGGGAGGAAGGGTGGGATATAAATCAAATCAAATCAATCAATCAATCTAGGGCTTCTCCAGATGACCTGTATATTCAGCATTCATCCTGATTTGCTTGCACAAAGCTTACACAGTGGTTAGACTGTATCTAGTCTTTATTGAGGATTTGTTTTGATTTGTTTATAAGCTGGTTATATAACAATGGCCAGTCATCCTGATTTGCTTGAGGGATGTTTACATGTTGTCCTGTTAAATCATTCGTTCATCCCACTCTTTTCAATGCATTTCCCCACCATTTTCCAAACTGCAAAAAGTCAATTTCTTTCTTTCTTTCTTTCGCATTTGAGCTAGGTTGAGAGGATGCTTTAATCCACTTCGATTGTGCAAATCAAAAGTTCATGTGCAATTGAATCCCTTACACAAAACAACATCAGTCTAGATCAGCCTTTCCCAACCAGTGTGCCTCCAGTTGTTGCTGGACCACAATTCCCATATTTCCTGACCATTGGCAATCCTGACTGAGGCTGATGGGAGTTGTGGTCCAACAACATCTGGAGGCACACTGGTTGGCAAAGGCTGATCTAGAGGATGCTCTACAAAAATATTAAAGATACAGGAGCCCTGTCCTCTTCTGCATCTGGCTACTCCAGTTTCAATTTATGTTTATTTCTAGAGTTGGTGTCAGAGGTAGGCATTCGGGGGCACATGACAAGGCCCACAGCCGACTGGGGTCCCACTGCCACTGGAGCTTTCTGGGTTGCCTTCTCCTTGCTATTGCTGCCTGTTCAACCTTCCTTCTCTGAGCATGTAAGCAATGATAAGAGTGAGGAAATAGAGCAGCATCTTTACTTACCTCAGGCCTGCAGCCAGTGTAAAAATGGGGGGGGGCACAAAAAAGGAGGGAGGCAGATTTTTTTGGGCCCAAGTGAAATGCATGGATGGGCTCCAAGTGAAAAAGTGAGTAGACAGTGGTGACTTGGAGAGGAAAAGGGAGCCCATACAGAGTGGGAGCAGTTGAATGCGAAAGCCTGGAGTCAGAACTGTTTGTTTCCTGTTTATTTATTTATTTAGTTTAAAAAAATAACCCCCCTTTGCTTTTAGTTACAACTTTGGAGATGGGTTACTCTGCAGATTCAAAGTCCGATATATCTTGAGCACCAGTATACTACTAGGTTGCTCCTTGACTCACTTCCAAACTGAAGTGTTTCAAAAATGTGAGGCATGACAACAATTTTAAATCACTCTCTTTAACGCTGCACATGGTGATATTTAAAATAATTGAAGCTCTTCAAAATTTTATGTGCCCTTGAATTGGGAAGCATTTGTGGTTCGGAGCATGTGCAGTACACAATGAATTAAAATTATTGGAGTCTTTCATATTTATCAAAAGTGTTTCAGTTTGAAAGTGATAGGGAATCAGGAGCTTGGCAAGGCAAAGTGTTTTAAAATTATTAAAGCATTACACGTTTTACAGGTGGGGCTGATTTAAGTTTTGGACTGCGGAAGTGTGTAGCATATTACTTTTTAAATTTAAAAACATCATAGAAACAGTGCCATATTTTTCTAAACTTAGATTTTCTTGAAAAGCCAAACATCTTCCATCATTTTAAAAGCCATTAGCCAGACATGGTGCTGTTTTAATGGAAAGATTTTACGCTTTGAAGTGATACTGGAAACGACTACAGTGTGGCCATAATATGCCTCAGTGTCTTTAATGGGCAAAAATCTGCATGTGAGCTATTAAACATGTGCCATTATGATAGATATATATTTGGCCTATACTTTGTGTGTAAGCAGGCCTTACATAAGGCTGCTGCTCTGCCCATTCGCCTCCTCCCAGGCTCTCATTAGGTCCAGCAATTGTATTCTGCAGCCAATCCCCAAAAGTACAAATTAGGTAATAGCATGTACATGTACAAATGGGTATTAAGGTATATAATTGCACAATTTGTGTATGCCAAATGTCTATCTGCTGGCACTGAATTTGAAAGGCTGATGGTGGCTTTTGTCTGAAAATTCTCCCTAAGTGTTTTAAGTTGATTTAAACTCCCAAGAAATTCTGTTAAGTAAGCATACCAAAAGAATATATTTTACATAAACAAATATTAATCTCCCTCCCATTTTTGAAAATTGTTGTTCTGTTGAATTCAGTGAGACTATTTTATGTAAGAGTTTTTTAGAATTTGACCATCATTTCCTGCCTCCCCCCCCCCATTTTTTCTCATGGAACTCTTGAAGTTCATTACCTTATAAAATTAATCTGTCTGATATTTTGTAGATGCTCTAATTGTTTATACAATGACTTGGCAGAATGTTATGCTCTAGTGAGGCAATGCCTTTGAAAACCTTTTGAAAGCATCAGATAGTGCACAAATTGGCAAACCCCACCCCTGTCTAAGAGGGGTGGATTCCCAGGAGCACATTCTAGTATTGTTGCAAAATATGGGCACCATAAATGATTCACATGTGACCTATAAATCCCTAAGGCTGCAACCCACTTACCTAGAAATAAGCCCCATTGAACTCTTTGGGACTTCTGTGTAGGATTCTACTGCAAATGATTTAAGTCAGAGGTAGGGAACCTTCTTTAGTCCAAGGGCCATATTCTCTCATGGGCAACCTTATGGAGACCACATTCCAGTGGTGGGTGGGACCAGAGGCAAAAGTAGGTGGGGCAACTGATTTTTATCTTTTGTGCAATCGGCTACATTCCAGCCATACAAATGTCAGAGGTTAACCCCCCCTACACACACACACCTACCTCCATCCAGCAAAGCAAGAGGCATTATCACAGTCCAAGGGCATGTTCTAGCCAAGTAAAAACACTTGGAAAGAACAAGACTGGTGAGATGTGGGCTATGAACAAATAATTGATGCAGCCCTTGACAATAAAAAGGTTCTGTGCTTTACATCCTCCCCCTTTATTAGTCCTGCACATGCATGACTCATGGTCAGGGCATACCTGAGTACAAAATGAAGCGGGGTCATGCTTTTATTCCTGTCCCTAATATCAGGTCATTTTTTGTGTAAAATCATGTGTTGAGCACAACTGTCTATATAAAAAGGCCAACGTGTGAGCACCTCCTCATGTATAGTGGCTCTATGCAGCCAGGACACCCACACATCCAGGTGCTTCAATCGCAGAACCCTTCCAATGCAAGGAGCCACCTGCACGTTGGCCTCCCTATGCAAAGAACCGTGCTCAACAGGCTTTTTTTAAAAAAAAGACCTAACATTGGGGGTGGGGCTAAAAGCACAGCCTTACTCCAGTCTATGTTGTTGTTGTACTGCCTTTAAGTCGATTCTGACTTATGGCGACCCTCTGAATAGGGTTTTCATGAGGCTGAAAGGCAGTGACTGGCCCAAGGTCACCCAGTGAGCTTCATGATTATGTGAGGACTCGAACCCAGGTCGTAGTCCAATGCCTTAGCCACTACACCACATTGGCTCTCACTCCAGTCTATACCCATGAGTAATGCATGTATCGGGTTACTTTCTGCTTGATTTTTGTTTGGTGCGTGGGTGTTACAAGTTTATGTTCCTTTTTGTTCTCCTCACTGGGCATGGACTTGCATTTTCTGAAGGAAACCTTTCCTTTCCTAGCTGCCGTGACTCTGCTTGTTAACTGTGCCACGATCGTCTTTGACTGAGTGGTATCTTTCCTGATCTGTGATATACATTCTAGCTGAGCTTCTATGTCTGTGGTTGTGAAGAACCCCAACCTTTCCAGAGAGATCTGATCCTTCTGAATTTCCCTTTCAACTCCTTTTTACCAGTATGCTTTTATTTGCCTTCACAGCAATTCTTTGAGTGAGGACATTGATTCATCAGCAATCAAAGCCTATTATTTTGTTGCTGGAAAGATGAAATCCTTTTCCTGACAATGTATCCACTGCTTTTGTGATGGAGATGAGGTATGTGGCTGCGCAAGTGGCACTGCCACCTTTTAGCTACTGTCAGGAGCAACTTGTCAAACTGGTCAGAAATGTATGAGAATATTGTTAGTACTCCTGTGACTTCCAGGCATTGATCAAAACCTCTGCACAAGAGTCTATTTATTTATTTATTATTTAATTTATACACCGCCCTTCCTCCTAGCAGGAGCCCAGGGCGGCACATACACTCTAACCAAATATCTGTATCATGCAAAAATGAAGGATAAGATGCTGCCTTTTACCAAGGCAGACCACTGGGTCCATCTAGCTCAGTATTGTCGACACTGACTGGTAGCACCTCTCCATGGTTTCAGGCAGAAGTCTCTCTCAGCTCTACCTGGAGTTGCCAGGGATTCAACCTCGGATGTTCTGTATGTAAGGCAGATGCTCTGCCACTGAGCTATATGGCCCTTCCCCTATATTGCTTGTGTATTTAGAATCTACAGTGCACTAGGATGTATGCACCTAGGGAAAAGTTATGAACAGGCAGGATCTTGCTCTTCCCTCCATGAAGACACACCTACCAGTTTGCAGTTATCTGCAGAGTTTGTGTTTTTATTAGTCCTGGCAACACAGGTGTCCCATACTGGCACCATTTTATAATATTTTTTTTCTTAAGCATTTTTAAAAATATCATTACTGGCTAGCCACTTTCTCCATGCGCTAACAAATACCGGGATTTTTTGGGGGGTGGTCTATATTAGGAGTAAGATGGAGGCTTCTTATTACCTGGAATGGTCTTCAGATCTGTGTCCCTCTTACTACGGTTCTGGCTCAAAGCTGTTAAAGGAGCTTTCCCCCACTTTCTTAGGTCCCACTACATCCTGATTTCTCAAGTTCTCCTCTTCTGAGCCCACTTGCATCTTTCCATGATCTGCTGGCTTCTTCATCCCCTTCTGTGGGTGAGAAATTAAAATGTCAACATGTGAGAAGAACAGAGTTCTCCCTCCATCTGGTGATGCTGGAGTAGGCCAAGGTCAGACCCCATTTGGCCTACCGAGGACAATTCTCTGTGGTGATTGGCTGCTGGGGCAGGTCCCTGCACAACACACAGTTCTCTTGTTGAATAAGCAATTTCAGCACAGAAATTAATCTCTTTTGGATTCTCTGTTTTGGCTAGAAAAAACCTTAAGTAAATCCTTAGCAAAAAGTAAAACCGTAGCACCAGTTGGAAATGCAATAAAAACTAAACATGTTTAAAGGCATATGTAGAAGGTAGTAAATGGCTGCTTGAAGTGAAGTGATGCAGACATATTAAAACTATGAATTCTTAATTAGGCTGTTTATTAAAAGTCAACAAACCTTATACATAACAATATGGCATCTATCTGTGTTCAAAGACTGTAAATTACTTTTTTGCAGTTGAAAGGAAATAGGTTTTACAGTAATTCCTGTTCTATTCTTTGCAAAAATAAATAGAGTCTTAAAATAATATGAGGTACATTATTTTTATAGGCAGTGGTAACAGATTTGCACTTTTAATTTGACTGTGTTAAATGTTATGGAAGAAGGAGGTCACATTAGGGTGAACTGTCTTTATTGTTATCCTAATACATTTAAAAGGAGACATTCAAGTCATACTAATTTGTGTGATAATAACACCCTCATCAGGGCGGTCCAGAGCTGAGGAAACTGCTTCATCTCATTCACCCTTTGACTGAGTTATATTACATGTATTACCATGCATTAGGACTCTATGTAAATGTGCCATCCTTTGAATCTTGCTTTAGGAAGAGTGCTGCTTTCTACATTATACAGATGGTCCATCCCTGGTATTATTGAGGCGACTTTTCAAAAGTCAATCATATGCCTGTGATAAATGGCAATCCATTTTATCAGCATTACTGTTTCTTTACATTTTGCTCCTAGCAATATTATTTAGTAGGAGAAAACTGGCTTTACAGTATGGATTATTTCAAAGATTTGCAATATTTCCCTCGCATTTCCAAACACTAGCCAAGGACTGATTTGATGGGTTTTAATGAGTCCCTGAAAAATGGCAGTGTTTGTTTGTTTGCTTTTATTTTCTGAGCCTTCTCATGTGAGCTAGCAGGGAACACATATTCTCCCCCCAACCAAAAACTTATGGGGCTTTTGTTAAATGTCAGGTTGGCCTGTAATAAAACATCAGTTACCCACAATTTGATTCTGGAAGAAAGTGCCTACCTGATGTGCATTACTGTGACTTGGACAGTAGTGTAGTGGCAAATTCAGAAGTGCAGGACCTCTTCATGATAGTCATAGCTATGCCCCCTTCTTTTTGAAGCTGTGCTGGGATAAGAATTATATCCTTGTTATGCCTTATCTCACAACAACAGAGGTCTCTAGGATCCAATAAACATGAAAGGGGAGAGTGTTAGCTACTGAAAAGAGTCTTCTCAGCAGCTTATTCACTTCCTTTCACTCTGATTGGCTCCAATCAGCAGGAAAGGACAAGAAAGCAAGTTAGAAGACTTTTCTCAGTGGCTAACACACTCCCCTTTCATGCTGATTGACTCACAGGATGTTGGAGACATACCCTCCTGGGACTCTGCTCCCAAAAAGGTAAGGGTCTAAGACCCCCCGAGACCCTGGATGACTACATCCCTGGACTTGGAATAGTGAATTGATTATGGCCAATCCAGACAAGAGAGGGGTTTTGTAATATCAGTGCAGGCTGTGCTCAAAGTGGAGTGGGATGCTAACCCATTTTGTTTCAGGCAGACCTATAACCTATAATCTCACTTCTCACCAGCACCCCCAGTTTGAAACTCATCCCACTTTATACTCCAGGTTTGGGAACTGTATGCATAAAGGGTACCCAAACAGTGCCCCTATGTTACACCCTAATATTCTCATTTTAATTTTTGGCATGGTAAATTCTGAAAAATGTGTGTTGACCATTACTGTAACATCGGCCTTCACATGCAGGTATCTGAGATGCATCATATATCTTAGAAAACTTTAGCTTGTCATAGATCTCCAGAATGTGATCATGGCACATGTCATTGCTATTATACAAAAAGCTTATAGATGGAAGTTATTGCTTTTTTGCCAGGTAGACAATATTAAAATCTTGCCTATGTTCAAATTTTTGCCTTTGGCTGGCAAAATTTGGAGAGCTGCCTTGAGATATTTTGTGGGAAGCGATTAATAGATGGAATTAAATAAACAGAAATTGAAAATAGGATATTTAAAAATTAAAAATGATATTTAAATTTTGTCAAATGGTATAATTGTTCAGAAGTGCTACAAAATTTTACACACACACACACACAAATACTCAACACTTTTCATTTTTTTAATTTCTAAAATACCTTAGGTTTATATTAAAGTCTTTTTGTTTGTATTTTAAGTTTTCAGTGAACAGAAGGTATAAAAATGAAAAAGCAGAAAGAAAGGCAAGAAAAACCAAGGCCCACTCCCGTCACCCAGAACCACTGAAATATTTTCAAAAAGGAATATTTTCATTACAGAAAGCTTAGACTTGGAAGCTGATATTAGTGTGCTTAATATAAATTGATTGACTTCCTTTGACTTCCCCTCTTGTGTCACCTATAGCTAAACTTTCACAAAAATCACAGTATTCCGAGTAGAAGGCAAGGGGGAAACACACACAAAACCCAAACACTCTTTTGAGCGTCTAGCTTGAAATCTTTGCAAATTCCTCTTCAGTAGCTCATGCCATATGTGCTGCAGGAAGAAGTGCTGCGCAACAAGCTATAGATAGAATGTCAGCTTTGAAATGTTCCACTTCCGTTGATTTCTATCCCATGAATGTTACATAAAAATACCTTTTTGTGCATTAATATTACATAACCCTGAAAATGGCTGTGGTCACTTTGTTGCTCCAAACTCCCATTTAGAGATTAAAGGGGAAAGGGAGTTTTACCGTGTTACTGCATTACCTGGTTTAGCATGTTCCAGCTGAATTATTAATTTTCTCTCTAGTTAAATACTAGATTCATGGCTTTTGCTGGAAGTGAAAATGCATGCAATGTAAAAATATGCTGGAAAACAGTTGTAAGGAACATAAACTTGGGGAACACACAGTTTTTGTGTGTGACAGTGACAAGTTTCTTAAAAACAGAATCAGCTGTCATTTTCACACAGTTTATCTTTTAGGACTTACTGTAAGCCACGTATTTTATACTTTAGTAGACCGTTGAGAAATTTGGGTTGAATAATTTATACATAGGAAATGCCATAAAGGTCAGAAAAGTGGTGAACAGGCCTGCCTGCAGAATTATTTAACACCCGTTTGGTCCATTGAAGCTGTTTAAAATTACCTTTTGTTAAAAGCCATAGTTATTAGCTAAAATCAACAGGGAAGTTCTCCTGTGCAAGGCACACAGAATACGAGCTGCATAAGAGCAGCAGCTTATAGTACAGAGGTGCTCTTTGCATTGTTCCTCTTTGTTTCAAGTGAGGTGTGTACTGGAAAACGTTCCATTGGCCAGTGTCCTTTGTGTAGGCCTGACAAGCCACTGTGGTGTAATAGTTAGGGAGCTGGACTATGATCTGGGAGACCAGGGTTTGAAACTCCACTCAGCCATGAAATTCACTGGGTGACCTTGGGCCAGTCACTGTTTCTCAGCCTACTCTACCTCACAGGGTTATTGTGAGGATAAAACGGAGGGGAGTAGTACGTACACCACCTTGAGCTTCTTGGAGGAAAGGTGGGATACAATAAATAAAACAAAATAAATTTGTGACCAACTAACCAAACACATTAAGCATTGTAGCTTCTCGTAGCCTCAGTAAACTTCCTTTTTTTGTTGTTGCCTGCTTAGAAATGCAGAAAGAAAAGAGTTTACACATCCTAGCAGGCCAGAATGCATTCCTACTGGGCTGTGATTGGTTCCATGGACTGCACCTGCCTCAGTGATTACTACATGGAGGGGGGGTAATGGATTCAATTTACCCACCATACCTTACGTTAGCTAAGGCTTTAACCTGCAAGAGCACGAGACAAGAGGAATTGTGGAGATCAGCTGCCTTAGCCCAATTGCATCATGAGCTGCTGCTGCATCAGCTGAAAAATTTCCTCTTCTGCCTCAGTGTGTGTGTTAGAAGCTCAAGAAATGGGATGCAGGCTCTGACTAGGAGGTTGCAATGGAACTCTGCGAAACCTGGTTATAAAAACTGCCCATTGACAGGGCTACGAGACCTGCACCAGAAGTTAGCCTTTTTGAGATGCTTTAGTAAGGCTGGCCTTTGGCTGCCCTCTCTGCAATTTCATGTACAGAAACCTGCTGGGCTGACAGTTGATCCCAGGGGTGTAGAGTCTCAGGATGGGGTGGGGGTCTTAGCAGGGTCCCAATGTCTCCAGTGTCCTATGAGCCAATCAGCATGAAAAGGAAGTGTTAGCCACTAAGAATAATCTTCTAACATGCTTCCTTGCTCCTTTCTGCTGATTGGAGCCAATCAGAGTGAAAGGAAGTGAGTTAGCAAGGTTGCCATGTTCCAGTTCCACAAATCGGGGCAGGCTAATATGCATATTATGCAAATAATTGGCTAATTATGCAAATTAAGAATATTAATAGTTGCATTGTCCAGTTATCTTGTTTCTGTGCCTAGTAATTAGCACTGGGGGAGGATGTGAGGAATCTTTTTTTAAAAAAAACAACGTACATTTTCAGCCTTAAATGCCTAGACTCTAGTTTCCAACACTATGGAATATTTCTTTATTAAAAGGATTTATATCCTGCCCTTAAAACAGAGGCTCTGTTAAAAACAGAGGTTAGGGCAGCTTACAATACACAATCAATATAAAAACATAATAAAACGCAAAATAGAAACAAACGAAACAAGTCAATGCAGCAGTATAAAAATCCAGCATAAAACAAAAAGCCAGGAAAGCATCAAGCAATATTGTAGCCAAGAGGTTGTTTGTACCAACAATTAGGAAATGTGAAAACACTCCATTACAACTTGTAACACAGACAGAAATAAAGATTTCAATAGTATCAGTTCAGTCATTCATCTTACCTAAAGAGAGACCTGTCTTTAGTACACTGGTTCTCACATACCAGATCAGGGAGAGGGGAATTATGATAAAGGCTGGAACTTTATAGAGACTTAAGTGCTGGTACCTCTTTTTTTAAAAAATAAAAAATGCAGTGAATTCTAGAGACCTGGCAAGTTGTGCTAGCATTAAGCACAGCACCTGTTCCGTTCCTATTGGTCTTAAGGTAGGTTACACCTCCCACTGCATATACTGTGTGTATATATATATATGTACATGTGTGTGTATATATGTACACAGACGAACACACACATACACCCAACCATCCCTGGGGAGAAAATGAAGTAGGATGATCTTTGGTGGGGAGATGCCTGCCAGTCATTTTGAAGAAGGGCATGTATATATAAAAAATACTTTTTAGCCATTTCTGAATTGCTGAACAGAGGCTGTGCTGGGCAATAGGGTAAGTGAGGCTGCGTTCCAGTGCAGCTTTACTTAGGAGTAAGCACCATTTAACAGGCACAGCCTTTTCTAAAGAGAGGTTTGCTTTTATATCTTTTATATCCCTCAGGGGAGGGAGCGTTTGGTGGAGTTATACCTCTTTATTCCATCCTCCATGATGGGAGGCAGATCCTCTCATTGCATTCACCACTTAAGACACATACCCTAAGACACAGAGGCAATTGAGATGAAGGCTGCTTCTCCTTGCTGACTCAACCAGAAAATCTGTGGATATTGGTGGAGCTGCATGTGTTGATCAAGTGAGCATGTGCAGTTTTCTAAACTGTCTGCAGGCAGGCAGGCAGACTCAAATTTATGATTTTCTGAGAACATTTTAGCCTCACTGGCTAAAAACAATGGAAGGTAGGAATAGGCTGATGTATCACAAAATGGGCAGAAAACTGCTTCCACAATTTGCATTGTATCTCTGGATTCACAAGGGCAAGAGACTTGCTCTCTTTTTTAAAAAATGGAAGTTGGGAATCCGGGCCACTTAATGGGCTAAGCAGGCTAACTGGGCAATAGGGCAATCCTATGAGTCAGCTACTGAGACGACTCTTCTCAGTAACTAACACACTCCCTTGTCATGCTGATTGGCTCCTAGGGACATCTGTTGTTGTGGGAGAAGGCATGTGTGTGAAGGACTGAGGAGTGTGGAGATGATGACAGAGAGCAAGAAAGCGACTAAGGGGCGTGGCTGTGTGGGGGCATGGTGTGGTTATCATGAAGGGGCCCTGCACTTCTGAATTTGTCATTACGCTACTGGTCGACGCTTATTTGCAGTCCAGTGAGGCTATGTGCGGTACACAGAGCTCTGTCCAATCATCACCACCTCACTCTTTCTAATGGGTGGGCCAGCTTTCCCTTTAGGTGAGATGAAGAAAGCCAGGACACAGCGGGCTTAGTAACAGAAGCTAATAGAAAGCATGGATGAATTCTTTCAACTACTAGAGTGGCAATTCCTCTTTTTCCAGCTGGCACTTCACACTCCATGGCTACTGAGCATGCTCTGCCCTCATTGGGGACTTTCTGGGATTTTGGGATCCTGCCCCTTAGCATTTTTTATTTTGCTCTCTGAGTTCCCGGAAGCACACTGACACTTCCCTCTTGCTTCTCAGTGACCTGATTTTTGTTCCAGTGTTGTCAGCACTCATCACCTACATTTTCTATTAGTGCAGGGGTTGGGGAAAGCTCAGGTCCCAGGGCCAAATATGACCTTCCAGGCTTCTTTATCTGGTCTTCCTAGGTCCCTCCCCTCTCCCCAGGCCAAATCCCTTCCCAGCTTTGCTCCATGCCCTCTAGAGTGCTCATGTCTGGATGGAATGTGATAATGTCTCTTCCTTGCTTGGATGGAGGCATGGCTTTTGCATAGTTGGAATGCAGCCAAAAGCACAAAGGCAGGGGCCAGATCCATTGCCACGCCTACTTTTGCCTTGGTTCTTCACAGCAGCGGCATGCGCCCCTCTGGAATATTTCCTATGAGAGAATGTAGGCCTCAGGCTGAAATAGTTCCCCCAACCCTGTGTTAGAAAAAATGAATCTAAAATATACTTTTTTTATGTTGGTCTATCTACCACGTGATCCAACGGTATCTTTGATAATATATTGAATAGTGTACATTAAGGATTAATTTACAGTTGAGGCCATCTTGTATTTATCTGTAGTAAGAAAAAAACAGATTATCAGCTTCTGAATGAAAGAAACTATCCTTACAATTAGCTTGTGGCCAAGATTTGGGAATTTCTAAAATGATTACAACTTATTTTTTTCTTCCACTTTAAGGTGTGAAAGGTGAACTTCTGGGAGAAGCAGAATTTTGCTTTATATTCTACAACTACATGGTTCTTATCCATGCTGAAATTTTAGACTTGATACTAATGTAATGAATTTGTTTAAAGAATGTGAACCTGTGTGCTTAAAAGCAAACAATGAATGGTATTTATAAGTGTGATGCATATGCATAGGCAATGAATTTTTTTCACTTACATGTAATACCTGTCTGCTGAAAAACAGTCCTCTTTCCACAGTGTCGGGTCCTAAAGTGCTATCCAGAGTTAACCATAGCTATTTTTTAGAAAATGAAAAGCAAATAAAAACTTGAAACATGTGGGGAGCAGCCTGTTCTTTTCTGTAATGCTTCAGTTATAAAATGGGGCTTCAATGATATTTAATTGGTGGAAGTATTTGAATAAATTAAAGCATATACAATATACAGTATATTATGAGATTTTCATATTTAAGCAGGGAGGGTGAAGCGCTGTGCAAAGATACTTTGAAGTGATAGCTGCAGATCATTCAAAAAGCAGTGCTATATAGATGGTTGCTTCTTTATTAACCTCACCTAGAAAGTGCCTGCCAGGTTTCAAAGGGTTACACAGCTGGCTGTTCATCTTCAGGGGAACTAAGAGAGTGCCAAACACTCTACCCCCCCTCAGCAAGAAACATACGCTCATGGTTCAGGAGGGTATATTTTCCTTTTTTTCTTCCTCCCTTGCTCTCAAGGGCAATTGCTCTCTTTAGTACACTTTTACCTTCCATGCTAGGTTTGAGATAATTGCTGCAACAGAGCTGTGATTATTAATCCAACTTCCAATGTCAATTTAAAGAGAGGCATGTCCTTAGAAGCAAAGCAGCCTGTGACTCAATTGCCTTGTGATATTTAGTTCCCCGTTTTTTGTTTTTTTTTAAAATTCTTTTAAAAAAACCACAGACTCAGCTGAGAGCAATAACTATTTCCAGGCTTTTACCATTCTAATACAGTTACTTTCTGTCTCAAAGCACAGGTTAAAATACCTTGGGTGGAAGGGGTCAGTTATGTTCTCTTCCACTTTGTATGCCAAACGTTTTATGTGAGTTCTCAGGAGAAGTCATCCAGTGCTTTTATAACCTCAAACGTGGCTAAAATAACAATAGAAGAAGACAACAAAAACAAGACAGCTATTTAATTATTTTTTTTAAAAAAAATACAATTTCACTTCCTCACACTTAGATTTTCACAATTAGCAATGCATCCAAAATACAGGATATCTGAGCTTGTAATGATGAATGTAGGGATCCCCCATATGAGCCCACGGCCTGTCAGGCCCAGATCTCAAGTTTGGACTCAGCTCTTAATGCGCATGATTCCCCCCAGGCCTCTCAATGCTCCTTTCCCACAAACAAACCTACCTTTATGAAGAGGAGGATCGGGTGGGAGAGCCTCATCCTTAAGGTCTGGATGCTTTTGAACATATTCAAGTGTCCATTGCTGTATGAGAATGGCCATTATACATTCCTACATTATATCTGGTGGGTCACCCTATTGGTAGGCCGCCTTTGGCTTGATATTTTATTTATTGTGATTAAGTTTATATGCCACTTTCTTCTACGAGGGAATTCAAGGCAATATTCCTAGGGTTCCTAAGCAGTCTTCCATGCAAGAACTGGCCATGACCAGACCTGCTTCTGCATTTGTTCATCATGTGCCTTCAGAAGTTCTTGCCCTGGGGCTTTATTCCCAATTTGTGCATACTTTCTCAAAAGCTGTTGGGAAAATGCCTTCCAGATGAGGAAAAGAAAATTTATAAATTGTATGTGTGTTTGCCACTTGGATTATTTTTTTAAAGAAAGGCAGGATAGATATACTAAAATACCCAACTAGTACCCATTTGAAACTAGCCCTGCTCTTCCTGAACAGCCTCAGCACCTTCAGCCCACTCCTCTTGACTGACTATATTAAGGAACGCTGACTGACTGACTGACTACACTTGTAAGCAAATAGACATTGGTAACGTAGCATAATCGTACAGACATGCTCATTCATATCTGCTTTGCAAATACAACATGGATCTGACTATAAAAGTGTACTAGGATTTTCAGGTTTTCAAATTTCATTTTGATTTTCAATCCATAGAACACAAGAGGAAGTTTGAAGGGTGAAGGGATAGTGCTGTGGTAAGCATCTTTTACAGACCCACACAACCGGATAAGCTTTTCACTGCTGAAGTTAGTCTCATGGTGGTGCTACAAGGTTTGAAAAAGAAATATATGTTCGTAGGCACAACCTATTCTGGTGGTTCTTGCTAGGCCCTCTTTCATACACTTAGTACAAATGGGATATGAAAGAACCATGATTATATAATGGTAGATTGGAGTCTCTCTTACAGAAAAATGAACCTCAAAGCAAGCAAGCATACCACTTTCCAAAATGTGCCATCTGAACAATTTAATCTTTTTGATTAAGGATATAGGTAATTTTCTGTCTCTCCTTCAATTGGTCAGCATTAGGTAGTGTTTCTCCAGTGTCAGGGCCCATGTCTGTTGTCAAAAATAGTTTCTTTCTGGATTCCAGTAACGAACTTGTCCATCCTGACAAAGTAATAGCAATGGTGCAAGGTGAACTACTACAAAGTCACATTTGTTTCAGGCTGAACTGTCCTACCAAGTTGTATTTACACCAGCTGATACCATCAATAACATTTGTATACTGTATATGAAATTCTGGTTTTGTTGTACTTTTTCTTAAACTGCTCCTATTTAGCTTGCACCTTGGAAATTTTATTTCTTTATCTCCAGCTCCATGAATGTCCCACCAGTTAAAGGTCAGCAGCTTGTGAATGATTTACATATATAATTTTGCCACCATTAGGGTATCAGGTGCGGAAATGACTTACACCATATGTGCAGGTGGTGTCCCATTTGGTTCAGACAGTGATACATCAATCCAACCTTTCTTAGAAGCCCTTCTTAAGTATGGCTTGGGGTCCGGGATTCAACACTGA
The DNA here is from genome assembly GCF_030035675.1 of Rhineura floridana. NCBI lineage: Eukaryota > Metazoa > Chordata > Lepidosauria > Squamata > Rhineuridae > Rhineura > Rhineura floridana. Next base: position 64,298,523 of record NC_084481.1, on the reverse strand, counting down.
ACTCATGCTGGGCCACACAGATGTATAGCAGTAACTTACTTGCTTAATTATTGTGGACTGCAGACAGTAAATTTGTGGGATATTATCAGAGCTTGGAAAAGTTACTTTTTTGAACTACAACTCCCATCAGCCCTAGGCAACATGGCCACTGGATTAGGCTGATGGGAGCTGTAGTTCAAAAAAGTAACTTTTCCAAGCTCTGGATATTATATAAGGCTGAGGTCCATTCAGCTTATCTGCCAGCTACAGCCACTCTTGGACCTGGCTACAGTACTCCATTCTTGGACTACTGATTCCTCCAGTGCCCTCTAAGTAGGGCTTCCCCTTAAGATGGTTTGAAAGCTGCAGCTGATGCAGAATGCTGCTTCCTGTTTGTTGTCAGGGGCAGCAAGAAAGGAGCATGTCACACTAATCCTGAAAGCATTGGCAGCAGGTACAGTGAACTATGGGCCCCAGGCCCCATCTGCGCTATACATTTAAAACAATATTATACTACTTTAAATAGTCATGACTTTTCCCAAAGAATCTTGGAAACTGTAGCTTGTGAAGGGTGCAGAGAATTGTTACGAGACCCCCATTCACCTCACAGAGCTACAATTTCCAGAGCTCTCTGGAAAGTGGGATTGACCATTCTGAGAACTGTAGCTCTGTGAGGAGAACCGGGGTCTCCTAACACTTCTCATCACCCTTAACAAACTAAACTTTCCAAGATTATTTGGGGGAAGCCATGACTGTTTAAAGGGGTATGATAGTGCTTTAAATGTGTAGTGCAGCAGGAATCCCAGTTCAATTATGTAAAGCCTAAATAGCTCGGGACTAGGGTTGCCAGGTCAGAAGTATCCCAAATCCTGAGATTTCAGAGGTGGGCCCTAGAAATGTCACAGGGCAGGCCCTAGTGAAGTCACAGGGGTGGGTCCTAGTGATGTCATTAAGCATGATACATTAAGTATCAACCACAGTTGCTTAGAGCATACAGTTGAAACAAATTCAACATTTCTCTGATTGGAAAACAAAATAGAAATCTTAGTTAAAGATGGAGCCTGGGTAGGGAACATCTAATCTAGCCTGCTTGCTTTTGGCAAGAAGGATTTAAGTGCCCTCAGGCCAGGCCAGTCACCAGAAGGCCATTGTAGGAAGAAAGGAGCCTGGTGTTGTGGAGATGTTAGATGGGAGTCAGGAGTAAAGATGGATGCCCCTGAAGGCTGCAATTCCAAACACACCAAGGGACTCAGCCCCATAGAACTCAGTAGAACTTACTTATGAGTAGATACAGTTTGGATTGTGTTGTTGGTAAAGTTTGACAAGGGATCCTCAGCAAAGATATCCATATCAAAGCAGGGTTGACAACCCCCTGGCTGGAATGCCCTGCCCCTGCCTTTTAACATGGCTGCTCCAAACTTCTTTACAGATTTGACCCTTCGCTTCAGAAAGAGGTCTGAGAAATTAGTAAGAGTAAGAAGATTCTCTACCCTTTTCTGTCTACTCTATCGGCTGCTATAAACTCACTTTGACACCCAACCAATTCCAGTGAGTAATAATTGACTGAGAGAAAACACACAAGGTTTGGTCTACCTTTATAGGCAGCAGTTTGGGAACAACAATTGCAGCCACACTTTCAAATATGTGAATTCTCTTTTACCACTATTGGGCAAGAAACAAACCATCACGCAACCAACAATGTGCATCATCAGTGGATTTAAGGGAGTTGAGATGAGTGCACGGAACCACTGTTGTTGCTTCTATGGATGTAAGGGAGTGAGGTTAAAGGTAAGTGAAAAGCAAACATAAAAAGAAAAAGAAAAGACAGTGATGATTTCCTAAATGCAATACCATACCAACCACAATAAGATCCCTATGACTTAGGCAGAAAATTCAGCATCCCACAACCAGTCAAGATTCCTAACCAAAAACCAAAACTAAAAAAATCCTGGCAGCCAGTTAGCCAAGGTCACAGAAATCCCCATGCACCACAACCTGACCCAGAGGCTGCAGTTAGTGCAGAATGCTGTGGTACAATTGCTGACATGAGTGAGACCCTATCAGCACATAATAACATAGGACGTCATGTGCTTTAAATGCGAGTTAGATATGCTTTAAATGTCTTATGTGGATCTATTTAATAAACTTTGTCTGCATGTAAATCGTTTTAATTAATTTTTTAAGATGGAAATGAGCTCTCAAGTTTATTGGGTGACTGTGGGCTAATCTGCCCATAGGGTGAAAACAACAGAGGTGGACCATGACCACCCCAAGGAAGAAGGGCACACTCAAAATGTAGAGGAAATAATCATGTACAGCCATAGTATGAAACCAGATACTTATTGCGACATAGTATGAAGAAATATTTATATAAGCATGACTGTGAAAGATGTTTATTATTTTCACAACCTGTAAAGATATTTATAGTGCAATCCCACGTTTATTTACTCAGAAGCAAGTCCCAATGTATTCAAAGGGGCTTACTCAAACACGGAAGTGTGCACAGAACTGCAACCTCATGTGATAAGGAACTTCACTCACCCAACCCAAAATTCAGAATCATGCCACTTTAAGCTGTTTTGCAACTGTTTGTACTTGTTTTTATGGGTTTTATGGGGTTTAAAGGGATTTATTTCTTATTGTGAGTTGCCTTGGTTTCAAGTTAACAACCCTACCTCACAGGGTTGTTGGAAAGGCTCTATATATACACACACACTGGAGATGTAAAATACATACACCCCACATAATAGTTTATTGTCAAAACTGGTTGGTCATTGCAGAACATTTGTTTTAAAAAATTAAATCAGTTTTACTGTCCTATATAATAAAAGCAGTGATACCTATGTAAGCCCTGCCTAATTGCCTTAAAAAACAGGATTGGCGGGGAAGAGAAAGATTTACAACAGAAACACAATTCTTTGCTATGTTCACCCAAAAGTCCCATTAATTTACAGCAGAATCCTAACCATGTCTACTCAAAATTCAATGTGGTTTACTCCTGGTATGTGAGGTTAGCATTGCAGCTTTATTTATTTATTTATTTATTTATTTATTTATTTATACCCAGTCCTTCCTTTACTCCCAGAAAAGTAAGTACTGGATTAAAGCTTCATATTGGGAAGGTTTTCAAAACACTGCCCTCTTCAACAGCCCAGGAAAATTTAAACTTGTTTGACTCTTGTACACTAGAGTGAAAAAGACTGAAAGTTAGTTTATGAGATTTACAGATAAGCTGGAAAAAAAGAACAGTTTTGTGGCCTTGCAATGGGGTCCAGCTACTGCCTGGAGGTCAACAAATCCCCTGTCAATCACAAACCTGATTTCAGTTATTGATAACAAATCTGAAAGGGCAGGGTTAGAGCAGCCAGCTACAAGCTCATTTAACAGAAATTGCAGGGTGTGTATGACATCTTGGTGTATATTTCCTGAACCAGACCACCTAGAAACTTTTTTTTAAATGGAAGCTTAGAGTCCAGGGATTAAGGTGACTCACCCAGAGAGGACCCCAAAGATCTAGAGTCTTCAGGCAAAAACCGGAGACCTGGCAACCCTACTCAGAACTCAGATATTTGAAGGACTGCCTTCCGAATATCAGTTAAGTTCAGCAGGGGAGGCTCTGCTTTTGGTGTCCTTGGTGGGTGCAGTCTCTGGGGCTACCCCAGGTAGCAGGACCTTCTCAGTAGTGGTACCTCACTTATAGAATTCTCTCCTAGTAGAATTCTGGCTGTTCTCCCCAGGCAACTGCTAAAATCGTATTTTTTATGCAAGTCTTTGGAACATAGCAGAACAACTTTATCTGTCTATTTTATTGGGGACAGTTATATTGCATTTTAATATATGTTATTTTTGAATTGTGATTTTAACTGTGTTGTGTGTTGTATTTATGAATATTGTTAGCTGCGCTGGGCTCTTTTGTGAGGAAGGGCTGGTAGTAATAATAATAATAGCTGCAGTGACCCTGAATCCAACAATACATCTATGGTGTTTGTATATAGGGTGCATGCAATGCATACAAGGTGTTTGATCTTGTGTAAATATTTTTGGAGGAAAGAAAACAGCACCAAGTAAAGTCAATCATACGATTGCTTTGTCACTATGATCTAATATACAAGACTTTTAAAAAAAAGTATAGGTTGTGAGCTGCAAACTGCATTATCTGAAAAGTCCAAAATACAATCTGATTGTACATGACATAATCACTATCAAACTTATATTGATGTGAATAAACCGTGAGCATGCGGAACCTTTTAAACCATAATTTTCCATTAACTTAACACAGACCTTTTTACAAATACACCATGTGGCAATTTTTGTTTCCACACTGTAGACTAAACATGGAGATTTTGATAACCAGAGGATTTTACAATGAATGTGTTTTCTCTATATAACAAAATACCTCACAAATCCAAAAAACTGAAAATTGCTGGAACCATTTTGTTTCTTTAAAAAAGGCCAGATGAATTTTATTATTAGCATGTGGAACAATTAAATATGGAGCTGGCAGAACACTGCTGGCACTCTGTACATGAGAAATAATAGTAAGGCACTACTGCTAACACTACCACAACTAGTGGTAACATAGTAGCAGTTATACTAATTTTTGTTTAGGACTTTCTGTCCATTTGCTATTTATTCCTTAGGGAAAAGTCTTCAGCCTTCTGTCTATTTCCTGAAAAAAAATTTTTGTTTGTTTTATCTTCAAGGATTTCTCTTATTTGCTAGAGTCTGACCTCTCCTTTAGTGTAAGCATATTGCTTCGTGTTTTGCTCATTTACTGAGTCAGCTAAATGAGTGCCAAATATTGTTCTCTTGCAGGATGTTCTTCCTGGAATTCCTCAGCGCACCAAAGAGGCATTCAGTGGGAAAAATGAAAATAAGGTCAACTTTCCCTCAGGAGTGCAGAGCACAAGAAATATGCTATCATTGCCTGAGACTTCCTTCCCAGAAACCTCGAAGCCACTAAGGCGGCCCGGTTATTCTAACATATTTGAATCTGCAATCATTTCCTCACCTCCCCACTCCTGATGCTGAAATGGATGCTGAAATCAAGAGCAAAAAGCCCTTGGTTTCCAGAAAGGATATTTCACCCTAGGATCGCTGTTCATTAAAGGAGAAACAAAAATCCTCAAGGCTGCATCTATATTAGACATATGACCTGTAATATGAACAAATCATCCCAATGCCATATCACTGATTCAAAACTGGCACTGAGTAGGGAAGCAGGGGGGGGGTTCCCATGCAGAAGTGCATTGCTAAGTCAGCTTGAATGAGCATATATTTATGGCTAGGACATGGTTAAAACCATATTTATTTGGCTGGACAAATGTGAAACATGTAGGAAGAGGAAGAACTTTTTCAAGAATTAATTGTACTTGTACTTTGTTCCTATCACAACACTGAGGGAACGCATATTTTTGGGATGGTCCAAGGGACCTTTTCACTCCATGTCATCTAAGTTTCCAGAGATCATGAATAATCTTTCTTGATACAAAATATTGGCTGAAAAGAAACAAAGCCAATCCTGGAGTGTTTCTCTGGAATAGCTTCAGGAAATTAATAAACTGTGTTTTAACTTTTCAGGTTTAAAACTTTACTGGCTGGTCTGCTGCATTTTTACTTAGAAGAAAGACCCACTAAATTAAATGGGATTACTCCCAAGTAAGTGTGCATAGATCTGGCCATGATCTGGCAAAAGCTAAAATCATTTAGGTCCTATTGGTTTCACTGGAAGAGTTTGAAAGGTGTTTGAACTTCTACTGAAATTAGTAAGACTTTAAAATGTGTAACTTTGGCTGAATCATGCCCTCTGTTTGCAAATTCAGAGCAATGCAGACAAATTCTGCATTGCTACATATTATATTTTAATATTTTGACTTTCATTGTTATAGTTCAGAAAGTTTATATTTATCTTTCTAAGCCCTGTTCAGGTGTCTTCCCCTCCCCGGGAGGCATGCCCCCTCCATTGTGTCTCTGTAAGTGACTGTGCAGCTTTCCATGTATTGGGAGCTGAGAGTCAGCAGCAGGAAGCCTTCTCTACTTGTTTAGGCTTCCTATCCAAGAACCCTAGAAGGGCAGGCTTCTAAATTTTGGTCACTGCTGAAGTTCAGTCCCCAACCTGTGGAGGACTGCAGGGTTGGCAACGGGGACATGATCAAGGGAATGGGACCTGGAAGTGTAATCTTGCTTTCCCCTCTCATGTGTTAGGAATCTCAGAGGGCGGGGAAACACCAGAATAGATATTTATTTATATAATGTATATTTAAGGCTTGCATGTATTGCAAGTATTTTTGCTTTCTAAGTATAATAAGGGTACTTAATATTTGATATAACAAAAGTGTTTCACTTTACAGTGTTTTAATTCTTACAGCAACCTTGCAAGGTTAGTCAGTATTATTATTCTCCATATTGCAGAAGGGGAAATGACGTATCTAAGACAACCTAATCAGTTTATGGCAGAGGCAAGATTTGATCCAGAGATGTCTCGAGTCTCACAGCTGAGTCTTGTGGAGTGCAATTCTATTAGGCCTACTCAAACATAAGCCTCACTGAATTCAGTGGGAGTAACTCCTAGGTAGGTGTATCTATATGATCACCGTCTTCACCATTACACTGCACCAGCTCTATATGCATATCTACATAGTCAGAGGCACTTAATAGGCAGGACCGGAGACATCTGTATACTTTTCAAGGATTCATAACAATTATCAAATTACAGACATGTTAAAAATATTCCAAGAAAAATACAATACCCTAAAACAATGGAAAGCTTTAAAAAGCAAAACGTTAGTGCAACAGTTTCAAGGAAACAAAGAAGATGATCTGATGGCCTCTAGGGACTATTGATATTTCATTATAAAGCATTTCTATTCTCACTTTCATTTTTATTCCAGGGAGATTTTCACCAACTTAAGAAATACATTACAGGGACTTTGAGTGAGACAGTGTGGATCCAGCCTTTCTTCACAACTTTCATTGATGTTAATTGGAATCTGCCTTATGCACCCAAAGCAGAATTTAGGTTTTGGTTTGTGCTATTATGTAAGCAAGCATGCAGCGTCAATATATATCTATATTTATCTCTATGTATGCAAATCTTACATTTCCCAAAGCAGCTACTTGGAAGGGTCCTTAAGACCATCGAGATGAATATGGTTTTGAAGCTGCTTTCCTTCTCCTTCGGCAAGAACCCGACAACTAATATTTTCTATATGTCATTGACTAAATCAAGCACGTACACTCACTCTGAAACATCCACTAGATCCCATGTGAGATACAGTTTCTATTTTACGGTAAATTTCCTGTTTTATGGATTCCTTTCTAAAAAAAGCTCCTTGTGGTATTCTTGGGAGAACACAAACTTTTTCTTAAAGCATACAAAACCTCTGCCCTTTTCTCAGCATAGGGTAATTTTATAGCTTTCTCCTTCTCACTCTTTTTCTTAAAAGCAAACAGATGAGATCGAATAATGACTTTATTCTCTCTACCTTTAATAACTTTAGATTGTAGGTATTTAAAATTTATTTTTAATAAATCAGATTATTATTATTATTAAAAAAACTGCATTACTTGCAGATTGTCCTTGGCTGCAGGTTTTTGTTAAAAAAAAGCATGCTCTGATCAGGCTCAGAATAGATATTAAGAACACATGGCTGTTGCCAACCATCTCTGTCTCCCCAGAAGCAACATAGGACATGCTTTTCATTTAGAAGATCCCAGGTTCAAAGTCTTTGGCATCTCCACCCTGTTCGAGACAATATTGAGCTAAATGGGCCAAATGTCTGACTCAGTATAAGGGAATTTCCTAGCAATATCTTGGTTTTTTTTTTTAAAAATGACACATATCATGACAACATCACAATTAGAGGTATTGCACCTAAGGATGAGCAAATCAATTTTGATTTCTTGCCATTTCTCATTTTTCCACTCTTAAATTCAGTTATCCACAATTCTGCACCAGTTTGGTATCTATAACTATCAATATGTGTTCTCATGAAAATTCATCAATATTTTAATGGAAATTTCTCCAGATGTATGCATTTTTTTGCAAGCAAATTTCTCTAAGATTATGCATTTTTGTATGTTCTTTTCACAAATAGATGCATATTTAACTACACTCCCCCCTAATATGCACACCTTTGGGCACATTTTTCGGTTGGAGAATTGCACTGGAAAATTCAGAAAAGGGAGAATTTTGCAGAATAGCTGCATTTTGGTTCATGTGTTGTTTTAGGAAGTGCAAACGAGAGAGTTTTGCATAAAAATCCTAACTGAACCAAATGTCTCCCCATCCCTAATTGCACCTTATTCCACTTGATTGACTGCTGCTTGGGGAGGGTGCATCTATGAGGATCTCATGTCAGGCATCAGTTTTCAGTAGAGATGTTAGCATGGATATGTGGGTCAGAGATATGGGACAGCAGCAGCCACATGTCCCCATAGCACCTAGTCTGGGACTTGGACAAGTATGGAGATACAAATACAATCTGTTACAGTTTTGAAATGTGGAAGACATTTATGTTTTATTTTACATTTTTAAGGCGGGGGAGTCATTTGCATGACTTAGTAGCTAGCTTTTATTTTAATCAGTTTGCATAAATGATGACAAATAGTATATTTGCATTCAGGAAGGGTATGGAGTTACTTGGTTAAAACCACTACATGTGTTAAATCTTTTCAGCTTGTGCTATAAATATTAAAGGTATGTGGATATTAAATTACATGAGTGCAAACAATAATGCAAAGCATAGAAAGTTCTCTTTGTAAAACAAAAACCATTTCAGGCAAATATATAGCCTGGCACAAATTCCCAATACTGACATATTGTCACTGATGCCACAACATGATGTCACATAATCTATTAGGACAGAGCAGAAGGTATTTTAAATAAAAAAAGCAAAACTGGATCACAGTTTCAGACTAGACATCAAGCCCTGTATAAATATGTTGTTGGGAAGATCACTTGCCTTCACACTCCTCTGTGTTTTCCACTGGCCTTTCTGGGACTCTCTGTCACTGTGAATGGACTATGTGGGGGGGTCCAATTGTTGGTGGGAAGGAGCTGGGTGGCTGGTGCTGCCCATGTGGTTGCTTGATACACACTCCATGGGGAAACAGTTCCTGTGCTGCTGCAGGGTATGTGAACAGGACCTGAATGTTCAAAGATCTATGGGTACAAATGAAGGTAGCTTGGGTGGTACAAGACAGAACAAATGCAGATGTTTCTTGGAATTGTGGTAAATCTGGGTTATCTTGGCACTACAACAGTGAATCTCAGATAGGAGGCTAAGTGGACCAGAATGGTATTTTGACTCTCATGGGCAGTCCAGCTCTCCTGTCCAGAAAGGAGGGGTGAGAGGTCACCATGGAGGTTGTCACTAATCAGAGAAATAAGGACCACTGGGAGGTTGCATCCCTTCACTCGCACCCAGAAACAATACCATAGCAAGGGGAAACCAGCTTGGCCTCAGTGCTAGGCAAGAGCAGCAGCAGGGAGAATGCTTCCTCCCTCCCTGACAAAAAGAACACTTGTCTCCAATGGCCAGTTGCATAGCTGAAGGAAAGCACACTCTAGCCTCCATCACAAGTCAGGGAATAAAAGGTCCCTAAGAGATTGCACCTCCTGCTTCTCCGGAAGAAGATCAAGGCAAGGAGGACACCAACTTGGCCCTATCCATTGGCCAGGAAAGGAGGAACTGCAGGATGTTCACTTCCTCTCCCCTGGCCAAGGAGAACCTTCATCAATACACTGATACATAACTCTATCTCTGCCCACCATCTGATTGCAGGGAGGGAGTGCTCATCCTAAACCGGTGCCTGGAGGCTGTGAAGGGCTGGATGGGTGCTAACAAACTGAAACCTAATCCAGACAAGATGGAAGTTTTGCTGGTCAAGAGGAAAGCTGTGCTAGGGACAGGGCTGCAGCCCGTTCTGGAAAGGGTCACACTCCCCTTGACGGAGCAGGTCCGCAGTCTGGGAGTACTCCTGGCTTCTACCCTGCTGCTTGAATATCAGGTGGCTGCAACAGCCAGGAGTGCTTTTGGTCAACTCAGTCTGGTCTACCAGCTGTGCACATTCCTGGAAACAGTTGACCTGGACACAGTAACAGATGTATTGGTGACATTGAGGCTTGATTACTGTAACACACTCTACGTGGGACTGCCTTTGAAAATTGTTCAGAAATTGCAGTTGGTTAAAAATGCTGCAGCCAGAATGTTAACTGGATCGTGGTGCAGGAAACATATTTCCCCTGTGCTTTATTGACTCCACTGGCTCCCAATTTGTTTATGGGCCCAATTCAAAGTGCTGGTTTTAACCTTTAAAGCTCTAAATGGCCTTGGGACCTGAGGGACTGCTTACACCCATATGCACCTGTCCATATGGCACTGGTCTCTGTGTACCTGGAAGGAAAGGTATTAGACTAGCAGGTATGCAGAAGTAGGGATGTGCTAGAAATCTGCCCAATTCAGATTTGTAACTGAATTTTCCATTGATTCGCTTATTCACTATAGTTGCAGATTGGATTTTAATGTAGTGATTTTCCACAGCTATTTTTGGAAATGGATTTTTTTTAAAAAAAAGTGTCTAAAATATTGATATTAATATTGATATTTTATTGATATTGTTCTGTTGACATCAACTCCAGGAAATTGAGTTTCAGATCCTTTGGAGGCCCACTGTGAATTGTTTGCAAGGCACTTTGAGGGTAAAGTTGCTCACCTCGATAGCAATTTTGATGCCCCATCCACATCTACTGTTGTCCCCAGTGAGGTATTCAGTTCAGTGTCTGCTGCAACTTGGGATCGGTTTCAGTTTATGCAGCCTGATGATTTGGACAAGGTGCTTGCAACTACGCTGCCAGCAACTTGCCTTCTTGACCTTAGTCCTTCTTGGCTTATTAAAGCTTGCCGAGGGGGTTGACCAAGTGGATCCAGGGTGTGGTCAGTGCATCATTGTGTGAAGGGATGGTTCCAGCCACCTGTAAAGAGGCAGTGATCCAACTGCTCCTGAAAAAGCCCACCCTAGACCCATTGGTTTGTGACAACTATCTCCCGGTCGCAAATACCCCCTTCTTAGGGAAGGTGATTGAGAGGGTTGTGGTGCAGCAATTGCAAGTACTCTTGGATGAAACAGATTGTCTTGACCCATTCTAGTCTGGGTTCAGGCCTGGTTATGGGACTGAATCAGCCTTGGTCGCCCTAATGGATGATCTTTATCAAGAGAAGGACAGGTGGACTGCGATCCTTTTATTCTTACTTGATCTCTTGGTGGCTTTCTGGGCTGACTTGGTGAGATAGATATTGGAGGCATTGTTTTATGTTGATTCCGATCCTATCTCCAGGGTTGTTTTCAGAGAATAGCATTGGGTGATTGTCTTTTGACCCCCTGGCAGTTGTGCTGTGGGGTGCTGCAGGGTACCACCTTGTCTCCCATGCTGTTTAACATCTATATGAAGCCCTTGGAAGCAGTCATCAGGAGATTTGGGGCGGGTACACTGGTGATACCCAGCTCTATTACTCTGTAACATCTGAATCAGGAGAGGCCATGCAAGCCCTGGACCACTGCCTGGACTCAGTGGTGGGCATGATGAGGGCCAATAAACTGAGTCTGAATCCTAGCGAGACGGAGGCACTGTGGGTTGGTGGTTCCCGAGTTCAGATAATTGGTCAGTTGCCTGCTTTGGATAGGGTTGTACTCCCTCTGAAAGAGCAGGTCTGTAGTCTGGGGGTGCTCTTGGATCCATCTTTGTCACTAGAGGCCCAGGTGACCTCAGTGGCTAGGAGTGCCTTTTACCAGCTTTGGATGGTAAGATAGATGTGGCCGTTTCTGGACAGGGATAGCCTGAGCACTGTTGTCCATGCACTGGTAACCTCCAGGTTGGATTACTGTAATGCTTTCTATGTAGGGCTACCCTTGATGTTGGTCTGGAAGCTGCAGCTGGTGCAAAATTCAGGAGTGAGAGTGCTCACTGGGGCAGGGTATCACCAACATGTCAACCTGCTGCTGAAAGAATTGTACTGGCTGCCCATTGGCTCCCGGGCCAGGTTCAAGGTTCTGGTCTTGGTGTACAAAGCCCTATATAGTTTGAGACCAGGATACCTGAAAGACCATCTTACCCTTTATATACCCAGTCGATCACTGCACTCTGCAGGTGAGGGCCTCCTGCAGATGCCATCTTATCAGGAGGTCCATTCTGCACAACCTAGCAAGCGGACCTTTAGTGTGGTGGCACCTACTCTTTGGAATTCCCTCCCCTTTTGCTGACCATATGGTCGTAATAAAACTATCTATCTCCCCTTGAATATTAGGCATAATCTCTGTTATCTTTTTGGTGCCTACTGAAGACCTTCCTCTTTCAACAAGCCTTTTAAGTAGAGACCTTATCCCAGTCTGCATCTGCTGGAATTGCTTTTTAATACATTTTAAAAGCTTTTTTAAAAAAATTGTTTTTAAAGCTTTTTTAAAAAAGATCTTTTTAAATATGTTTTGTTTTAATATATTTTATAGTCTGTTTTATGATGTTTTAGAGTGTTTTTAGTGCTTTTGTTTGCCATCCTGGGCTCCTACTGAGAGAAAATATAAATCTAATATAAATCTAATAAATAAATAAATAAATAAATAAATATTTCCATAATTTATTGACATTTCCTTTCAAAATATCAACATTTCTTTAAAAATATTAATATTAATATCAATTTAAATATCAATATTTTTCCGAAGGGGGGGAAACCAGATTGGTAAAAACAGCGGCTAGTGGACAAAGAACAAACTTGAATCAATACCACCCTGTTAGGTCAATGGATTGCTTTCAAACTTGCACTGACCAACGGATCCTATATCTATGTGGGAGAGGGCCTTTTCAGCCAGGCTTTGGAATATCTTGCCCCAAGAAGCTGGCTCTGCTCCCTCCCTGATGGTGTTTCAGAGACTTCTGAAAGTCATCTTGTTCCAGAGAGCCTTTGGGAGGGACTGAAGATAGAGCCTGAAACTGATTTTATTTCCCCCTAGGGTTACCATCATTTTGTCATTTCAAAAAGAGTACATTTGGCTTCGATAAGTGAAAAGTAAGAGTATGCTGTTGCACCATCTCAAAAAGAGTACATGTACTCTTAAAAGAGTACGGTTGGTAACCCTATTTCCCCCCATTTCATGTTTTACCTCTTTAGGCCCCTTTCAATAGTTAAACTGTATTTTTAATCTATTTTAATGTTTTATTTTGTTTTTTTTACTGTATATGATTGCATTGTGAGCCGCCCTGAGTTCCCTATTGTGGGGGTAGAAGAGTGGGATAGAAATATTTTAAATAAAATACATACATTTTTTAAAAATCATGTCCAACTTCCAATTGCCTTGACATTAACCTTGGGGTTAAGTAACGGGTGTGTATTATTTTCAACATCATTTCTCTTGCGTGGGTAGAAATCAACCAATATGGGGTTTTGTCCCACATACTCCTCCACTCATCCTCCTCAAACTGTAACTGTGACTTACCCAAGCACCAGACCCACATGGAGGAACTGTCTGCATAATCCACATCCAATAACGGCTGATTCGATAATGAAAGCAGACCTTTGGAGTCCCCTTCCTCATCCAGTATCAACCTCTCAAATTTTGTACTCTCTCTAATTGTCTATTCTCTCACTATGGGCCAGGCAAGAAAGGATTGCAACGGTCATAACCAAATACCCATGGGATTAGGGTTGCCAGGTCTCTATTTTTTGCCAGGAGACTCTGGATTTTGGGGGTCTTCTCTGGGTCCCTGGGTGAGTCATCTTAATCTCCGGACTCTCAGCTTTCATTTTTTTAAAAAAAGTTTCTAGGTGGTCTGGTTCAAGAAATATACACTAAAATGTCACACACACCCCAACTTCTGTTAAATGAGCTTGTACCTGGCTGCACAACTCCCCCTTTCAGGTTTGTAACCAATAAGTGAAGTCAGGGTTGTGACTGACAAGGGATTGTTTGACCTCCAGGCAGTAGCTGGAGCCCTGTGCATGGCCATAAAATCATTGTTTTTTCCTGCTTATCTGAAAATCTCATAAATTGAGTAACTATATACCTTTCAGTCTTTTTCTCTCTAGTGTGCAGGAGTCAAACAAGTTTAAATTTTCCTGGGCAGTTGAAGAGGGCAGTGTTTTGAAAACCTTCCCAATATGAAGCTTTAATCCAGTACTTACTTTTCTGGGAGTAAAGCTGCAATGCCAGTCCTACATATAAGGAATAAACCGCATTGAATTCAATAGGTTTTACTTTTGAGTAGACATGGTTAGGATTCTGTTGTAAATTAATGAGACTTTTGAATGTACATAGCAAAGAATTGTGTTTGTGTTGTAAATCTTTCTCTCCCCCGCCAGTCCTATTTTTTAAAGCAGTTAGGCAGGGCTTACATAGGCATCACTGCTTTTATTATATAGGAAAGTAAAACTGATTTAATTTTTTTTTAAAAAAAGTTCTGCAATGACCAACCAGTTTTGACAATAAACTATTATATGGGGTGTATGTATTTTTACCTCTCCAGTGTGTGTGTTTATGGAGTCTTTCCAACAACCCTGTGAAGTAGAGTTGTCAACTTGAAACCAAGGTAACTCACAATAAGAAATAAATCCCTTTAAACCCCATAAAACCTATAAAAACAAGTACAAACAGTTGCAAAACAGCTTACAAGTGGCATGATTCTGAATTTTGGGTTGGGTGAGTGAAGTTCCTTATCACTTGAGGTTGCAGTTCTATACACGTTTCTGTGTTTGAGAAAGCCCAATTGAATATGTTAGGACTTTCTTTTGAGTAAACAAATAGAGGATTGCACTATAAATATCTTTGCAAGTTGTATAAATAATAAACATCTTTGAAATTCATGCTTATGTAAATATTTCTTCATACTATGTCCCGATAACTATCTGTTTTCACATGAAGGCTGTACATGATTATTTCCTCTACATATTAAGTGTGCCCTTCTTCCGTGGGGTGGTCATGGTTCCCCTCTGTTGTTTTCATCCTGAGGGGCAGATTAGGCTGAGAGATGGTGAGTAGCCCATGGTTACTCAGTAAACTTTATTGCTCATTTCCATTTTTTAAAAATAATTAAAACGATTTACATGCAGGCAAAGTTTATTAAGTAGATCCACACAAGCCATTTAAAGCATATCCAACTTACATTTAAAGCGCATGACATCCCCTAAAGAATTCTGGGAAGTGTAGTTTCCCCCCCACAGTTTTAGCTCCAACCACCTTTATCAAACTAGAGTTCCCGTGATTCTGTGGTGTGATTCATGTGCTTCAAATGTATGTTGAATATGATTTAAATGAATTGTGTGGATCTGCCCTAAGTATGCTATGCATTGATTAGTGAATTCAAAAGAACAATTTTAAAAGATTTTTTTTAAAACACTAACTGCAATCTCTGGGTCAGGTTGCAGTGCATGGGGATTTCTGTGACCTTGGCTAACTGGCTGCCAGGATTTTTTTAGTTTTGGTTTTTGGTTAGTGTCATGGCCCCGTCAGAGGACTCCTCAGATGAGGACGACTCAGGAGTAACAGCAGCAGACCCAGGAGCAGCAGGAGACACGGAGGAGCCTCCTGAGAATCCAGCTCCTTCTGCCCCTCAGCTGCAGAGCACCCCAGGGACAGCAGAGGCCCTGCAGCCAGACACAGACAGTGAACAGGATACTCCCCCCTCACCTGCAGAACGTAGACAGCAGAAGGTCAGGCAGAAGAGAGGCAGGCCTGTCTCCTTAAGGCCCAAACGCTGAGGGCTCACACCTGCTGTCCATCCTGCTCTTTATAAGGCACACCTTGGCTGCAGCTTGTTGCTGACTGCAATGTCAGGCGTGGCTTTGTGTAGACCTAGTTTCCCTGCAGCATCTCTTTGACTGACCTCCTTGGCAATTGATCCCGGACCTCTACTGACCTCGCTTCTGGACTTCTGACTCGGCAAGTACACTTCGGATAGGCCTGGCAGATTTACAACCTGACTGCTGGCTAAGGACTTTCCTTCCCTGCCAAAGACCCAGGAATTTCCAGCCCCCCCCCAACACTGCTGAGGCAGTGTAGAGCTGACAGTTAGGAACCCTGACTGGCTGTGGGATGCTGAGTTTTCTGCCTTACTCATAGGAATCTTGTGGTTGGTATGGTATTGCATTTAGGAAATATCACTATCTTCTTTTTCTTTTTCTATTTGCATTTCATTTACCTTTAACCTCACTTCCTTACATCCGCAGAAGCAACAACAGTGGTTCCGTGCACTCAGCTCAATCCCCTTAAACCTACTGATGATGCATCTTGTTGGTTGCATGATGGTGTGCTTCTTGCCCAATAGTGGTAAAAAAGAATTCATGTTCTGGGAAGTGTGGCTGCAATTGTTGTTCCCAAGCTGCTGCCTGTGAAGGTAGACCAAACTTTGTGTGTTTTGTCTCTGTCAATTATTACTCACTGGAATTGGGTTGGGTGTCAAAGTGAGTTTATAGCAGCCCACAGGATAGACAGAAAAGGGCAGAGAATCTTCTTACTCTTATTCATTTCTCAGACCTTTCTGAAGTGAAGGGTCAAATCTCTAAAGAAGTTTGGAGCAGCCATGCTAAAAGGTAGGAGCAGGGCATTCCAGGTTGTCAACCCTGCTTTGATATGGATATTTTTGCTGAGGATCCCTTATCAAGTTTTACCAACAGCACAATCCAAACTATATCTACTCAGAAATAACTTCTATTGAGTTCTATGGGGCTTAGTCCCTTAGTAAGTGTGTTTAGAACTGCAGCCTTCAGGGGCATCCATCTTTACTTCTGAGTGCTCCCATCTAACATCTGCACAACACTATGCTGCTTTCTTCCTATAATGGACTTCTGGTGACTGGCCTGACCTGAGGGCACTTAAAGCCTTCTTGCCAGAAGCAAGTAGGCTAGATTAAATGTTCCCTACCCAGGCTCCACCTTTTAGCTAAGATTTCTGTCTTAATTTCCAACCAGAGAAATATTTTTGTTTGAATTGTATGCAGCAAACAACTGTGATTGATGCTTAATGACATCACTCGAGCCCACTCAGTGACATCACTTGGGCCTGCCCTGTGACATCACTACAGCTTGTCCCTATGGCATCACTACGGCCCGCCTCTGAAATCTCAGGGTTTGGGATGCTTCTGAGCTGGCAACCCTAGATGGGATCCATTATCCTAAATTGGCCTCCATCTCTAATATTGTCAGTGGGTTATTTCCTCTGTGGAAATCTCTCATTCTGTATAAATTCTTAATTTTCCAATTACTTATATCATGCTGTTTCCCTGTTTTCTGGAAGTCAGGGTGGTACCTCAAGGGAAGAAGCAGGGACACTCCTGGTGGGAATAATACAACCTTTCTTTTCCATACCTTAAACATTGATAGAGTGAATTCATTTTTTATCCAGCCTAATGATCTATTTTTGTGTTTATAATATAAGATCTTTATAAGTAATTATGGAGCTGAATTCTGTGCAATGTTCTTTCAATGTTATTCTTTATGTTTTAATTTGGATTTCTGCATTGAGCAGAGGTTGGACTAGTTGGCCTTCCAACTCTCTGATTCTCTGATTCTTTCCACTTAAACCCACTGTTCCCAAGAAATCTCTTATGCAAATGATATAACAGGAGCTAGACTGTTGGCTTTGGAGGTGAGAATGGATGTGCTTCAGGGCATGTGCACACACACACACAAACATCCAAGCAATAAAATTTATTTATTTATTTATGTGGCTCCATAGCTTTCATCAGATTCTCAGAGGGGTCCGTGACCTAAAAAAGGTTAAGAACCACCGCACTGGAGGGCTCATGATCACAACCAGTTTAGGTAGAAGTGGGAGGGGGGAGAAAGTGGGGTTGTAATGATAATGAAATACAATCATTCATCAAATTAAGGAGGCCATTTATTCCAACTCCTTGCTTAATGCAGGAAATCTAGAGCTACAGGATCCTTGACCCAACGTATAGCTGCCCACTCTCTTCTTGAAAGCCTCCAGGGAGGGAGAAAGAGGAGAAACAGAACCTGTAGGCAGGGCTGCTTCCAGATTTTTTTGGGTCCTGGTCAAGAGATCCACAAGAGGTTGCCCCTGGGTGAAAGGTATCCCTCTGAAGAACTAAATCTTTTGCTTGGTTTCATCATTCTTAATCTACTCTCCCTTCTTGTGTCTCACGAGATGCAATACTGAGAATGATTATTGGAATCCTGCCTCAAATACATTCCTACCAGTCTTTGAAAGAGTTACACATGACAGAAATTATATCATAGATTTCATTTTCAGAGCAGTTCAAAGTATCCTGGATGATTTCCTCATACTGTGCATGTTTCTCATTGTTTCTCAAATGAGAAAATGATCCATTAATGTGCATGAGAACATATCAGAAGCACATGGCAGTAAAAGAAACTTGGTGGCAGTAGATCTGATCAAAGATCGTTCCAATCTGACCCCTAGTTTTTGATGAAGAAGATTCACGTGGAGACAATTTAGCAAACAAGCGCTGAGTTAAGAGCCTAGAGACATTAGAAGGAAATTCAAGGCTCCAGCTAAGCCACATAAAGAATATCATTAAATTTATTTATTTAGATCCACAGTGCCATGGATAACTTATCTAGGATGTGGATTCCAGAACTTGCTGTTGCTGATTTCATAACGTTGACCTGTCTTCAGATTGAACTTGTAACTCTATGGGTTTTTAAAAGACCCCTAGGCTAGAAGTGGTTAATTAGTGCTTTATGTTACACTGTGCTACATATGACCCAACTAAAGATAAAAAGGTTTAAAGGTCTCTTGTAACCCTGCAATGCCATTTGTAACACCAAAAGAGCCCCCTTTCATTACTGCCATGCCACAGTAGCATACAGGTTATTTTTCCCCCTTTCTCTGCAATGAGGGCAGCTTTCGCATCAGAGGAATTCTTGGCAAATTAATGTGCTACCTCTTGGGCTAATTAAATTAGAAAGGATCAAAAATACAGAGCGGCTTTTGTGGTGGACACAATGTTGTGCTTCATGCATCTTGCTCAGAGAGGAATTTCTGCCATCTCCCCCCCCCCTTTTTTTTTGCCTCTAGCAGCATTCTGGACTCTCTAACACAGTCAAGTTCCTAATTTGCCTCAATGAGAGAGAATTATTAACTGATAATAAGAAAAGGAGCATTCACAGCTCCAGGCTGAGCTATATGGAAAAGGGTGAAGCTACAAACGGTACCTGAAGCACACACAATTTTTATTAATTCTGCCTAAAACAAGGCATTCGGGAGTAAAATTGCTGTGCAAATGACAAAAACAATTATAGTATTAGACTCCTTGGTTTTGAAAATGTGAAATGCTTTATCTCAAATAGGGATAGAGTGAGCTAATGATGAGTTCACCTCTTCTGATGCCCACACTGGAATAATTTGGGTTGGGGCTGCGGCATTTTACTGATTGATTTAACTGTTTGTGATTAGTTTAGCAGCAAAGAGAGAGTCTTTGCACATACGGTTGTGTGCAAAGGCTCCCTCCCTGCAAGTCCAGGTTGTTCAGGTTGGTTGGACATTGCTTGTGGACCACAATTTTCAAAGAGCACCACAGATTCTCAATGGGATCGAGTTCAGGACTTTGACTGGGCCACTGCAGGACATTCACCTACAGTGATGTGCAATACTTTCAGATCTGTATTGGCTTTATTTTTATTTCAGCCTTGCGTGCTTTTACATGTGTCTGAAAAGAAAAATCTTGAAATACAAAGGAGGATTATATATAAGTTACAGCTGCCTGGGGTAAGTGTATCTGATGTGCTAATGATTCATATGAAGTCTTGTTAGTTATATTCACATGTCTTCAAAAAACAGAAGATGTCAAAATACTTTATATTTCACTCCCAGTTTTTGTCAGATAAATTTTTGTTCGTTTTTAATTTATAGGGAAAATAAAGGGTAACAATTCATATAAAATGATGGTGTCTAATCACAGACCAACCTAGATTTACACAATTCTCACCCCCCTCCTCTCACCAAATCCCACCCATTTGAGCCACAATATTGAAAGAAAAAAAGAAGGCAGAGCAGCAAGGCCCTAAAGCTCCATAATTTTTTTTGTGTGTGTGAATCACTGGACTATATAGAATTCTGTTCTGTTATTATTATTTGTGTTATATGAGTCCTTGGAGGCCACATCTGAAATCTGGATTCTGTGTGTTGAAAAATGAAGAAATGAAAACAGACAATCTCTATCCCAAGCAGAATGCAGCCTTTTACTACATAAGTTCTCGACGAGTGAACTGGTGGCCTAAAGAAGAGATTGTCCTCTCCAGCTGAATCCATTTAAATGGCACAACTTTTTGTCTGACTGGGGGCTGAATTTGTGCCTAATCCTGTAGGTTACCTGCCAATGTTATCAGGACACTTAATCCTAAAAATATCTAGACCTGTGTAGATATTATGTTGTATGTATGGTTGCGTTCCGTATACAAGTGGTTGTAAAAATGAGCATACCCATGTTGAAACTTGTGTAAGGAAGTGTACAAAGTGTACATGTGTAAGGAAACCCAAATAAATCTGGGGTGGTGATAGCTTGTTTGCTTGCACATACAGTGTAAACTGTTGAACCCAGTAACTGCATCTATGTATGCTTCTGTACCTCAGCATGCATAATTAGGTCATCTGAATGCATGATCTAATAGATAAAGGTGTGTGGACTGATTCTGAACAGTGAAAATCACATACACAAACATATATACATTGGACACTGTTTGAATGTTTACTATAATGTAACAGGGCACATTGCCCTTGATGAGCTGTGCTTCTTTTCTCTGGGCCTGAGAAGAATTCCCCGTCTACTCTGTAGGGCACAGTTAGCCAACATGGTGCTCTCCAGATATTGTGGGCTACAACTTCCATCATCCCTGACAATTGGCTACGCTAGCTGGGGCTGATGCGAGCTCTAGTCCACAACATCTGGAGGGCACCACACTGGCTGCCCCTGTTCTAGGGAATTTTCTTGGAAAGGGATTTCTGGGTTCCATCTGGTGAATATCACACAAAGGTTCATTCAAATTGTCTCTCAGTAGCGCTTATAGAAAGGGTCCTTTCTTCTTGTTGCTGGTCAAAAATGGACCCTTGGGCCAATCTGACTAGCTTTTTAATTGGCACTTTAGATCTTCCTTCAGGGGTAGATTATGTCAGATAAACAGGCTTGATCTACTCATCTATTATTTTCTCAGTTGCCCCAATTGCTTATTTTGGGGATAATTTCACATACATTTGGTTCCCTGCTCAGTTTGGGGCCTATAACTCACAGACGTTATTTTCATAGCAAGAACCTGAATCAAGGTACATCAGTCTTAGAGGCCTAATTCCACTTTCTATGGTTTCCATGAAGTATATGAGCTAAAGAAGCAGACTGTGGCTGGTTTCCTTTGAGGCCACCTCCTGTACTGTGCCCTGAACTTTCTTCTACTCACCTGTTGCAAATTCATTTCTTAGCATTCTTGGCACTTTCCTCCAGTTTTTCAGTCTCAGCAAAGCTGACAGTCTACTGGATAGATAAAACCTCTTGATTCTCAGTTATTGACAACAATTCTCCACAGTCCAAGGCTGTCACCTCATCTATTTGTAGACCCACTCTATGGTGCAACCAGACTTCTAGCGCACCTTTGACCATTTGTAGCTGCTGAATAAAGAAGGTTCTTAACTCTTGAAGGTTCACTTTCATAGTTGCTTGCATGGAGACTTGAAGTGCCTTTATAGTATTAGACTTATATATACTGATATATACAAGCACTGAACATTAAAGTCAGGATCATTCAGACCATGGTATTCCCGATCTCTGTGTATGGATGTGAAAGTTGAACAGTGAAAAAAGCAGATAAGAGAAAAATAAACTCACTTGAAATGTGGTGTTGGAGGAGAGCTTTGCGCATACCATGGACTGAGAAAAAGATAAAAATTGGGTATTAGAACAAATTATTTATTTATTTATTTATTTATTATTTTATTAAATTTATATACCACCCCATAGCCAAAGCTCTCTGGGCGGTTCACAATGGTCATACATCAAATACAATAAACCACATATTTAGACAATTTAAAAACAACTTTAAAATTTTTAAATTCTTAAAAAAGTTAAAAAACAATTTTTTAACACATACTAAAATGCCTGGGAGGAGAGTTTTGACCTGGCGCCGAAAAGATAATAATGTTGGCGCCAGGCGTACCTCATCAGGTGTGATCAAATGTGATCAAAATGGGTGCAAAATGGGTATATTTGCCACACTCAGCTGTCTTTTGATTATTTTCATTTTTGATAATTATTTATACCTATACAAAGCAACTTCATATTTAATGGAGTCTGTTCCTTCAAGTACGCCTTGGAACAAAAACCAGCACCTTGGCCTTTGGGCTAATTGCTACTGACTAGTCCGTTTGGATTGGGGCTTCTTGGTCCAAGAGCTGTGGTTTCCAGGATTTTGAAACCCAGCAACCTTGACAATATTAATAAAAAATATATGTGTCTGGTTCATATCTGAGCATACTAAATGCATTCACTGTGAACACAGCTATTTAGCTAATCTGTAAATGTGGATTGATTGTCTGGTCAATTCCAGGTTTTCTTTTCATAACAAGAGACACAGATCTCAGGGAGTGAGGAAAAGTGACATACTTAAATTAAACCAGAACTGTCACTAGAAGCTAAAATGATGAAACTGAGGTTATCATACTTTGGACACATAATGAGAAGACAGGATTCACTAGTTAAGACAATAATGCTGGGAAAAACAGAAGGGAGTAGAAGAAGAGGAAGGCCAAACAAGAGATAGGTTGATTCCATAAAGGAAGCCACAGACCTGAACTTACAAGATCTAAACAGGGTGGTTCATGACAGATGCTCTTGGAGGTCACTGATTCATAGGGTCACCATAAGTCGTAATCGACTTGAAGGCACATAACAACAACAACATATACAAGCAAAACATACTGGGACCAAACAGGTATTCCTGCAGAAAGGTAACAGATCCCCAGAGAACAACTTGTTAAATCCCTTCCCCAGAAGCTCCATCCCGGTTTCCAGCTAACCACAGCTAGACGCTTTTACCATTCTCACGCTGCTCCCATCTGTTCAAACAAGACGTCTCCCTCAAACTCATCCAGGTAACTGGTCTGATGTCCCATTCTGGCAGGTGAATTGCCCATTCAGGAACCAAGAGCATGAAAGTCATTTGCCCCGATTATGTTCCGTGATACTTTATGGCCTATATTGGGGTCATGTTTAGGCAAAAAATAAAATAAAATAAAAACATAAGTAGAGCCCTGCTTGGTCAGACCAAAAGTCTATCTAGTCACAGTGGCCAACCAGATGTCTATGGGAAGTCTGCATGCTGGACATGAAAGCAATAGATCTTCTCACTGTTGTTGCAAAGAAACTGGTTTGCAAGGCTGTGCTGCTTCTGATCATGGAGATAGCATATAGTTGCCATTGTTAATCTTCTCTGAATTTGTCTAATCCCCTTTTAAGGCTGTCTAAGTTGGTGGGCATTACTACATTCTGTCTAAGCCAATTCTATGCACTGTATGATGAAGTTCTTCCTTTCATCTGTACTGAACTCTCACCATTCAGCTTCATCGGATGATTCCAGGTTTTAGTATTATGAGAGAGGGAGAAAAAACTTTTCTCTATCCACTTTCTCCACACCATGCCTCATTTTATAAACATCTGTCATTTCCCCTTGCCTTTTTTTCCAAAGGAAAAGCTTCACATGCTGTAACTGTTCCCGATAGTGGAGTTGCTCCAGCCCCGGGATAATTTTGCTTGCCTTTTCCAGCTCTAAAATATCTTTTTTGGTGAGGTGGTGACCAGAACTGTGTGGTTGCCTCATAGAGCTGTACAAAGGCATTATGAGATTGATAGTTTTCTTTTTGATCCCTAGCATACAATTCACATTTTTCACAGTTACTTGCCACACATCAGCTCAATGTTCTCAATGAGTTATCCACTACAGTCACATCTCTTTCTTGGTTAGTCATCACCAGCTCAGACTCCGCCAGTTTATATGTACAAATTGCTCCACCTGCCAGTATCATTTTCCTCCCAGATCTTTCCTTGGATTTGGGGGTTAAAACAATCTAAAGAAATAAACAATTTGCATAGGTCACCAGAAGTCAGGGAATTTGGGTATTCTGGCTCCACAAAAATATTCTCAGGATTTTATAAATTCTCACAGTATGATGAACACATAGCTAGTGATGCATTGTTCACAGTGAAACATTGTCTTGATTTTTAAAGACAAAATATTCCACATGCCCTAATGCTTTAATGCCCTAATGATTCTACTGCTAGGGGGAAGGTGCAGCAGTTCTATTTTAATGGAATTCCAGCCCTCTGTGGAAAGTGTCAGTCATGCTCTTTTGTCAGCAAAAGGGAAAGAAGGAGAGAGCATATGTGTGTACAGCACTTAGGCTATGTACTTGGGGAGTAATTCTACGATGCATCAGGGAGCAATATGTGAGTCTGAAATGTGCTGAAATCTGAGACATTTAGCCTACTGCAGAGCTGGATAGATCAGGGGAAAAAGTGTTTTTAAACCTGTATCTCGTTCAGCCAATATCCAGAGCTCAGCAGGCTAGTGACTGGCCAAAAATCCTGCTCAAATTAGCATTGTGTGGCATGTCATCTAAACCACAACAGAGGGATGGGAACTTGTGACACCACACTCTCCATCTCCCAACATGTGGGCAGAAACTATAACTTTCAACTCTGCTCTGACAGGGAAAAGGATTGTATTGACAAGATGTGATACTGACTTGCCCTCCTGCATAGGAATGCCACATGAATTGTGACTAAAACCAGGGGTGTAGTCATCTGAGGTCTCAGGGGGTCTTAGACCTCTTACGTTTTGGGGAGCCAGGTCCTAGGAGGTCCAAGCTAATCATCGTGAAAGGGGAGTGTGTCAGCCACTGAGAAGAGTCTTCTAACATGTGTCCTTACCCTTTGCCTGCTGATTGGAGCCAATCAGAGAGAAAGGAAGTGAAAGCCATTGAGAAGACTCTTCTCAATAGCTAACACACTCCCCTTACATGCTGATTAACTCCTAGGGATGTCCGTTGTTGTTGGAGAAGGCATTAATAAGGATCTCATTCTCAACCCAGCAGCAAAAAGAAAAAGAAAAAAAGAAAAGGAAAAAGAAAGAATAAAAGGGGGAGGGGTGTGGCTGTGACTATCATGAAGGGTCCCTGCACTTCTGAATTTGCCACTACACTGCTAACTAAAACTAACTGCAATATCCATCTTCTCTCAATCATTCTTCTGTACCTGCCACTCCTCTGTGTTCTAGTCCCAAAGATGAGCTTCTCTGGTAACTAGGACTCACTGGAGCAAGATGTTGGGGAGATACTCATATCTGAACCATGTTTTTTGGGGGAGGGAGGGTATATGAAGAACTAAGTCAAACAGAGGTAACTAACATTTCAGGTCTAACAGAGAAAGTACAAAGTAGGATGTTACCAGGCTTGGGTGATATATACCCTAGGCTCCTTAAGGAGCTCAAACATGAATATGCTGATTTTAAAAAGAAATCTTGGAAGCCAAGTAAATTGTGTGCCTGTTAATCTAACACCTACTCCCCAAGAATTTCATGGAAAGCATAATCAAAGCTAGAATTATTAAACATATAGAAGAACAAGCTTCGCTGAGGAATAATCTGTTTGACTTCTGAAAAGGGACGTCCTGCTGCCTCACCAATTTTATTACCATTCTGTGAGAGTGACAACAGACAAACAAAAAGGGATGATCCAATAGACTTCCAAAATGTTTTGACCCAAGCTTTCTCCAATAGCTTAAGAGTCATAGGATAAGAAGACGTGTCTTTGTATGGATTTGGAACTGTTTAAAGATCAGGAAGCAAAAAGACAACTAAGAGGAGGCACGATATAGATGGAGAGACCAGGAATTTTTTCTTCATCTCTCATAATGCTAGAACTAAGGTTCACCCAGTAAAGTTGATTGGCAGTAGTTTCAGAACAGGCAAAAGGAAGTAGTCACATTCTTTTTTTTTTTACAATAATTTTTATTCAAATTTTCATAAAACATACAAAACAAAATCATAAAACATTCAAAGACAAAAAACAAAACAAAACAAAAATGATTAAACAAAAAAATAAAATGTTGACTTCCCATTTGTCGCAGATCAAATCAGTTGTAGGTCTACAATATATAACAATCCTGTCTCTTAAATTATATTATAAAATCACTTTCCTCCAGTAGTTATCTTAATTAATCATCAAATCTCATAAACATTACTTTATTCTTTCCACAAAAAGTCAAAGAGAGGTTTCAATTCTTTAAGAAATATATCTATCAATTTTTCTCCAAATAAACATGTCGATTAATCCATCTCGTTAATAATGATAATAATCTTATTGTCATAACCATAGTCCAAATAAACATATCGATTAATCCATCTCATCAAAATCTGTTAGGTCCAATAATTTCAATAGCCATTATTCCATTATCCATATTAATTCCATCTTCCATCTTCAATAGTCCTGTTAAGTCCAGTAATTTCAGTGTCCAATCTTCCATTATCAGTATTCCATAATAATCTTGCTGTCATAGCCATAGTCATATAATAAGAGTCTGATGGGAATTTCCTCTATCCCAAATATTTTCTTGCCATCGATTCTGAATAAGTTGCTGAAATATTGTTGTAAAGTCATATCTGTGTTCTTCTTTTTTACAAAATGCACTGGCTCATCTCTTGAGAGTTTTTCCATTGTCACGTGGCTGCAGTTAATTCCATAGATTTTCTCTATATCAAGCTCCATCACGTCATTCCAGTCCAGAAGATTATCCAAGCCATTGATAACTTTATCTCTAATATCTTCATTAATTTATTCAGAGATAACGTTAAATTCCAAACAGTAGATTTTATTTCTAATATCCATAAACTCCAGATCTTTTTCCAATTCCACATTTGTTCCAATCTCCAGGGCTTGTATCTTCCCTTTATTTTTTCTTTTCTCATCTCTGATCTCATTCTCCTCTCTCACAGGATCCCCTATTTCTTTAAGCTCCTGCGTCATTTTGCTCAGTTCAATTTTCAGCTCCTTACTGCCCTGTCGCAGGGTTTGTTTCGTTATCTCAATCTCATCCATTATTTTCTGAAACATAATTACTTCCAGATTCTCAGCCACTTTCTTGATTGCCATTTTTAAAACCACGAAAACAAAACAAAACAAAAATAAAGAAGAACCACTTCTTATTTCAGCAACAATTGGGTTAATATTCCAGGCTTGATGACATCACAGTATAAACAGAGCAGCCTGCCTTATCTCTCTATGTTCAAGAACACAAAACAAATTTAGTTCCCAGCATCAAAACAGTTAGTGGCGTCGTGAAGAAGCAGATTCGTCAAAATAAAATAGACCAAAAAGAGAATAGTCCCAGACAATATGATGTTCCTCGGAATAGAAATCCCTCTTCTGTTTATATCTTTAGAATGCACTTCCAGGACAGCTTTTTGCAATAGAAACAGAGATAAGCTGTTAATTTCGTGAATAACAGAGAAGAGTTATAGCTCACCCAGAAGTTCTTTAAAGCTGATTCATTTGACAAATCTCTTTTTGCTGCAACAATTTAAACCAAGTAAAAAAAATAATAGAAAGAAGGGTGCTTGCCTGTTAGTCCGTTTTCTCTTTGAAGAAAAGATAAACGTATCGCATTAATCAGATAGAGCTTGTTCGGAAGTCCGTCCGGCATTGCTGGCTGGACCTTTTCTCATAAATTAATGAAATCCAGTCCTCCCAACAAAAACAGGCTTTTGAGGTTGATCTCTACGTTTCTCCCTGCCCGGGAGAAATTTCATCAGTCAAAAAAAAATGTTCTGACTGATTTATATCTGAATAAGCTTCTTTTGAGGCGGGAGCCCGTCTCAAAAGCAGGCACAAGCGAAGTCACCCTTCCCGGAAGTCAGGAAGTAGTCACATTCAATCAATCAATCAATCATCATTTATTACGGTCAATGACCAGCACTTTAAAATGTAAAAACAGTAAAACAATAAAATAATAAAACATATCAGTATTATACAGAGGAGGAAACAAGTCACATTAGTAGCATATGGAATTCATTTCCATAAGATGTGGTGATCAATGGTTTTGACAGTTCAAGTGGGGTTAAAGAAGATATTTAGACAGATCTATGAACAGCTTTTAACTATAATAACTAAATGGAACTTCCATGTTGAGAGACAGTATACTTATGAACACCAGTTATGGGGGAACCAATATTGAGGATGGGCTGTTGCCTTCATGCCTTTCTTTTGGGCTTCTCAGAAGCATCTGTCGGACTGTAGTGAACAATTTGGATCTGGATAGAAGCAGGGATGGAAGGATATGTCAATTTTGGTTCTTTCATCTCATTTCCTGAACTTGCAACACACACACAAAGGCAGGAGAGAAAATGCTTCAGCTCTAGCAGCAGCAGCTCATGATGCAATTGGGCTAAGGCACCTGATCTCCTCCGCGATTCCTCTTGCCTCATGTTTTTGCATTTTAAAGACATTGCTAACATAAGGTGTGATGGTGAAGCCAGGACCAGTACAACAAGCCAGGAGTCAGGACCAAAGTGCTGTCCAGATCGGAGGGCAAACCAGAAGGCAGGACCAGTAGAACAAGTCTCGTTTCAGTGGGATCTCTCTTTTTTGTCAATGCAAATTGATGGTGTGTGGGACCCAGTCTGGATCAGGAGCACAGTGGTGGCAAAAGAGCTATAGTCCTACTCTCCATGCTAGTGTCTTCATTGCCCCCTCCCAAACACAGGCAACACTCCCTAACATTGGAATTAGCATTTCTGTTTAAATGTTTGCGTAACCCTGCACTCAGTACTGTGCAGTTGTGGTTACGTGTTGTTTGGCCCTAAATTCCAGCAGCAGGGAAAACAACAAAGGGAGCAAGGTGGGGAAACATAAGCAATGGTAGCTGGTGAAGTGATTTGCTAGGTTACCAGCAACAGCCATTTGGGGGCAATCAAGGAGGGAGTGGAATTCTTCTTCATGCCTTTACGGATCAGGAGATGGTGGTGGAGGCAGCAGGCACTGCAGCCATCACCATGCAAACTCAGTGATATTGCCTGGTAGTTGCCCCACATGGATGCAGTTGCTGATGTCAGCAGAGGCAACTATCCAGTGGGCAACCATCCACTCGCATATGCTGACTGTGGCACCTCTGCCTTGACCATTGGTGCCCAGTGCTTTAAAACAGGAATGAGAGTCCCCCTGCTCCCTCAGTTGCCATGCAGCAGCTGACCATAATGTTGTGTCAAGAACCGCCTCACCAGCTGCCACTGGAGACAAGGATAACCACTGGGACAAATGTAATCAAGCACAGTTCTATGTACCTAAGCTTGTCAAGATCTCCTAAAATGATTGCAGAGATTTCAGAAAATAGTTTTGTTTGTTTGTTTTAGACCTGTTTTTTTCTTCCATGCAGCACTCAGAGCAGCTTACAAATAATTAACTAAAATGTAAAACATCCCATAAAATTGTATTTTAAAGAGCACATTACCATGCAGCAATAAAACATAGCAAATAAATTTGTGAGCCCTAATTTGTTTTGTATTTTTTTAAAAAGAAAATCTATAATGACTCATTCTGAACATATAATATTTATACCTGTCTAACCAGTCTATTCTTAAGGATCTTTTCTACCAATTTGCCACTGGCTTGTTTAAAAGATTGGCATCGCATTAGCTGCTTAGAACAGAAAGCTCTGCTGAGTTGGTTGCTGTTCTGTCTTACCTGCCAATATAATGCGTCTCCATTTTCTTGATTTGTACTAAGCAGAGTCATGGCTCCTATTGGATTTGTTGCAGACTTCTCTTACTTTTAAAGAAGAGTGAAAAAAGAATATCAAAGTTCCCTATTGGAAAAGAGCAGAGAAAGTCCTGCAAAAGGTGGCTTTAAAGAAACACAGTAGACGGAGGTTACCAAAGTCAGCAGTATCACATTTTAATACCTTCCATACCTTTTCCCATTATCAGAATTTAAGTGCAATAAACACACTCCTAGCAAGGGCTGCCTTGAAGGTCTTTTGGATGTAAAGGTGGAGCAAAAATACAGGTGGGATCTAGATGCCTTTCCTCAAGGAAATACTTCTTGTTTTGTGGACATTGTGTTAAAGACCAGTACTCTGATTTGAGTAAAAGGCCATTCATACACCACTCCCAGTGGCTGTAATTATGAGTCCTGTGTAGAATGTCATAGCCAAAGGATCATGGATATATATTGTATAAAAGCCATGATTATATAATCATGTAGTAATAAGCACCATATTCCCCAAACAGGCTTAGGGGGCAATCCAAGCCGATGGCCAGCAGCAGAAAGGCTTTATGGAATGGCACAGTAAGCACCGCATCCACAGCCCTGATGTATCTACTGGCCAGGGCAGAAGGTGGGAAGCAGGTAAAATGCCCCTTTCCTATGTCAGCTTCTTCTGGAAATGAATGGGAGTTTTGACTTGGGAGGGACTGCAGGATGTGGCTTTGCAGAAGTTTAAATACAGAGTAACTAAAAAGGAAAAATCAGTATAAATCAGATTGTTCAATCACCAATCAGATTGTCTTTGATTTCACTTTAGGTGAGTTTTGCAGCTATAAGTATAATTTAGCTTGAAATGTAAATCCTTTGACTACAAATGTCTTTGCAGAAGCTTATTTTGGGTTTATGGGCATTATATTCTGTGTGATTTAGATTTAAGTATCTGGTTTATCTAAACTGACACCATTTTTTTATATGCACATAATTCACAATGCAAACCCAATAAAATCCTGGCACCTTTTTTCAATTTAAAGCTGACAAATATGGTAGTTAAAACCAATCTAGGAAATTACTTCATGGTCCGGATTATTTCTTCTGAACATGCTTTAATTTTGTATTATTTCCCCCCCTCAAGCTGTGGTGAGAACCACTTCCCATTAATTCCAGTGGTAAATGACATCATAATAACTTGGAGATGTATCATGTTTTTCAGCTTCAAAATGGCTGAACTACAATTAATCCAAAGTGCTGTGACTTTTATGAATTGGTATGATCAATAATAAAGAATTTTAATTGGTACCAAGAGCACTTTTTCCTAAGTCATAAAGCAGTAACAAGAAAGGGTGAGCCAATCTTAACACCCAGAGGCAATGTCAAAGTTTACATTGCTAGCAAGTACAGGTACAAAACAAATGTTTGTAGCATATCCAAGAAGATATTGTGGGAAGCACAGAATACACAGTCCAAAGCCCTGCAAATTCGCATGCCTACCATTCAGAGAAAACATCAAAGGTAGTTTGGCATATGTATGACAATATGGTGTGAAGCAATTGTGGGATGTCTTTAGTACATGCCAAATTCTCACTGTAGCTCCCCCTTACACAGTTCAAGAGGAATGGCCTTGCTCTAACTCTTAAGCTAAAATCATCTCCCACGAGGCACAGACTTGGGAATCTTGGATTCATCACCAGCTTCCCATTCATTGACCCACGAGAGCAACTGGTTAGAGGAGAGAACAGCAGGTCTTGCAAGCTAGTAGCTTAGAGGTAGGGAACCTCTGGCCTGGAGGCCAAATCCAGTCCTCCAGGCCCCTCCAGTTGGCCCCCAAGATTCTTCACAGGCCACTTCCTTGCAGGTCACACCATTCATGCCCTTCTATGGACCTTCCTCAAGTTCTTTTGCCTGGCTGGGATGTATTCTTGAGTTATGATTCCTTCTCTTGCTTACCTGGATGGAGGATGGAGAGGTGTGTGCGCGCACGTGGGCAGGCATAGAAGCCTCTGACATCTGCATGGCTGAAATATACCCTATGCACAGTGGTGATAGTCACATCCATTGCTTCGTTCACTTTTGCATTTGACCCCACCCACCACTAATCTTTGGAAAGTGATCTACAAAGGAATGTGGCTCTCTGGCTAAAATTCATTCCTCACTCTTGCCGAAAGGGGAAACCAATGCTGTGAACTCTTCTTAGCAGACTAGCAATCTGGAAAACCTCATCCTCTCTTTTGTCCCATAAGGGCTTCTACTATATCTACCCATCTCGCTTGTTGCAGGCTTCCTTCCCCTTCTGATTTAAATGAGCTTAGTATTCTTTCTTTTTCTATCTAGCTCTGGTTTGCTATGACGATGGGTCTGGCACCTCCTTTTGACTCTTCAGGAAGAAACAGAAATCCTCAGGAAATAATGATAGTACGTTTAGTCGTTGTCTACTGCTGTATTAAATGGCTTTTTAATAGTTACATTTCATATTGATTTATTTTAAATATTTCTTAACTATCCTATATCAAAAGATTCAAAGCCAACAAATAACCACAACAAAGTCCAAAGATATAAAATGATTTTCCCTCCCCCAAATAAAATCAGGACAGCTCACCATTCCATAAATATCTAAAAACGCCTGGGCAAAAGGAGGATTTTCACTTGATACAAAAAAGCTTGTAATGTAGGTGCCAGATGTTCGTCCTTATGGAGAGCATTCCAAAGTCAGGGTGCCACTGCAGAAAAGGCTTCCTGCTTTGTGGAAGTATAACATACCACTACTAAAGAGGAGCAGAGCCTGTCCAGAAGATCTTAAAAGAGATGAGCAAGCTGGCACGGGAAGAGGTCCTACTCCAGGTATTTGAAACCCAACATGTTTAACCCCAACATGCACTAGCATCTTAAATTGGGCTCAGGGAAATGATTAAATGCAGATATTACAAAATAGGTGTAACATTAACAACACTAGCTGTACCTTTCAAATTGTAGCAGCCAAATTCTGCACTAACAGTCTGTGTTGCCTTTAATGGCAGGCCACTGTATAACACATTACAGCAATCCATCATGGATCACTATGGCTAGGCTATCCCTGATCAGGAATTGTTGCAGCTGAACCTAGTAAAATGCACTCTGGGCCACTGAGACCAGCGGTTCTCTAATGATGCATCCAGGCAGAGGCCACCAAATTTTGGAGGCTCGTGGGCACTTTTGTAAACTGAAAAAACTGGGCACCACCCCCACCCCACAGCTAAGCACACCCCACAATCAGTTCTATTGGCTACAATAGAATACTTTCTTTCTAGCCTAATTTCAGCAGGAAGAAGAGCCCTGTGGGTACTAGGAAAGGCCTCTATGAGCACATGTGTCTATTGGCACTACACTGATGATCCCTGAATAATGGGAATGTCCAAAGTTTTTTTTTTAATGCAATTATGACAAGACCGATTTTACTAAAAGAGCCTTTATGTTCAGTAACCTCTGCACGGGGGCCCTTCATACAGCTTTTGCTTTCTTCTTAGAAAACAGTCCAAAGGTGTGCTCACTCTTACATTCTGGATTGTGCTTGATCAAGGTAAAGATATGTTAGAAAATGCTCTTGGAAGCATTTTCACTGGATCAGAAGGGAAACAATTTATTTTGTAAACAGTGCTTTGGGAGTCAGTGGAGACTGTACAGAAAGTGTATCAAAGCAGCATCCAAGAGAAGACCTCTAAATGATTGCCAGGTAGCTCATAAGATTTCTATATCTCTCCATGCCAAATTAATTTTAGTTTTCAAAATTAATTTCATCACTTTTTGAGGAAGAGGTGAATTAATTACTGCCAGCATCATGAAACCATCCAAACTGTGTTAGTCCCTGACTTCAGATTAGCATGGAAAGCAGTAATAATTGGGCCCTCCTCCTTTATCATAGGAGGATTCTTTTATATACCAAGACAATATACAACATCTCCAAGGGATACCTGGCTCTTCCAGAATTCTAATTTCTTTGCAAATGCTTGTTCATTGTTGAATAAAGCAACAGAAGATAAGCAGAACTGTGGGGAGGATAGTTCCTCTGCTAAAGCTTTACCTAAGTAACTTCTGAACTTCCCTGTTAGCATGTGTGTGTATGTGTGCATGTGCGTGCACATGTGCGCGCGCACGCACGCACACGTTTGCACAAGTTGGATAAAGTATCATTGCTCTTTTTCTCTGGGAATGAAAGCCTTGGCTTGGAATTTAAAACAGTTTCAGGACGCCTAACATTGGTAGATTTACTCCCGCTGTGTTTTTGGAACAAGATGGTATCACTCTTATAGCTTTGGCAACTAATGCTGTGCTAAAATCTGTCCTCCACTTTCTTCATCTGCGAAAGAGGCTTCAGTTTCTCTGCCTCATCCTCAGGACACTTGAGAGTTTCTCCAGAATGTTGATGGGTGCATGGTTTTGAGCTTACCTTATCACTGTGAGATGGCCAATGGTGTTGTATGTGTATTTATATATGTTAGAGATTTCTATACCGTCCCTCACCCAAAATGATCACAGGGTGGTTACAAAAATAATGCAATATAAAAACACAATGTGTAATACATAATAAAGAATATTAAAATAATACTCTGAATTACATAGATAACATAATTAAGAACACTATAAAAATGACTTAACCTATTAGCCTTTCAAATCCAGATGAAAAAAGTGGGGTTTTACTTGGTATCTGTATATAAGCAGGAAGGTCAATTCCATAGACATGGAGTCACCACCAAAAACACAAGCTGATACAGGAGATGTTCTTTCAGATATTTGAATCCCAGGCTGTTCAGTGCTTTAAATGTCAACATAAGCACCTTGAATTTGACCTGGAACAGGCAACCAGTGAAACTGTTTGAGAATAGGAGTTATATGTGACCAGTCTTCTGCTCCTGAACACCCTGGCTGCCACATTCTGCTCTAATTACAACGTCTGGATTGTCTTCAAGGGCAGCCACATACACTAGTGTAGTGGCGAATTTAGAAGTGCAGGGTCCCTTCATGAGTCATGTCATGCCCCCTTGCAGCCACACCTCTCTTCAACCTATCCCTCCCCATTCTCTACTGAATTTGTAATGATAATAAAAAGATGATAATAAAAATAAAACATAATAAAAATCAAAATATTTAATGTTCTACATATGATGTTTATTACTGTGAATAATAGAGAATTAAAAATTAAGACTGGTGCCAAAGGCTCCTGCCCCCTATGCTTACCCTGGGAAATCAATGCTATGTCCTGGTCCTGTTTGTGGCAATCACACAGTATTGATTCTCTCTCTCTCTCTCTCTCTCTCACACACACACACACACACACACACACTCACACACACACACACACACACACAAGCACGCACACAAGCACGCACACACACCCCGCTGTTGTTGTCTAATAAAAACAGGGAGCATTCCATGGTACCAGGGAAAATATACATGGCCAACCACGCTCTCACTTGCACACACTCTTTTCCTCACTCCTGTTTCTCAGATTCTGAAAAGTCCATTGTCATGCTACAAGTTCTCCATCTCACACCTGAACCACTTTACCTTCATCAGCACGAGGTGTAACCCAGTGTTCTAAAGGCCAGCTTCCCCTTGCCTCCTTTCCCCTCACTTCCCATTTCCCTACCTTTGCTGGGCCATGTTTTTTGCCTGTTTAGGCTTCTCCATCCCCAGCCCTGCAATGGATCTTCCCTCCACTGCCTATTGTACCCCTGTTCTCCAGCTTTCTCAGCTGGATCTCATCAAGAGAATCCTTCCTTTCTTCCAAACTGAGTCTCTTCTTGAACATTCTCTCCGTTCCACTCCTGATTTGATTTTCCCTTCCTGTATGATGTATGTGTACCTGCCCTTGGCCTCCCAGGTGTATCTGTTCCTTTTGGAATCCTCCCCAGTTTTTCCCTCCTGCCTTCCCTAGCCCTGAGTGGAGACAGCTCCCTTGCTGCCACTGCCTGGTTTTATTTATATCTTTTGTCAAATAATACATGTTTGGGGTTTAAAACAACTGAAGTTTGGCCAACTATTACAAAGAGTTCAAGTGTTGGCAAAACAAAAACAAAGGTGGAAATGGTATCAATGGTGGCAGTGGAGTACCTGAGAGAGTAACTGTAGCAAGTTACAGAGGACCAACCCAGGGCTGTGATCTTTGAGAGACATAGAGATACATGGGGGTGGGTGGTGGGTGGTTGAGGCTTGACTGTAAACCTGGAAGTATATAACAAGGGCTGAGGGAATGAGGCAGAGTCCCTAATAGCAGCTTTGTTATAAAAAGTAGTGAAAGAAAGGGAAAACATGTCTCCCTCTGCTCAAGGTGGAGTGTTGGCAGGTGGGGTCGTGACAGTGCTCACTGCTGTGGATTGTCTTTCTGGCTAGCCTGCTGCCCCCTTCTTTGCATCCAATTCTCTACCTCACCTTGGCTGAGCGAGTCTGGTGGCAGGAGGGGGCGGCCACAGCTAGAGGTGAGCAAGCGAGTGATCCTCTGCAAAGGGAAAGCCAGCAGGCAGCTGCTTCTTGCTGAGACACAGAATAGGGCCTTTTCGATGGCTGCCCCTAGATTGTGGAATTCCCTCCCTAGCGAGGTTTGGTTGGCTTCCTCGCTATCATCCTTTCGCGCCCAGGTGAAGACTGTTTTATTTAGGCTGGCTTTTAACTGAAAATGTTATAGTTTTAATCTATTTTGATTTAATCTATTTTGATTTAATCTATTTTTAATTGTTTTTAACATGTATATTGGTTGTTCTGATTGTTTATTGTTTTAATTGTGAGCCGCCCTGAGTTCCTCGGAAGAAGGGCGGGGTATAAGTATTTTAAATAAATAAATAAATAATAAAGCCCTCATGCCTTGGGAAGATCCAGAGGGTCACTGCTTGGACACTAGAGATCACAATGCGAGGGCTGGCAGTCTGACCTCTTGGAGCACCAAGTCACCAATCAACCCTTTCTGGGTGGTGTCGGTGGTGAGTCCACATGTGCATGTTTGTGTGCACCGAGGTGGGGGAACAGAGGGGAGGAGCAATGAGCAGGCAGATGGAGCCCCCACCCCATTACTGCCAGTGGCCAGGGAGGGTTGATCAGGGACTTGGCTCAAGAGGTTGGGTTGCCAGACCTTACTTTGTGGTCTCTAGCATCCAAGCAGCAGCCCCCTGGATCCCCCATGGCATGAGGGCTTCAGCTGCCTGCCAGATTCCCTTTTGCAAAAAAAATTACTCACTGAAGGCAGAGGGACTTGGGAGATGGCTGACTCTAAAAAAAAGCTAGGATGTTGTCCCAGAGCAACCTGGCAGGACTACACAGCTGGCTGAATATAAAGCACATTATAGGAATCCATCCTGAAGGTTACCAAATTGTGAATAACTGTGCTATTCCTGCCCAGGAAACGCTGTAGCTGATACACTAGCAAAAACTGGTGAAGGCACTCCTAGCCACTGAGGTCGTCTGGGCCTCAACAGACAATGTTGGTTTTAGGAGCATTTCCAAACTATAAAATCAGCCAAATCCTAGACTTGGGCCACCCAGCCGCAGAATATCCATCTTGTCTGGATTCCATTTCAGTTTATTGATTCACATCCTTTATTGCCTCCAGGCACCGATTCAGGACCCTCACTGCCTCTTCTGATACCAATGGAACAGAGAAGTAGAGGTGGATGTCATTGGCATATTAATGGCACTTTGCTCCAAATCCTGATTACTGCTCCCAGTGGTTTTATATAGATATTAAACAAGATTGATCCCTGTGGGGCTGAGCAAAAGTATCCAATGCTACTTTCTGAAACTGGCCCCAGAGATAGCAGTGGAATCACCACAAAGGGATGCTCCCAATCCCTAAAGCTCAAAGTTGGTCCAGAAGGATACCATGGTTAGTAGTATCAAAAGCTGCTAAGAGTTCCAGGAGAATCAACAGGGTTGCAATTCCTCTATTTCTCTCCCAACAAAGTTCATTGACCAGGGCAACCAAGGCAGTTTCCGTTCCAAAACCAGACCTGAAGACAGACTGAAATTAGTCTAGATAATCGGTTTAATCCAAGCACACCTGAAACTGTCCTGCCACCGCCTTCTCAAGTGTCTTACTGAAGAAGGGGATATTATCAACTGGGTAGTAGTTGTCAAGTATTTCTGGATTCAGAAAGCACCTCTTAAGGAGGGGATGAATCACACCTCTTTCACTGCCAATGGCACCTCCCTCTCCCACAGTGAGGAATTAATCACTCCCTGGCCCCACTTGGTCAGTCCCCTTTGGCATGCATATATTATTAGCCAAGTATAGGAAGGGCTAAGAATACAGGTGGTGAGCTTGACTCCTTCAAGCAAGTTGTCCATATCAACAGGCCATGGTAGTTAAAACTGCTCCAATAGCATTGGTCCAGATAGTGCTCTGAACACCTCAATCAAACCTGTAGTGTCTAATTCTGAACAAGTTCAAGCAATTTTACCCCACAAAGTGCCTAGCAAACTTGTCAAAGCAGGCTATTATTTATTTATTTATTATTTATTAGATTTATATCCCACCCTTCCTCCCAGAGGCTACTATCAGCTCCTCTCTGTGGGCAGATCCCACAAGATGTTTCCCTATTCAGGAAAGCTCTACCAGATGGCTACTTGTGGATACAATGGTGGCAAAGAAATAAGACTTTTTCACCACCACCACCACCACCATAGAGTAGGCATGAAGATGCACTCATAGCTATGTTTTGTTGTCTTCATCCTGAGATAGATGCCACCTGAACTCTAGCCATTCTCCTCCTTGCTTCATTGCCTGCAGCTCCCCAGCCCTACAGGCTCCACAACATCAGAAAGGGCATTAGGAGCAATCCTGCCGACAGCTCATTCTGTCTGCCTGTTCCACATGGAAACCAGAACATCAACAGGAGCATCAACTGGTTTCCATAACTCTTAGAGGATGGACTACCTGCTACCTACTGCAATACTGCCATTGTCAAACGAAACTTCACCAGGTAATAGTTACCAGGAGCCAGTGTGGTGTAGTGGTTAAGTTGTTGGACTATGACCTGGGAGACCAGGGTTCGAATCCCCACACAGCCATGAAGCTCACTGGGTGACCTTGGGCCAGTCACTGCC
Source organism: Rhineura floridana (assembly GCF_030035675.1). Lineage (NCBI taxonomy): Eukaryota > Metazoa > Chordata > Lepidosauria > Squamata > Rhineuridae > Rhineura > Rhineura floridana. The sequence goes on along the minus strand of NC_084481.1, from coordinate 64,259,715 downwards.
TCTCAGCCTCAGAGGAAGGCAATGGTAAACCACCTTTGAATACCGCTTACCATGAAAACCCTATTCACAGGGTCGCCACAAGTCGGAATCGACTTGAAGGCAGTCCATTTCCATTTCAATAGTCTCCTTCACACCTATTGCAAAGACCAGATCAAGGTATGACCTCTCATATGGGTTGGAACTTTGGAGCACTGAGACAACCCCTTGGTAGTCATGGAGACCATAAAGTCCTGAGATGGCAATGTGGAGTTGGCCTTGGCATGGATCCCTAACATCACCACAGAGGAGTTTTCCAACACTACCTGTGAGACCAACTCCTCCAGCTAGGCTGTAGGGCAATGAGGTGGACAGTACACAAACAGCATTCCAATTTTTCTTTCCTGTAAACATTTGTCCAGCACTCTGCAGCTTCCCTGGCTGTCCAGGCCTCCGCATCTGAAAAAGTTCATGGGGCGATACCTGAAAGACAATCTTGTCCCTTATATACCCAGTCAATCACTGCGCTCTGCAGGTGAGGGCCTCCTGCAGATACCATCATATCAGCAGAGCTTGGAAAAGTTACTTTTTTGAACTACAACTCCCATCAGCCCAATCCAGTGGCCATGCTGGCTGGGGCTGATGGGAGTTGTAGTTCAAAAAAGTAACTTTTCCAAGCTCTGCATATCAGGAGGTCTGTTTCCACACAACATAGGAAAGAGACCTTTAGTGTAGTGGTGCCTACCCTTTGGAATTCCCTCCCCATAAATATTAGATAGGCACCATCTCTCTTATCTTTTCAGCGCCTACTGAAGACCTTCCTCTTTCAACGAGCCTTTTAAGTAGAGGCCTTATCCGAGTCCGCATCTGTGTTGGAATTGCTTTTTAATATATTTTTAAACTTTCTTTTTAAAAATGTTTTTAAAGCTTTTAAAAAAATGTTTTTAAAGATGTTTTGTTTTAATATGTTTTTAATGGTTGCTGTGTTTTAATATATTTTGAAGTCTTTTTATGTTTTAAAGTGTTTTTAGTGCTTTTGTTTGCCGCCTTGGGCTCCCACTGGGAGAAAGGGTGGGATATAAATCAAATAAATAAATAAATAAATATCTGGGGATCTGAATTTAGGTAGCTTTAAGTATGCAAAATGAAATAAATTCTGAACATTGTCAGATGCAAATTTACCATTGATATGGAAGGCTATGTTAGAATACATAAAAGGGGTTCGATCCAGAGTTCCAGTGAGCAGGACCCTGCTCATGGGACAATATTCTTAGAACAGGTGTGGCTAACCTGTGGACCTCAAGATGCTGGACTCAAACTCCCGTCAACCACAGCCAGCATGTCTAATGATGTCTAGCAACATCTGGAGGGCCATAGGTTCCTGTAACAGAAGGGTGGGAAAGCATTTTTACTGATTCCTCCACAGCATCCTCATACGACTTCTGACAAGCTGCTTCAGACAGATGGCATCCCTCTGGAACAGTCTAGGAGACTGAGGGCTACACGAGAAATGGAAAACTGAAAAAAATCATCTCCCCCTTTCCTCCAGTAGGAGGCTCCACTGAATCTCAGTCCATTCTGTGAATAGAAGAAACACTTCCATTAGTGGAAGACATTCTGGGTCTAGCCCAGTAAATCTTAAATCTATAGTAAACTATTCTATAAACACAGAAGTCAGCTCTACAAATGGTCTCTCTTCAAGAAATATGTGACTGTTACTGTCCTCAGTTAGCATGTTTTTCTATAACATTTTGTTCTGTTTGTCAGTCTTGACAGACAGAGCTAGTAAATGCTGCATGATTAAGTAGCATCCAAAAATGTCTTCTATTGATAGTTCATTTCATATCAGATCATAATTACTCTTTCTACCAGCTCTGTGGGCTGAGAAAACCCCAGTGAGTACATTAAGAGCACATTTTTAAAGTAATGAAAAAGTTCATTGTTCTCCAGTATATTATCCATAGAGGGGATTTAAATCAAAGTGAATGAGAAACTTGAAAATCTGTGGTGGTAGGGAAAACAACAGTCATTATTTATGAAGACCAGAGACCACACTTCCTTCGTTTCATATGTCCTCCATTCTCTCTTCATTTGCTTGTACCCCACAATATATTTTCCTCATCAAAGAATTAAAAATACATTTGTTGATTTTTATATTGTCATTTGGATTGGTGGTAGCTCCTAACGTTTCTAAGAGGATACAATGGTATTATTCAATGCCCATCCGCCCGCCCCCCACCAATGAAAAGCTTTCAAAGAGCTATATATAGAAATTTCTTTCTAATAGATCTCTTGTTTAACATTCCGCTGGGGGTGTTGTAGGCAGTGATGTAATTATAGTTTCCATAGCCTACTTCTATGCAGTAAAATGAAGTAATAAAATGAACCATACCATTTCGGGCTGCAAGTAGGGATGCCATTTTTAATGTTCCCCCAACTAAAACGTACTTCAGGCAAGTAAAGAAAAAGGTGCCCACTTACTAGGGTCCCCCAGTTGTGCTCAGCACATGTGGGGGGCAACAGGAGGGCAAGGGTATGGCCAGGCAGTGGTCTGGCTGTGGTCTGACCACCTTGAAAATTGAAGACAGATAAACATAGATACACATAAAAAATGAAAAGAACCATCTCATTGTATAGATAGGTCACTTCCTGATTCATATTGAGAATTTATTTTCACAGGTCACCAAGGGATAGAAGAGAGAGCTGCTCATATACATTAAAAAAGGAACAGAATAATTGTAGTGTTTACAAGAATTTAATTATTGTGCACAAGCATGTCCATCCCACCTCCACTAAAACTCCAGTTAGAAACCCCTCTCAATACAGCCTGATCAGGACTGAGCATGCTCAGAGGGCATGGAATACTGACTGACTATTGTGCATAAGAATGAGGGCTAAATTTATTTCAGTTTGCATTTTAATGTGAGGCTTCCTAACTCACAATTCCCAGAACAATATGCAAACTGAAATGGAGGTATTCTTTGAAACTCATACTTTTCCAAATTTTGTTATGCAGTTCTTCAATCCAAAAATGTGTACAGAAAATCATATATTAGGGGAAAGTGAATAAAAATCACATATTAGTGAAAAGAACATACAAAAATGTATTCTATTAGGCAACATTTTTTGCAAAAATATGTATATTAGGCAAAATTGCATACAAAAATTTGTTACAAGAAATGCACTAAAATGCCTAAGCTCTCCAGTATTTTAAAAAATAAAAGCCACAAATTGATTCATAAATGTGGCAAACTTAAGATTTTCATTCCCGTCTCTCATACATACGTGAGCTTGCACCACCCTAATGGAGGTGCAAGCCTTGAGAGACTTCCTCCAGAAGTGAGAGGGAGGAAGGATTTGCAGCCCTAGTGAGCCAATCAGGAGGCTGGTGTCATCCCAAGGATGTTCTCTCTCTTAATTGCAGCTTCCCTGGAGTCAGTCACCATCAAGGTGCTTAGTGGGATGTTTGGCGGATGCTCACTGGAGCACCTTTTTTCATGGCTTTGTATTTGTGATTTAGCTGTAGGGACTTCAGTTTTCATTAGGCATTTAGTATGGTCAGGAATGTAAATTAGACTTGACACTTGTGGCAGGCTCCCTGAGGCCAACTGGCTTGGGAAGCTGCTTGGTCTGGTGTTTTGGGGGTCTGGCATGTCTATTATGATAAAAGCTAGATAGTGGGGATGGTGCCTGTGATGTTCCTATATTAGTGTAAATAGGGTAAGTGCTGGTTGTATAGGAGATACATGGTAAGTAGAATGAAAGAGGAAGGGGGAGTGAATGGGCAGTAGAATGCTGGATGATTGGCTGGATGTTTAAAATGGCTGACAGTATAAAAGGAAGAATGTCAGGTAAATCTGGGTGGATGTGGTGTGGATGTGAGGTGGACGTTGGTGGGTTTGAGAGAGTTGTTTGTCAGGAGAGCGTGGAGAAGGAGGGGGGTGGAGTTCGGATTAGTATTAGATAAAACCATATGCTTATGTGCCTTATGAAGAAATCTTGTTCTCTGTGTTATTTAATAAATACTTAATTTGGTTTACCAAAGGCCTGATCCTTGGCTGGGGTTTCACAGACCAGAAGGGAGGGTGAGGTAAATAACCAAGGCTGAAGAGTGACAAATGGTGGCAGCGGGTGAATGGAAGAATATAACACCACAAGTATTCAGAGCAAACCAGAATTATAAGCAGTCTGAGTAAATCAAAGGGATTGGGACAGCTTAAGCACGCAGTCACAGAGGTAACCTAATTGAGGGAGACTCAGGCAGACTGGTTATAGGACGTGACTGGTGGTGCTGCCTAGCAGGGGGATCTGTTGAGATCTATGCTAGAGCGGAGAGGGAAACCATAAAAAAGGACAGTCCGGACTGGTGGAGTCCCTGGTGGTGCCTAGTGACAGGCAGTAACCACGAGCAGGTAGGAACCTGACAGGGAGAGCCAGGGAAGGGCATCACAGTGCCCCCATTACTTTGTGAATCTCAGATCTAGATCTAGAGGTGATCTGAAGGTGAGGAAGAGGCGGGACCCTTGGACCAGGAAGCTGGGGCGCCATGCAGTGGCAGAACTCAGCCCCGAAAGCTGGTTGTAGTATTGATTGAAATAGCATAATAAAATAATTGGCCTGCTTGTGTCCTACTAGCAAAGTATGCTGAATGATTGGGCAATGAGTTGTCTAGTTTGTGGTCATGTTGAAACATTTTATAAAAATATTTATGTAGTGCATACATCAATAGGCTGTGCTATCATCACCATCACCACCATCTACACTAATAATGAATTCAGAGGCTGAGCTATGATTGCTATGTAGCCAAAATAAGACTACTGAGAAACAGGAGAGAAGCATCAGTATACTTGGGGGGACCTCAAGGTTTGTAGAAGTAGAAATATATTTTGGGGGAAAAAGTTAAATAAACAGCTCAAGAGGCATAAAATGCTGATTGACCCTGGGGTAGAATAGAAAATTGGAGGAAGGGCAAATGGAATATCCCAGAAAAGGGCATGGCTGCTTGGCTGAAACCCTGAAGAGAGTTCTCCATCCTACAACATTCTTTTGTAGGCCGCAAATATATAATGTATATTAAAATGTAGGGCCAGAAAACTTGCATTAAAAGGTCATGTTGTACCAAATGTACATGAATAAGAATAAAAAATAGAAAGACCTCATGCTGCCTCTCTTTCATCTTAGTTTTCTTCTTCATTCATTGTATTCATTGTGTGATTTATAAACTATAATATGCGGATTTTTTTTAGTGACAAAAGAGAAATGGGAAAAGATTAACGTATGGAAATGCAAGAAAAGTAACCAATTAACTTTTGAATATGAATAGAAATGTAAGAAAAAGATTAATTTGACATGTCTATTTATTTTGCTATGGAAGTTATGCCTTTTTCAATGGAGCAATGAGGAAATTCTACTGTTCATTCATTTCCATCTAATTTGTTCTGTTTATTTCCTTGGTACTTAAGCACAACTAACTTTTTCTGAATTGGCGCTTCTGAATTTGTTTACTTTTTCCCGCCAGAGAGCATAGGTCTCTCACAGGGCAAAGGCTCTGCCAATAAGGGTTGGCTTGATTGCCTTCCAACTTATAATCCACTTCTTTGAAAATAAAAGGCATCTCCAGCCTCATATTGCAACAAAACACACTATTGCTGCCCAAAAGGCGGTCATAAAATGTTTGTTTGTGCAAGCAAAATTATTTTTTAAAAAAAATCACTTCCAACAGCAAATATCTAACTTACCCAGTTGCCCCCTTCCATTTCCTGACTATATTCTCACAAAATATACACAGCAACTTTTGGAGGTGTCTGACACAGACTTCAGAGATAGCGTGCATTAAAAAAAACAAACTGAAAATAAGTAACCAAGCATATTTACTCTACACACGGGTGACCAGAATACATGAAACTGTACATAAGATTGGGAAGGGAGACTTTGCACTATGAACTTTCTGTGCAGGTTTTGTTTTGTCTTTTCAGCATTAATATTTATTTGAATACAGGCTCTGGCTATGTATTTTTCCTTGGCAATCTCCTCTTTTGTTGTTGATGAAGACTACTTAAAACACATTGGCTGCAGTCCTAAGTGCACTTACTGAACAATATGGGTCTATGATCAGAGACATTGTCTACAAACACAAACACTTCTTGAAACCGTTAGATGTAATTATATGTAGCCCTTTCATTTTGCAAAATATGGATGGCAGTTTACATTTTTTGACCATGGGAACCCCATCATACCTCCTCCAGTGTTTCACACATGCAAACATGCACATTGGCAGAGAAATGCTGTTCATGAAGCCCTTCTTAAGTGTCTTTGTCTCCCTTGCATTCTAACCTCTTTGGACTTGAGTTGAAGAGTACATTACTGAAACCTTGTGCTAAAAGATGTGTGAGGCAATGACTGACTATTATAATTTTGGCTTCTGTAAAGTTCTGCAGTTTCCCAACAGATACCTATTCAGTAAAGGGATTATTAGCTGACCCACAATTTTCCCTCTGTCAAAGTGGCCTGCAGGAGGTGGGGGTGGGGGATAGGGTATGACGGCATAGAGTGTTGCCTAAAACAATGTGTTTTAATATAATACATTGTTAACTGGACAAAAGTGTAAGAAAAGTAGAAAACATATTCAACTACTCAAATGGGTACTTCTGAACAGAAAAACCATTAAAAATAAAATAAAATATCATAGTATAATACCCTTCTTGCCTGCCATATGGTTGTTTATCTTTGACTCAAACTTTTTCATTATGTTTAGATACCTTGATGGTTATCCTCAACTAGGAGACAAATCCTGTCTTTCTCAGATGTAATACTGTTTTTATTGTTACCTGCCCATTTATTGATTGTGGAGTACATCTGGCAGTCGAGAGGCTGGAAATGAAGTGATATGAGTCGAATTGTTGAACCTTTGTCAAGTCCTTAGAGCAGGGGTGGGGAACTTGTAGCCCTCCAGATGTTGTCAAACTACAACTCCCATCATCCCTGACCACTGGCCATGCTGGCCGGGGTTGATAGGAGATGGAGTTCAACAGCATCTGTAGGGCCACAGGTTTTCCACCCCTGCCCTAAAGCCAAAATGCATAATTAACAGCATCATGTGGTACATTTGTTGCTGGATGGTACCATTTCAAACCAGTAGCTGGGGAAGCAAATGTCTGAATGCTCCCCCACAACAATTTTCTATGCATATAAATATCAGGGGAAAAGTTTGCATCAGATATATAATGTGGGGGTTTCTTACTATACAACTTGTCTCTTCATTGTTCAGCATCCAGACAGATTTCCCACTTGTCTGAAGCATGAGCTGATTCTCCTGAAATTCCCGACAGTTCACTCAGGGGTTATTTTTGGTCTTGTACATAACCACATCCTACTCCGATATTCATTAAAATGGCTTCTGATAACTTCAAATGTACAGGAAAAGTAGCCACTATTCCTTCTATGCACACTAAAAGTTAAGTATCACTTTATTCTCCTTCATATGACTGTTTCATGTTAACTAACAGTCTCTCTCTCTCTCTCTCCTCTTACCCCCCCCCGGTTCTTTTTATTTATAGGTGGCTGGGAAATTATTTTGCAAAGAAAAAAAAGGTTGAAGAAGGTTCAGAGAGATACTGACATGTATGGCTTGGATCTAGATAAGCACTGGTGTAAGGTGCTGGGCGGAAAATGATTTTCCTACCCTTTCTTCTCCTGAGCTTGGCAGCCCGCAAGCCCTCTGAAAAATGTCTCCTGGGGGGAGAGGTCAGGTCTTGAATAGAATGGGCTGTGGTGTGGGGGGCTGAGAGGGGAAGCAGGGTGAAAATCAGGCAGAGGCATCTTCTGTGAGTGGAAGGCTGAGAGGAAAAAGAGTGGAAAAATAAAATTTTGCCCACCACCCTTAACACTTCAAGTGCTCAAAGCACTTCACATACTGCAAACTACTACAATCCCAGCCATTGTGTCTTCTGCAATGCTCCATTTTGCAGTAGATAAGCACTGAAATAGTTTTGCCTAGTTTTTTCAGTATGGTTGCCAAGCCCATGAGTTTGTATATTTTGGTACGATGAGGCTTTAATTTATTTATAATTCATTTATTTATTAAATTTAAAGCCCACCCTTCCTCCCAGAAGGAGTCCAGCGACAAACAAAAACACAAAAAACATTCTAAAATATCTTAAAAACAAAAGACTTTAAAACATATTAAAACAAAGCATCTTTTAAAACATCTTTTTAAAACAGCTTTAAAAACATCTAAAAAAGTAATTCCAGCACAGAAGCAGACTGGGATAAGGTCTCTACTTAAAAGGCTTTTTAAAAGAGGAAGGTCTTCAGTAGGAGGCAAAAGAAGGTCTTCAGTAAGTGCCTGTCTAATATCTAAGGAGAGGGAATTCCAAAGGATAAGTGCCACAACATGAAAGGTTCAATAAGCTCAATGCAGAACTATCGCAATGACATGAATGATTAATGTATCCTAGCTTCAACTCACAACCGGAGGAGATCACTTGGTGTGTGTCCATTTTTAAAGATATCACACCTTGATTAATATGTTTTGTTTGTGGGAATTCTCAAAATTCTCAAAATTCAAAGTAGAATCCTACCATTCATAACGGTTGTCATGGGCCCCAAGGAGAACCTGTGGCAGGAATGGGAGGAAGAAGAGCGGGGTATAGAACTTAGAGAGGGGATTGTCAGTTCTGCTGAAGGGAATCAGAATCAGGATGGCGCAGGGGAAATATTTTCAGAGCCTTCTGAGTCTGCTAGTAGAATTACTGAGAACAGCCCAGAAGTTCCCCACCCTCGTGCCAGGGCCATCTGAAGATAAGGATGCCTTGGCATCCTGCCCAAATTTAGCTGAGGAACAAAGCAAAAGTGGGTGGAGTTACTGGGTTCTATCTCTCCAAGGTCCACACCAAAAGGCAAGACGTAAGCTTCAGCTCGAGAAGTTAATATCAGTTCCTTGAAGAAGCTTGTGCTTGGTAGAAAAATGGGTTACAATGACTGAGAATTAATCTGTAATGTGCAGACTTCAACCCTCTCTGGTATATAAATTTAGCAATGCTTGTGATTCTCTGTTGTGACAAGGTCTTTGCTGCCTCCACAATGCCTAGTTGTATCCTGGGGTAACCCCAGTGTGTTTCTGTATCCTGATTTATGCCTAGAGTGTGATACTGCACTCCTGTACTAATTTCTTGAATAAAGCTTCATGCAGAAAACTCCAGTCCTTGAGTCTTGAGTTTGCTTCTTTGGTTGGGAGCCAGGACAATGGCTAAGGGTAAGTAGCGAACAGGGAACCCCCTAGCTGAAATCCCATCTGTGCCAGAAACTCACTAAATGTAAGGACACATGTGAGCAGATTCTCATGCCTTTCAGTTCAAATGTACTGATTCCCCTTGAAAGTGAAATTTGGTAATAGGGGTGGTGGTAATGGAGGTGACTGGTTCTGTAAGTTTCAAGAGGAAGCCCTTCGATAGAAGGCTGAGTCATTGGTTCCTGCAATGTCATCAATAAACCTCTCCCCACCCTCCATTCCCACAACAGTGATGCACTTAAATGTTTTGAAAATAATGTGGCAAATGGCCAAATGCATAAAAATGGCTAAATTAATGCAGCTTTTTAAAGATGAAAAGAGTGAATAGTCTACCCTAAATAGTCTTCCCATCAAGCCACTGCAAGGGCAAAGAGAAAGTAGCTGATACACTGTTGTATGTGCAAGTCAGTGGTGCAAACAGATAATTTTAGACTCTGATCTTAATGATCTCACACACAACGCCATCTTTAGATAGTATTGGGTGGATTATCTGTGACACTAATTATCTAGAATGAGATAGTCTGTTTCAACACATGTATTATTTTGTGCATTCTGCCTACAGTACAATTGCAGCCTTTCCCCTTGGGCCATCAGTTTCCCAGAAGTATCTCTCTTTCCATCTACAACTTGTTGGTGGGTATGGGATAATGATGTTGGCTTATCTCTTAGGGCTATAAGGATTATATTGACTTGTGTGTGTGTGTGTGTGAGTGAGTGAATGAAACACTTGAGAAATTTCACAAATATGCTGCATAAATGCTATATTATTAATGCCACCTATTCTACCATTTCCTAAGATGAAGAACAAGCTTCATTTATGAGTAGTCTGAAAGAGGGAAAGAAAGAAAAAGGAGCATGGCAAAGCTACAAGTGAAGGATCGATAAATATCCAGGAGCGAAGAAGAGTTATTCCTTTATTTTCCAGATAGCCAGGTGGGCTATTGGATGAGTCCACCATTGCTATTCTTATGTGCCATTCCACAAGTGGAAGAAATAATATTTGGCGAGGACAGATTCTTTGCCGGACTAAACTGGCAGAGCTCCCTTGGCTTCAGTGAGGCTACTGTACTGGCACAAATTTACAAAACAACTAACCAAAACAATGTCAAATTCATATAGCAGAGAAAACACAGAAGAAACAACAATGCCTGAACAAAGTCTGATAAGGAGATTATGAAGGCTCAACAGAGAGAACACACAGAGTAAAAGTACTTATTGATTATGTCTTGCTTACAGGGAATGATACTTGGATACAAATCTTCTCTTGTTCTCTCTCCCTCTCTCTTTTTGAAGAAAGAAAACTTTAGACTTGCCCATCCAGTAGCAATGCAGAATCACTTTGTTACAACTGAAAGCCAAGCATATGGTATTCATCATTAGTAGTAGCAACAGAAGTAGCCTCTCTGGCCACTGTTGGATGATTCCATTTCATTTCCTAATCAAAACTAACATGTGCTCTACTACTGGTGGGAAGAAATGTACCATTCACAATTTAGAAGCCATGTAACATTATTCAAATTATATAACTACCAATGAGAATATGGGACCATTTGGGTTAGCAGTTTTCCCTTTTACTCATAAACCCTTTGCAGACTTCAGTGTATATGCTGAAAATGGGATATGTAGAAGGGGGTGGGGGTAATCAAGGGGACAAGCTTTACTCTTGGTCTACAGATGTTTGGTTATACTCTCTGGATAGACCTGTGTGTATATAAATGTGTGCATAGATTCATGAGCATGATGAAGACGGTGATTATGGTGATTATGGTGATTACAGTATTCATATTAGCCACCCAATAACACAGTTCTCTGGGTGGTTCACAAAGATAAAGATAAAATGATAAAATACAGTATTAAAATATGATAAAAACAATTGCAGCATAAAAATGTTCATACCACCAGTGCGATGCCATTCAGATTTTAAAAGCCTGGGAGAATAAATTGTCTTCACAGTGCTGAAAAGGTCTCATGGTGCAAAAACACCATAAACAAGGCACCAGGTAAGCCTCTCTCTATAGTTGGGGTGCCACTGCTGACAAGGCCCTTTCCCTAATAGCCATGCCTCTCATTTCACTTGACAAGGGTACATTGAGCACGGCCTCCGAAGAGGATCTTAAGGTTTGGGCAGCTATAGCTGGAAAAAAAGCAATCTTTCAGGTAAAATGGTGTCAGGCCATTAAGTACTTTAAAGGTTAAGATCAATTCTTTATGTTGGATCTGGAATCAGACTGGAAGCCAGTGCAGCTAACAAAGCACTGGCATAATATTTTTTTGGGAATCTTAATTTCCCCCCTCACTGCCTCTTTCACACTTTGGAGGACTTTCCCCCCACCTCTTTCCATCTCCTCTTGCAACAACAGCCCCCCCAATCTCCAAGGTAACGTCTATTGCAACATGCCCAAGCAGATCAACCTCTTTTCAGTGAGGGGATATGCAGTATACTGAAAAGCCATCACAGTGCAAACGCACCATGTCAAGTGGGTAGTGTGTGGGATTGATATTTGAAATCTTATGCAATTTACATAAGAAAACTAGCATGAAAGTTGCACTTCCTGGGGCTGAAAAATGTTTTTTTTTCTGGAAACAGAAAACATGCAAATCATCACAATACTTGCACTGAAGTTTTGGGAATGGATGTTACATCGTCCGGAAGCTCAGAAAACAAAACAATATAGGAGAAAAAAATATGAAAGGTAGAATACACTGCTGTCCAGAAGCACCCTGTATGTGTACAAACTGTACATGCATACACTCTATCCATGAGATGGGTGAGCCTTTTAATTTGCAGACTCCCTGAACATGAAGTTTCACTTACTTTTGTAATGGCATATATCATCTTGGTATGTCGACTGACGTTTTTATTATTAGATTACTAATAAATAGAATTAATAAATAATGTATCTGTAAAATCAAGAGACTATTTCATCCAACAGAATGTTTTGCTACCTCACTTCCAGACAAAGGCTGTTTTTTTAGTAGCTGCTTGAAAGTGTAAAATCCAACAGGTACCGTTTTTCTTGTCATTGGCGCTGCAGTGGCAGGGAAAACACTACCTAGTTAATTTCTCGCCATCTTTTATATATTAAAATAATCTGTCAGTAAAAATGCTGTCAACTGTAGGTGTGTGTGTATGTGTGCACAAGCATGTATTTGCATGCAAGAGAGGGAGAGAGATTGTCTGCAATTCATGAATTAACCAGTTAATTATACTGATTAATCAGTTAAATGTTTTCACCCCTACGATTTCCCCCCTTTCTGTTTCGCCTCAGCTTGTAATTTTGTGTCTACACAATAGCAAAGGTCTTTTATGGAATATTAGGGCATGACAAATTCAGCTATAGTGCTTGAAAATAATAAGAGAATAGATTGGTTGATGTAAAAAGCTGCACATGTATGCATATACTGATCAGTTTTCTTCTCCTGAAGATTTGTCAGTTTTATAAAAGACTGTTTCTTTAATGTTTGAGTTTGCTATTCTTGACATGCAGGTATCTCTTAAAGGAAACACCTAAAGCATTATTTAGGACTTTATGGATAAACTTGTAATTTATTTGTACGTTAATACTGTATATGATCTTCCTACATATACAGTGCTAAAAAAAGAGGCAGACTATTTTGTTTTCAGACAAAGGCCCCAGGAAAAGGGCAATGTTTTCCCCCCTCACAGGTGATGGAGTATGTACAAAGAATTTACCAGATAATGGCAGCCCTGTCCTCTGAACAGATGGTGATAGCCCTGTTGCTAGGATAAGACCTGAAGAATTTAGTTTTTAATTCCACATTATTTGCCTCAGTGCCATGAATATCCCTAGGTTTCCTGAGGCGAAAATAGAAAAAAAATACACAGAAAGAGAAAGAAAAGCGACACACAAATAGAGAGACAGTAGAAGGGAAAAGACTGGAGCCAGGTCAATAGAAGCTTTGGGGAAAATGTCTGCTCAGCTGTCTGCAATTCACCTGGATTTGAAAGGCAGGCAGGCAGGAAGATTGGATTGGCATGAGAACTAGGCCTTTGATGCTTTAGATACCACAGAGAAAAATACCAATTTCTCCCCATTAGGAGTCTGTTGACTCTCCTAATTAAGATAAACATGTTTCTGAAGAAGTTCATTCTCACAGTACTACATTTGTAAGAACAACTATGTGCTTTTAAAATAAACATGCTGTATGTGCACAAACTGGTGTTTTGGGGTCTTGCACATACTTGAAAGAAATAAAAATAACTGCCTTCCTTAAAAGTGAGCAAATTTTGCTACTTCCACTCAGTTAAATATCTAACTTTAATTCAAGAGGCTAATAACTGAAATATTTTCATATATATAAAGGAGTGCATCTTTTTTTTTAAAGCATATTATCCTGGGAGTATTGGAAATATATTTAAGTTCTTTTATTTTTTTATCACTACTCAAAGCTTGCATTTTTAGCTTTTAATCTACAAAGAAGACATAGTTGCCATGCAACAAATGACTGCCTTTTCTGAGAACTGTTTCTGAGAATTAGAACTAAAGGCCATCCAATGAAGCTGAATGTTGGAAAATTCAGGACAGACAAAAGGAAGTACCTCTTCTCACAGTGCATAGTCAAACTATGAAATTAGCTTCCACAGAATGTGGTAAAGCCACCAACTTAGTTGGCTTTAAAAGGGGATTAGACAAATTCATGGACAATAAGGTTTAAAAACACTATATTAGAAGCTCAACTGGAGTGCATACCGCAGATCAGAAAAGGTACCGCCAGGGCCAAGAAGATGCCAGCATGGTTAACGAGCAAAGTCAAGGAAGCTCTTAGAGGCAAAAAGTCTTCCTTCAGAAAATGGAAGTCTTGTCCGAATGAAGAAAATAAAAAAGAACACAAACTCTGGCAAAAGAAATGCAAGAAGACAATAAGGGATGCTAAAAAAGAATTTGAGGAGCACATTGCTAAGAACATAAAAACCAACAACAAAAAATTCTATAAATACATTCAAAGCAGGAGACCATCTAGGGAGACAATTGGACCCTTGGATGATAAGGGAGTCAAAGGTGTACTAAAGAACGATAAGGAGATTGCAGAGAAGCTAAATAAATTCTTTGCATCTGTCTTCACAGTGGAAGATATAGGGCAGATCCCCGAACCTGAACTAACATTTGCAGGAAGGGATTCTGAGGAACTAAGACAAATAGTGGTAACGAGAGAGGAAGTTCTAAGCTTAATGGACAATATAAAAACTGACAAATCACCGGGCCCGGACGGCATCCACCCGAGAGTTCTCAAAGAACTCAAAGGTGAAATTGCTGATCTGCTAACTAAAATATGTAACTTGTCCCTCGGGTCCTCCTCCGTGCCTGAGGACTGGAAAGTGGCAAATGTAACGCCAATCTTCAAAAAGGGATCCAGAGGGGATCCCGGAAATTACAGGCCAGTTAGCTTAACTTCTGTCCCTGGAAAACTGGTAGAAAGTATGATTAAAGCTAGATTAACTAAGCACATAGAAGAACAAGCCTTGCTGAAGCAGAGCCAGCATGGCTTCTGCAAGGGAAAGTCCTGTCTCAGTAACCTATTAGAATTCTTTGAGAGTGTCAACAAGCATATAGATAGAGGTGATCCAGTGGACATAGTGTACTTAGACTTTCAAAAAGCGTTTGACAAGGTACCTCACCAAAGGCTTCTGAGGAAGCTTAGCAGTCATGGAATAAGAGGAGAGGTCCTCTTGTGGATAAGGAATTGGTTAAGAAGCAGAAAGCAGAGAGTAGGAATAAATGGACAGTTCTCCCAATGGAGGGCTGTAGAAAGTGGAGTCCCTCAAGGATCGGTATTGGGACCTGTACTTTTCAACTTGTTCATTAATGACCTAGAATTAGGAGTGAGCAGTGAAGTGGCCAAGTTTGCTGACGACACTAAATTGTTCAGGGTTGTTAAAACAAAAAGGGATTGCGAAGAGCTCCAAAAAGACCTCTCCAAACTGAGTGAATGGGCGGAAAAATGGCAAATGCAATTCAATATAAACAAGTGTAAAATTATGCATATTGGAGCAAACAATCTTAATTTCACATATACGCTCATGGGGTCTGAACTGGCGGTGACCGACCAGGAGAGAGACCTCGGGGTTGTAGTGGACAGCACGATGAAAATGTTGACCCAGTGTGCGGCAGCTGTGAAAAAGGCAAATTCCATGCTAGCAATAATTAGGAAAGGTATTGAAAATAAAACAGCCGATATCATAATGCCGTTGTATAAATCTATGGTGCGGCCGCATTTGGAATACTGTGTACAGTTCTGGTCGCCTCATCTCAAAAAGGATATGATAGAGTTGGAAAAGGTTCAGAAGAGGGCAACCAGAATGATCAAGGGGATGGAGCGACTCCCTTACGAGGAAAGGTTGCAGCATTTGGGGCTTTTTAGTTTAGAGAAAAGGCGGGTCAGAGGAGACATGATAGAAGTGTATAAAATTATGCATGGCATTGAGAAAGTGGATAGAGAAAAGTTCTTCTCCCTCTCTCATAATACTAGAACTCGTGGACATTCAAAGAAGCTGAATGTTGGAAGATTCAGGACAGACAAAAGGAAGTACTTCTTCACTCAGCGCATAGTTAAACTATGGAATTTGCTCCCACAAGATGCAGTAATGGCCACCAGCTTAGATGGCTTTAAAAGAAGATTAGACAAATTCATGGAGGACAGGGCTATCAATGGCTACTAGCCATGATGGCTGTGCTGTGCCACCCTAGTCAGAGGCAGCATGCTTCTGAAAACCAGTTGCCGGAAGCCTCAGGAGGGGAGCGTGTTCTTGCACTCGGGTCCTGCTTGCGGGCTTCCCCCAGGCACCTGGTTGGCCACTGTGAGAACAGGATGCTGGACTAGATGGGCCACTGGCCTGATCCAGCAGGCTCTTCTTATGTTCTTATGTTCTTAAGGTTATCAATGGCTACAAAACCGTTTGGCTATTTATTACGTCCAGATTCAGAGGCAATCTGCCTCTTAATACCAGTTGCTGGGGAGCACAAATGCAGAGAGTACTGTGCTGTTCATGTTCTGCATGGGGGCTTCCTGTAGGCATGTGGTTGGCCAATGGGATGCTAGGCTAGATTGGCCTTTGGTCTGATCAGATAGGCTTCTTCTTACGTTCTTAATTATGAATAAACTCTCAGCAATTATCAGATGAAAATAATAGTAAGAAATCACTTTCTTTTTTTGGGCCCTTGGGCCATTCCAGTTTGGTCTGTTAGCTTTCCCATGTTTAAAAATCCCCAAATTTTCAAACAATAAAGTTGATCGTACAAAGTTTTTTAATTCTACAAATATTTTGCCACAAAAGAAGGCCAAACAAGGAAAGTAATAATATAAAAATATAATACAATGCCCTTTCTGGTAATAAAAGGAACTATTGGGTGGTTTACTATTTATTTTGTTGCTGTTTGATTTTCTTCTAAAATACTTACATTATTGGACATTCCTACCACATGTGGTAGTATGTACTATGATCTGTTCATCCATGATGGCAAATACTGTATCCTGTTTTCAGAGCATTCATGTACCAGTGAGTCACAATTTAACTGTTATATTCACAGATGGTTATTTATTTATTTATTATTTGATTTATATCCCACCCTTCCTACCAGCAGGAGACCAGGGTGGCAAAGAAAACCACTAAAACCACTTTAAAACATCATAAAAATAGACTTTAAAATACATTAAAACAAAACATCTTTAAAAACATGTTTTTAAAAAGCTTTCATCTTAAAAAAGGTTAAACCATATTGTTTAAAAAAAGAAAAAGAAAAAAAGGTTTAAACACATATTAAAAAATAATTCCAACACAGACTGGGATAAGGTCTCAACTTAAAAGGCTTGTTGAAAGAGGAAGGTCTTCAATAGGCACTGAAAAGATGACAGAGATTATACACAGACAGATGATGTAAATCACCATATTGTTACCCAATTTATCATTCAAATAGTGCAAGTCTATATATTCAGAAGAGAGTCCCCACTAACTTAACCCACTGAGTTCAATCAGGGCCAGGGCCAGGCATATCTGGGCCCTTTGGCACCAGCCTGCCTCAGGCCTGTGGTGCCATAGCCCAACACACACACCCTATATAGGTGGCATGGGGACAATAAGCCTGTCCACATGCCCCACTTACCTCTCATGTTGTGTGAATGACACACAACATGCCTACCATCAACCAAGATGGCTGCGGGGGCTTCAGCCCCTTAGGGAAGCCTCCACCACCATCTTGGGTGATGGCATTCACATTAACAGAAGAGGTAGGTGGGGCATGCATGTGGGCTTATTGAAGCTCGCATTGTCTGTATTGGGGGTGCCTGGGAGCACCCTCTCTGCGATGCATGGCAGAGTCGGGTTGCAGGACCAGATGCTGCTGCAGATCACAGAATGGGAGTGCCAACCTCCTGCCCTAAGGAGGAGCGCTTAGGGGCCCCTCTGAGCTGCAGGCCCCTTGGCCAGGGCCCAACCTGGCTGCCCCCTGGCACCAGCCCTGAGTTCAATGGGCCTTACTTCCAAGTAAGTGGGCGTAGGATTGATAACAAAGTATAATATTACTAATATAACAACAACAACAATTAGATCTGGTAGTCGCTTGTTACCCAAAAGTCTCCAAGCAACTTACAACATTGTTAAAGACAAAAATAAATATATCATACCATAAAAAAACAAAACAATAAAACAATAACATGCTCCATATAGCCATAGCATATGGTAGCACAGTAATAACAAACAGTATTTTTATCTGGCACTGAAAAGATGTCAATGAAGGCACCAGGTGGACCTCACTGGAGAGCACATTCAACAGGTGGTGAGCCAACTGAAATGGCCCTCTCCATTGTCACAAGTTCTCTTGTTCCTCTTCATTATTTTTTTCTCTCCAGGTATCTTAACTCATTAAAAAAAAATAGATACTGTCTGAATTAATCTCATGATTAATTGGGTTGGATCCAAATATACCCTTCTATTTGCAGAAGGACTTTCGAACTAGTGGAGGCCAGTGGTGTCACTAGCGGGGGGGGTGCAGACCTCTGGTGTGCGCCCTCCCAGGGACATGGATGAGGTGGCTGGGCTTGTGCGTGCATGTGCGTGCGCACTCAAGGCCAGCCACCCCGTCCATGCCCCTGGGAGGGTACGTGCCGGAGGGCCACCCAGCCGGAGAAGGCCTGGGAACGCCGGCGTGCCTCCCTCGCCCTGCCGACGCTGCTCCTGGTCTCGCCGACCCACCCACCTCCGAGGAGTTGGAGCAGCCTTGCCGGGCAACTGCGCGGGGTGGGGCGGCTCTGGGTGTCACCCCCCTCATGGTGACACCCGGGTGCGGGCCGCACCCTCCGCACCCCAGTAGTGATGCCCCTGGTGGAGGCTCCAGCAAATTGAAAGGGAGGTTGTTACTAATTCCCTCCACCCTATAGTCTTCTGCATCCCAAGCAAAGCTCCTCTAGATGATTGGGGTATTATTTGGTACAGAGTGAGGGATGGCATGAAGGGCTGCTGTGAGAAGGGGAACTGGCAAAAATGGTGTTCCCTCTTCCAATTGCAGGATCCTCTGCTGGATCCAAGACCTTTGGGAGATCAAAGACCCATGGAAGAACCCTTTCCTTGAATGCAGCAGTGGCTGGTTGCCCATTGGGGCTGGTGGGGTGGCAGTCAGAGAGGCCAACAGGAGGTGGAGCCAGAGCCAAGGACAAATGGAGCCAACTACTTCTAGTTTTGTCCCCATCCTCCTGCTGGGTTCTACAATAAAAAGCAGGAAACTGACTGCCAGTGCCAACACCCATGATTGATGTAAGAAGGCAGGATGGGTGGTGGCTGGCTGAGGACAGTCTGAGGTTGGTGGGATAGTGCCCTGTTAGCCCTAATGTACCAGCCTCTACTGCTTGAATGGAAAGGTATCATTGGTTCTAATCCTTTATCTGTACTAGACAATATGAGCTTAGCATAATGTTATATATATAATCATGCAGACTGCACTTATCCAGGGATCTAGTCTCCAGTTATAGTTTATGAAAATTGTTTTCACAGTGCAATGCTATCCATATATATTCAGAAGAAAGCTCTATTGAGTTTAATTGGACTAGCTCCAAGGTAAGTGTGCATAGGATCGGAGTCTGAGGCTTACTTTCAAGTAAACATACAGCAGAGCTTACTTTCAAGTAAATATATATAGAATTGCACTGCAAGATTTGGCTGACTATGTGGACCTTTGAGGGCTATCTTGTAAAAGCAAATTATATTTGGTCTAGGTCTCATGCTGTCCATTCTCTTTTCTTTCTTTTTTTTAAAAATCCATTTTGCAGTAGCAATAAATTATATTATTCATCATCTTATCCATTTGTTTTCAAAGAAAAGCACACAGTTATGCAGCACTGTCAAAGCAGAAGCCAACATTAATAAGTCTATTTTCTCCTACATTTCTACAAACTCTTTATAGCATTTGCCTTAAATATACCTTGATCTTCATTTCTTTCATGCTGTTTGATCAGCTTAGGCTTTTTTCTCTTAACATTAAAGCAAAGGTTGCCAGTGGCACCACTACCTCATATGTAATGAAACATGCATATTTGTCTTTTACTTATTTTATCCCTCAAACTTATCATTCATATTTAATGCTACTTGCACTTGACTTTTTAATCTCTTAAACTGAGTGACAGGCACACATAGCAGACACTTGGACTGGATTAATTCCAAAGGCCCATAATTAGTGCTCTTCATTGATGGAATCACACTTGTTTCTGATTTGTGGCCTTTACAGAAAACGTGTGACAAAATTCTTTTTGCAAGCCAGATTTGTGGACCCGTGTTAGGCTAGAATTAATAAGCCCAGATAAGCTAGGCTGTGGGTTGTGTGGGCAGATGGAGTTAAGGACAACCTTTGGAGTAAGGTCAGGGTGGTCATGGCTGGTATTCAACTAAATTCTTGTGCTAGCAGAACAACTTCAACAAGTTCAACCAAACTCTTCCCTCCTTCCCTGTGTGCACCCCCAGAGCAGATTTGGGGAGAGGTGCAGGGGGACGACAGGATGAGAACATTCAACTTAGTGCTTCATTGAATACAACCCCATTTGTCCTTCTTTATAGAGGACAGTCCTCTATTTTAAGGTTTCCTCTATTTAAAGGTCTGTCTGGTCCAAGTCTAGTTAAAACATAAAGAATCCTAAGAAGAGATTGTGGGGGCCTTGAAGTTTCTCATCAGCATTTAGTACCTGGACAGCAGACTGTGGAGACACAGGGGTCACTTGGTCCACTTGGTCACCCTACCATGGTGAGATGTACTATGCTTAAATTGTAGTAATTATTTCTGAATTTGGATCTAATCAGATAAATTGACATAGACAAATTTTATGCAAAGCAGTATCTTCTTTTTGTTTTCTCTTTTGCTAATGCATTTCTTCTCTTTTTGGCAATGCATAAATGCCTCCTACCCAGACACCCCGGTCGGGTACTGAGTGCATGAGGACAAAATTGGCTGAGGAACTGCAGACACACATCCATCAAGTACCTCCATTCTACCCACAGTTCTTCTTTTTTACTCTTCCATATTCATGGTCCCTTCTGCCTCTCCCTTCACCCTAGCCCCTCATACACATCATTTTTTGGAGGTGATTTGCTCTTCACACATCATTCCTATCTTTTCCTCTCTCGTGTACATTTTCTTCATCTCTCTCACACACATCTTAAAATATCTGTCACATCTGTGTTCTGATTTTTGGCTACAAACCTTAAAAACACGACTAGAGACCTAAGCCTCATTGACACAAGTTCTATTTGGACGGTCTAATCCCACACATGGGGGATTAGAATCACATGAGGATGAACAGGGATAAGTAAGCACTCTAGCTCTTTCCCCATCACTGTCCTATACAAGCTGGATGCAAATGTCTGCTGTGGGAGGCCTGTTCTACTCATACAGGCTTACTGCACATTTTCGAACCCTATAAAATCAGAGTCCTAAATAGCGTGGGGAGCCTGCGCATATAGAAAAGGCTTTCTGCTTCAGATGTTATCACTTGAAAACGTGGGAGGGGGATGAGTTAGTGTGATTGTTTGTGCCCTCCCTCATTGAGTGAAGAATTAGGTTTTAAAATAGCCATTTTAGTGTGTTTTAAAAACTGATATTACTTTTCACCACCAAAGTGGCTCCAAAGTGGTTTACAACAAAAATTAAAACAAAAAATAGAATAACAGTTCAATCATTAAAACCAGCAACAGTGCAAGAGCACATATTATGCTATAGTAAACTCCAGAGCAAACTCAACCAAGCCCTCCATAAGCCTCCTCTCTCCATAAGGGAGAACAGCTGCAGTTTTATTCAGCAACGGAAGGCCATTTGCGGCATGGCCATCCATGATCCCAAAGGGAGGGAACATGGATTCCACAACTGAGGTACAATGACCAAGATCGTCATATCCTGTGTACAAAATATGACTTCCCAACTTTTCATTGTAATAGTAAGCATCACCCTCACCCCCAAATCTCAAGTCTTCTGTCCCAGTATTTTTCTGTGAACAGGCTAGATATGTAGCTTGTCTGATCAGTAAGTTTGTTTTATCTGCTCTGCCCCCTTTTTATGTCTAGTGTATGCAACTGATGCAGTACAACCTGTCTATCTTTCCTTATCCATTTTCCATGTATATAGCACATTGTGGCATAGACGTTGCTGAGTATAGTCTTTTATTCTGACATGACAATTTACTACCCAGTGACTTGCTTTCAATAATATCTTAAGGCCCATTTTCTGTTTATGATAATTACCCTTCTGTACTTCTAGAGTTGAAGAGGTTGCCTCCATTCAGCTCTGGCAATGGCGGATCCCTTGAGTGAAACAGAGAACTTTATAACCATTTTCCTGATGTGTCACTTAGAAGAAGGCCAAGGACTAATTAAATGGAGGGGTGATGCTTGCTAAATCATTTCTAAACCATCAATTGTTATGTGGGAAGGATTCTAGGAGAGAGAAGGATGCAGATGAAGACCACCTCAGAGCTTCTTCCAGCTGGAGTTCCCTCCCCTTCCTCCCACACACAGAGCCATGGACCATTATTTGCCCTGTGGGAAAGATCCCAATAGAGAGAGGAAGTCAGGATAAGACATCAAAGCCTGCTGCATCTTATCCCTCTACATCCCCCAGCCATTAAACTACCTACTGCCTTGTGTGTATATGTTCATGTTGTTGTTGTAGTTGTTGTATGTGTGCTGTTTGTGTGTTTAAATGGAGTTTAGTATTACTTGTAAATCACCTTGGGAGGATTTGTTTCCTGAAAGCTGGAATATAAATAATAGTAATAAATAATATTTATACAGTCATTAACCAAAATGGAGACAATAGTCAAGAAATCAGAAGAAGGCTAGGACTTGGGATCTCAGCTATGAGAGATCTAGAAAAGGTCATCAAATGCAAAGATGTATCACTGAACACTAAGGTCAGGATCATTCAGACCATGGTATTCCTAATCTCTATGTATGGATGTGAAAGTTGGACAGTGAAAAAGCGGATAAGAGAAAAATCAACTCGTTTGAAACATGGTGTTGGAGGAGAGCTTTGCGCATACCATGGACTGTGAAAAAGACAAATAATTAGATGTTAGAACAAATTAAACCAGAACTGTCACTAGAAGCTAAAATGATGAAACTGAGGTTATCATACTTTGAACACATCATGAGAAGACATGATTCGCTAGAAAAGACAATAATGTTGGGAAAAACAGAAGGGAGTAGAAAAAGAGGAAGGCCAAACAAGAAATGGGTTGATTCCATAAAAGAAGCCACAGGCCTGAACTTGAAAGATCTGAACAGATCATGACAGATGCTCTTGGAGGTCACTGATTCATAGGGTTGCCATAAGTCATAATCGACTTGAAGGCACACAACAACAACAACAACAACAACAAACAAACAAACAAATAAATAAAGCCTGAACAAGGCCACGGTGTGACTTACTTCCAAGTAACCACATCTAGAATTGTGCTGTTAATCTTTCACTTGCTCATAGTTTCCTATTTATTTAGTTATTTTTATCTCATCCGCATTTCTCCTTTCCCAAAATATGTTTCCCTTGCCATCCATTTCCACACATTTCCCTGAACTGGGATAAAAACTGCTGAAACAGATGTCAGGTAATGTGGAGGATATATAAACTGTAAGCACCCTGAAGACTACCCAGGTGGTGGCACATCCCCTATGCTTCTGGCTTGTGTGTGTGGGGAAACATGGGATGCTAGCCTTGTGAACTATATTGCCCCTACACTTAGGCCAGTGCAAGTTAAAGCATCCCCCCCCCCATTTCTGGAATATGAAAACTGAGTATGCTGAAGTTGAATGGCTGATGCACCAGATGACATCTGGAGTCTGGACTACAGGATCTGGCCAGGCCCACTTATTCTTTCCACATCCTTTTTCTTCTTTTGCTCTGCTTTTGCTGTACCCTATGAGCAGCTTTTCTTTCCCACCCATGGTACCTTCTCCCCTCTTTTTTAGCTTTACCTCCTGCCAGCTGTCTGCAGAGACATTAATGGAAATGTTAAATGTTCCATTAAACATCAGATGATATACTTCATATAATATTTGAAGATATGTCAGTATCCCGTGCAATGTGCGGTCTGTTTTATACACCACATAGCAGTGTTTTTTTTCTAATTACAAGCACTGAATAAGTGTCCCTTGTTCTCATTCCCAGTCTTCTCATTCTGCTGTAAATATTTCTGACCCAGGAATGGTAACCTGTGATCATACTGTAGCCTCACATCCTGCCTGCTTCTTACTGTTGGAGAGGTTGTCCTTCACATCTCATCAGTGTCTTGAGTTGTGTTTGACAGAGAAAAGAGAGAGGGCCGTCTCTGTGGCTCTGGGCTCCAGCTTCAGAAATCCCTCCCTAGGCAGACTCACTTTGCCCCCACTTTGGTAGCCTTCCTCTGCCAAGTGCCAACCTTTCTCTTCTGGCAACCACTTGGCCTGAAAGGTTTTTAGTCTTTAATTTGTCCGGCTGAACTGGCTTCTGAACTTTCTCTTTTAAAAATTTTGATTTTTATACAAAATACACAAAACAATAAGAAATACTTCATAAAATATACATAAACATGAGATCACTTACAGCTTCTTTAGCCCCATCAGACAACATTAGAATTCAATGGTTTTATAATACACTCAAAGCTTGATCAGTATTCCTGTCTTGAAACACATCTTTCCAAATATTTCAGCAGTTTGGGGCATCCTGTCTAGTCACATGCTTAATACAGTTGTAACACACGTCATGAAAAGTGTCCTTGTTTTCATTTCCTTTTAAAGAATGTATTCATTTTTTCATAACACCCTTTGGTGTCAAAGCTCAAGAGTTACTGTAACTTTTAGCACTTTCCCAGGTTTTTTTGCAACTTTGAATCTTACCACTACTAGGAAGAAGTATCTTTTGTAATATTGTATCTGCTGTTTTCTCTTTTGTATGCTGTTAACTGTTTAACTGGTGTTCTAAGCTATCTTGGGTGTCTTTGATGGAAAGGCAGGGTAGAAAATATGTTAAAATAAAATTGTGTGAAAATTGTGATGACTAGATGGAACTCTGAAGCTCCAAACCTTGCATCTTTCTTTTCTACATTGTCAACATACTTCTTGTTACTACCACGAAGTGCAGCAGGATGGGGTAGATTTCAGGGCTGATGGATCTACTTTGTTTTGTACTAGAACCCCAAGATCTGCCAGAACCAAGTGGTAAAGACATAGGGCAGTATTCAAGTATTGCATCCTGTCAGTGCAAGAATTTCTGCTTGTGCA
Organism: Rhineura floridana; assembly: GCF_030035675.1. Lineage (NCBI taxonomy): Eukaryota > Metazoa > Chordata > Lepidosauria > Squamata > Rhineuridae > Rhineura > Rhineura floridana. Next base: position 64,234,705 of record NC_084481.1, on the reverse strand, counting down.
ATGGGACTTTCCTCCCTCTCCTCCTTCCACATGCACCCCACACCCTCACCAGATCTGCTTCAGAGGATTGGGAGAACCCCTAGAACAGATCTAGGTGGTGCACAGGGGGAGGAGAGGAAGAGAACATTCCATCACACAAAATGAGAGACTTAGCGCTACTTTGAATTTTACTCATAAAGTTAGAATGAAAGAACAGGATGCCTCTGAGAATAGTCTGAGCCTAGGAATTTGTTTTCTGTCCCACGACTGAACTGAGCTCAGAGCCCTTTCACACAAAAGTCCTCTCCTGTCAACGTTCTTCATTTCAGCAGCCTAATTTAAGGTTTTTTTCCTCCTATAGTTGAACAACTGGGAGTCAGAAACTCTTGCTGACATACTGCAAATCACCCAGAGATGAGTCAGCAGATTCCATTCTACCTTCTACCTACCTCTGATGTATGGGGTGGACAGATCAAGCTGTAGAACATGAGAAGGAAGGTGCAAGGAAAGCTACCATGGCAAAGGTGACTATGACCACCTGAACAGGGTAAAAAAAGGATAAGTGACCCAATGAACTAGATGCCCAGTTATAACCAAATCATGCTTGTGATCTTAAGGATCTATAATATAAGACATTGATTGAATTTTGAGAATATTGCTATAAACCTTCACATAAACATGAAAGAAAAATATATTTACCACAGGCCTGTATGTCTTGTGATCCACCAAGTGGAACACTGCTCAAGAGCTAGATACGGGAGCCTGCCAGGAACTTGATAAACCTTCTGTCTTTGCTGCATGACTGGAGTTGCAAAAGTGGGGCACTGCCAAGCTCTGGCAGTACACAACACATGGCTGGAAAAGATTGCATTTGTCTTGGTGGATCACAAGCTGTGCCAGCCTGTACTAGAATAATAAAAAAAATGTTACTAAAGTGTGTCAATAGGTACATAACCCATTTCACAGCACAACTCATTTGTTTCAGTTTCTGATTGATTAAAAATGTTGTCACGTGTGCCCCACTTCCTTGAGTGATGTAAAGCTCCCTGGGCAATACTCACCTAGATTTGACTTTGGTAACAGAGATCACTGCAGAGACTATTTGTAATACAAGTAAAACATACATGGTGGCAGAGCTTGGAAAAGTTACTTTTTTGAACTACAACTCCCATCAGCCCAATCCAGTGGCCATGCTGGCTGGGGCTGATGGGAGTTGTGGTTCAAAAAAGTAACTTTTCCAAGCTCTGCATGGTGGTAAGTTGCTTAGGTGCTCCTACAAGCAGCGAATCCATTACCTCATCTGATTCTCAGAGAGGTACCTCAAGATGTTTCCAGAGCTCTCTGCCTCTCTCTGTCTCAGATTTCACTCTTTGCCTTTCTCTGCTTCTTTCCCATCAACCCCCAAGTATGTTCCTTTTTTATTATTAAAAATGTTTCTATTGTCCCCTCACCTACACACCTAACTTGCCATCTATCTTCAGAGGGGGAAGAAAGGAAGAACTATAAGTAACTCACCTATGTTCAGATGGGTTTCACATTCCAAACCATCCTCTGACATTTAGTTTCCATAAAGAGATACTCATTGAGCATCCTTGGTAATTTAACAAGCAATTTGTCTGATAAGGGTTATGGTCTGTCTGGCCAGCATTTGAGAGGTTGAAGCAAACTGAAAACAAAAGCAAAGAGCCACAGGTAAGGTGTTCCAGACATACTATTCTCATTCAAGGCAGATCAGAAGATGCCTTGCGGTGAGACTCTGTGTATGGAAACAGCGGTGCAGGCAAACTAACAAGCTATTCCACTCTAGAAATGGGTCACAAACATGTTGGCCATATGTCCCAGATAGCGATGAGAGAGACACTTGATTCAGTTTGCACTTAAAGAGAAACTTATGGAATTTGCACTTTCAGAAACAATATACAATATACAAACTGAAACACAGCCATCCTTTGAAATTCACACTTCTCTGAATTTTGCAATGCAGTTCTCCAAACAAGTAATGTGATTATGCTGGGGTGAAATGTGCAGAAAAAATGCATATATTAGTGAAAATAACACAGACATACATTATATTGGGTAAAACTATATACACAAATGTGTGTATTAGGAGAAATGCACACTAAAATGCTGATGATTTTTCATGAGGAATTTTTTTAAAATGCAGACTGATGATGAAATGTGGAGAACTGAAGTTCAGATTGAAAAAATGAGAAACTAGGAGAAACCTAAATTGCTGGATCCAGTCATCCCTAAGACCTCCAGTAGCATATAACTAGGAAGATATCATTTTCATACCCTCTTTTCCCAATGATCAGAGGTGAGTGCTCTTGCTTATGTAGTCCACACTCAAGAAGGAGGTAACAGCAGGCCTTAGGTTTTCAAATGTACAAATTTATATCTGTATTTATATCAATATTTATATTGTCCATGCCTGTATTGGAAAAAAAATTCTAAAGAAGGGGACTACAAACAACAAATGAGGAGTGAGCATGCTCAATGGCCAGGGAATGCTGAATTGGGGTGTGTGTGGAAAACTGGGAGGGGCAATGGAATAGAATATTCTGGGAAAAGGTATGGTTGATTTGCTAGAACACCTTTGTAAGTCCCATTTGTCAGACTCAGATCAAATTATGCTTGCATGGTTGTGCTTTTTCTCATTCTGTATAACATAACAGTGACAATTCTGTTGTCTTTTGGGTTTCATCCATGGACACTGGAGCAAACATTTCCCCCTAGATTTTGAAATATATTAGCCACATATCTCATGGAGAAGAAAAAATGATTTATATAATAGCATAACTTTTGGGGTTATAATAAAACAGGGATTCCCTCTCAAAATATTTTTGTGTAAGGAAGAGTTATATATATTATTAGTATCAATGATTGTAATATAAGAGGTAGGCATCATTTTTAAATTCTAAGAAACAAGGAAAGCTCACCAAGTAAACCTCAGATAACAAGAAAGATGTATTTTTCTTGTAAAGTTGATGATATTCTAACCACTTTACCACAGCTTTTTTCTTTCCAAAGGAAAAGTCTTAATATATTTATTGTTCTGATTTCTCTTCAGTAGTTAGAAATGTTGCAGAAAGTGGTTATTAATAAATCATTAAAGGCTCTCATCTCATTTAGCAGCCTGACTGCTATATTACTTTGTATTTTCTGCTGTATGGAAAGCCTTTCTAACAGTGTCTATAAGAAATAACCATTATAATGGAATAACCTTTAAAAATGAAGAAAACTCAAGTGATTTCCCACAGTAATGTTCTGTTTTACTGATTCTTTTTTTTTTAGAAAAATGAAGGCTTCCTATTCTTTGCTGCTCAGAATATATAACATCTTGCATCAACAGCCAAGTTAATCTTATGTTGAACTTTTTATCTATCAAAATCTGTAACAATATTATCATAATTAGCACTTTGGCTGTTAATCTGTTGAAGAAGTTTTATGCTTTGCTTATTTGTTCGTTTGTTTGTTAGATATATATCCCGTCCTTCCTCTCAGTAGAAGCCCAGGGTGGCATATTTAATTAATGGGCTAAAAGTCATGTATTGTTGATGTACAGTAAATTCATGTTACTTTTTTCCCCACATACCCAAGGAAGCTTGCTCATCTCCAGCTCTACTATCTTCAGGATCTCTACCTCTACTGAGTCATCCTCTGCAGGATCGCTTCCTAACACAGTGAATAGGTTGTCTTCCTCTCTCTTACCTTTTTTCTTCCTAATCTCTGACTTGTTGAACTGTCCTACAGGACTGAACCTACATTTTATATTATCTAATTGCACAGCTGTTTAGGTGCAGTACAACCCCAAACATTTTGCAATATGCAGCAAAGCTGAGATGACGTTCCCTTGGGCCCTTCCTACTCTATGGCCAATTCTTGAAAAAGTCTTTGTGCACCATTCAGACACCAGCTCCTTCCCCCTCCCATGGTGCTATTTCACCATGATGAAATGTATGGTGGAATGGGCATTTTGGGTGGGGAAATGTGGAAAAGAACTACTTATCAGATTTCCTTGTGCTGAAAAGTATACAAAGGGCAATGAAAACTGGTTCCTTGCTCTCTTGTCCAGAGCTTGGAAAAGTTACTTTTTTGAACTACATCAGCCCAATCCAGAGGCCATGCTGGCTGGGGCTGATGGGAGTTGTAGTTTAAAAAAGTTACTTTTTCAAGCTCTGCTCTTGTCATCACTGCACATTGCACACAGTTTTTCCAGCCCTTCCATCACCAGTGCTAGAATCATGGGAAGAGGGAGGGAGGATCTGGCTCCTTTGTTTTTCATGGTAGCCCCTTTAACGACTACTTTTAGAAGGTTTCAGAGGGAACTGATTTCACTATAATTTGTGGAAGCGAGTCAGGGCTTGGGATTTCCAGATTTCAAAAAGGGCTGCTTATGTGCCCCCCCCATAGTTCGAGCGTGGCCAATCACTTTCTAGAAGACCATTCTAAGAAGAAGCATTGACGTATGCTAAGGACACACATCTTTACCTTGTCCTTTGGCAGTTGAGATGTGAATTTTTAGGACCCACCCTATTCTTAAGGTGAAAGGTAAGTAAATAATGACAATGACGACGACGACGATATAATGCATAAGAAGAAGACATGATTAATGGAAAAGATGTTAGTGATAAAAGTGGCCAGTCCATGTGGATCAGCTGTATCATATAGTACATGAGAGCATGAAACATCTCTGGATTCCTTTTTAAGCGTGATCTAGGAGAAACTTCCTTTGTTGCCTTAAATACACTAACATTTAAGGTTGATTGTGTTTTCAGTTGGCAGAGCATGGTGTATTTCTCCTTAATAATATCAGAATCTAAAATACTTTGGTGTCCAAGAAACAGGTTGCAGGCAAAATAACCTAAGAACTTATTTATCCATTCTAGTGTGGTTGAAGTTAGGAATACCTTTAACCCATTCTTCATAAAATTGTCATGGTAAGACACTACCTGACATGGATAAAAGACAGAGACAAAATCTTTAGCTGATCTTCACATCAGGCAAATTGATAGGCATAGTAGCTTGGAATTTACCCAGTATATGACCAGTGTGTGTGTGTGCTTCTGTGTTGTATTGTGTGGCTCACTGTTTCCACTTTAAGCTTATTAGATATGGAATTCTAGGACCAAAACTTATTTGCCACATAATATGAGCCCAAGTTTCAGCTCTGTGACCACACTGTTGAAATTCATTTTGTGGTAAACCAAATTCCCAAAAAAGAATATCAGCACATAAAGTGATAGGGCTGTTAGCTCTTTGCTGCCTCTATTGCATCAGCAGAGTGCTGTCCCAGGAGGTTGTTCCAAGTGGTCTGAAGCCTGGTCGGTCCAGTTGCCCAGGAACCCTTGGAACAGTCTAAGGCCTCCTGTGACAAGTTAGCAAAGCACTTTGCTGACAAAATCGAACATTTGCGGAGCTCGATTCCGTGCGCTGTGGATGCAGTGAATGAAACAGAGTTGGCCAGTTGCGAGCCAGTCAAATGGGATCGGTTTCAGCCTCTCCCTTCTGAGGATGTGGAGAAGGTGCTCTCGACTGTGAAGCCTACCACCTGTCTAAATGATCCTTGCCCATCGTGGCTGCTTGTGAGCTGCAAAGAGAAACTGGGCGAGGGGATCAAGGCGGTGGTCAATGCATCCTTGAAGGAGGGTGTAATGCCATTAGCCCTCAAGGAGGCAATTGTAAAGCCCATCTTAAAGAAGTCCTCCTTGGATCCCCAGGTTTTGAATAACTTTCGCCCAATTTTGAATTTACCATTTTTGGGCAAGGTCATTGAGCGAGTGGTGGCTAATCAGTTGTCGACACACTTGGATGAAACGGATTATTTGGATCCATACCAATCGGGTTTCAGGACTGGACATGGAACTGAAACAGCCTTGGTCGCTCTGGTTGATGATATGAGGAGGGCATTAGATAGACGAGAATTCACCTTTCTTGTCCTCCTCGATCTCTCAGCGGCTTTTGATACTGTTGACCACAGTATCCTTCTACAGCGCCTGGAGGCATTGGGAATAGGAGGCACTGTATTACGGTAGTTCCATTCCTTTCTCTCCGATAGGCATCAACAAGTAGCATTGGGGGAGGAGGTTTCAGACCCTTGGCCTCTCAATTGTGGTGTGCCACAAGGCTCTATCCTCTCTCCCATGCTATTTAATATCTACATGAAGCCGCTGGGGACAATCATTAGGAGATTTGGGCTGCAGTGTCACCAATATGCGGATGACACTCAGCTCTATCTCTCGTTTAAATCTTCGCCAGAGTTGGCTGTGGAGACCATGTCCAAGTGCCTGGAATCCGTGAGTGGATGGATGGGAAGGAACAGGTTGAAGCTGAATCCCGATAAGACTGAGGTGCTACTAGTGGGTGACAAGGGAAGGTTGGGAGATGTTGACCTGATGTTCAATGGGGTGAGATTACCCCTAAAGGACCAGGTCCACAGCCTTGGGGTTGTTCTTGATTCCAAGCTGTCCATGGAGGCTCAGATTTCAGCAGTGAGCCAGGCAGCTTGGTATCAATTACACCTCATTCGTAGGCTGCAACCCTACCTACCTGTTCATCAGCTCCCACTGGTAGTACATGCCCTGGTCACCTCTTGTTTAGACTACTGTAATGTGCTCTACACGGGGTTACCCTTGAAAACGGTCCGGAAATTGCAACTTATACAAAATGCTGCGGCTCGACTACTCACAAATTGTCGCCGCCGGGAACACATCACTCCAGTGTTGTTCAATCTGCACTGGCTTCCAGTTATTTTCCGGGCTCAATTCAAGGTGTTGGTATTAACCTTTAAATCCCTATACGATTTCGGCCCAGTTTACCTGATGGAGCGCCTCCAGCGCCACCAATTATGCCGCCTGACAAAATCAGCCACTCAGGACCTTCTCTCAGTCCCACCAACTAAAACAGCTAGGTTGGTGGGGACGAGAGAGAGGGCATTTTCAGTGGCGGCCCCCACTCTCTGGAACTCCCTCCCATATGATCTTCGGCATGCCCCTTCCCTGAATGTATTCCGCAAAGCCTTGAAGACCTGGCTCTTCAGACAGGCCTTTGGGACTTCCGGGGAGGGTTAATTTTTAGGACAAATTGCCTATTACTCTGAACTGTTACTATTTTACTGTCATGTTGTATTTTATTTGTATTTTATTGTGATGCATTATTGCAATTGAATTGTACATCGCCTAGAGTGGCCATCGGCCAGATAGGCGACACACAAATTAAATTATTATTATTATTAACCCCTGTTACATTTAGATCCATGCTGTTCTGATAGCACATGGTCTCTGTTTACCAGGGACAGCCCTATGCAGGATTGCTGTATTATGAAGAAATGTCTGATACCTGTTTCTTGTAAGCCACTCTCCTTATTTTGAAGTGGAATCTGTAGCAAAATATTACAGTTTGAAGTGCTCCTATTCAAGGTTTCCGATAGTAATCTAGGCCCTCTTTCAGGATACTCTATAAAATTTATTATTCCTACCCACTCTCTCTCTCTCTCTCTCTCTCTCTCTCTCTTTCTCTCTCTCTCTCTCTCTCTCACACACACACACACACACACACACACACACCCTCAACAGTCAGTCCGCATTCATGCCCACTAGTATCCTCTTTGGGATTTTTTAATTCTAGCTTTTGGATAGTTCATAAATATTTTTTGTACCTAACCTGCTGATACCTCCTTCTTGGTTGTGATTGGTGCTAAATTTATTAATTAAACTAATTAAGTTTAATTAATCCTTAACACTGCATAATACTCAGATACATGTTTGACAGTGGGGAAATATTTACTCTTTAGTATATATGATATTGCCATTAAGATGTGCTTTTAAAAAAAGTTATCTCTGTGTATGTTGCTAGAAATGAGCTTTAGCCTCCTTCCCAGAATCTGTAGAAGCTAAATCTATGAGAGGGTGATGGTGAATGAAACTGACATAGGGGATGTAAAAAGGTGTGTGTGTGTGTGCAGTGGGAGGGGGTTACCCAAATGATCTGTGCTTGGACTGGTGCTTTTAATTTGTTCATAAACAATTTGGAGTTAGAAGTGAGCAGTGAGGTTGACATGATTCTGATGACATGAAATTATTCAGTATGGTTAAAAACAAACAAGGATTCAAAAGGCTTTCAAAAATCTCTCCAGTCCAAACTGGGGGAACCAGTATTAAAATGACAAATGTTGTTCAATGTCAGTAAGAGGAAAATGATGCACATCGGGACAAAAAATCCTAGCTTCACATATATAGTACACTGATGGGGTCAATGACTGACAAATCAGGAAAAAGATCTTGGAGTTAAGCTACATAACTAGATGAACATATTGACCCAGTCAGTGGGAACTATGAAAAAGGCAAACTCCAGATTAGGAATCATTAGGAAAGCAATTCAAAATGAAATGCCAATATTGTAATGACTTTATATAAATCAAGGGTATGATCACATTCAGAATAATGTGTAAAGTTCTGGTTGCTGCACCACAAAAATGATATTGTGTACCTGGAAAAGGAGCAGAAAATCAAAATGATCAGAAGGCTGGAGTAACTTTCCTATGAGGCAAGGTTACATTGTTTAGAAAAAAAGGTCAGTGAGGACAAGTTCAAGGTTTATAAAATTAGGCATGGTATAGAGAAAGTGGATAGAAGGAAGTTTTCCTCTCTCTCATAATTCTAGAACCTGGAGTTATCCAATGAAGGTGGATGATGGGAGAGTCAAGACAGATAAAAGGAAGTACAGTAAAACCTCATTATACTGTGAAGGTTGGGGGACAAAGGATACACCTGCATTATAAGGGCTTCCATGTTACAATAAAAACTACACTGAAAGGCACTTTGAATTATTTTTTTAAATAAAGTGGACAATAATAATAATAATAATAATAAAATTTTATTTCTAAGTCGCCTATCTGGCCGAATTAACGGCCACTCTAGGCGACGTACAGAAAATTAAAATATAACATATAAATACAAATACAACATCAGACTTTACTTAATCTAAACCCACCCACATCTTTACAGAATAAAACTAAATTACCCAAAAGTCCCGTAGGCCCGACTAAACAGCCAGGTTTTCAATTCTCGGCGGAAACCTACCAGGGAGGGGGCATGGCGAAGGTCACATGGCAGAGACTTCCATAGGATTGGGGCAGAAGCAGAAGATGTAACCAAACAAACAAAAAGGTAACTGGGATCAGAAAGAGGAAACTGGGAACAGATATAGGGTGGCGAAGGAAAAGAAAGGGAAAAAAATGCTTGAAAAAGGCAAACAAAAAAGGGTAATGCTGAGGGAAGAATAAGTTAACAAATTAAACTCCATAGACAATAACAAAAGGGTTTGAGAACTAACCAAACTGAGAAGACTTGAGTGATAGACTCCTAGAAAAAAGCTGTCAGGAAGGAAAAAGGGTGGGAAACGGGGGGGGGTAGGGGGGACTGTAGGAGAAAAATTAAAGGAATGCTGACAGGAAAAATAGTTCAAAATACCCAGGGAAGCAAAGGGAAGGACTCATCATGGAAAGAAATGGTAAGAATGAAGAACAAGGTAGAAAAACAGGAAAAATAAAGTAGAAAGTGTTGGAAGTGGGGCAAGAGCAACTCCTGGTTTGTTCTTTTGTTTAAGCTCCAGAGGGGAGATAGGGCTAGGGTCCTCCAGATGGATAGGCTTTGTTTACCTTTTACCTGTGATGCTCTGGCTGACTTCCTTCTGTCCCTAGACTGTGAGGCCTTTAGGGAAGCTTACCTGCCCCTCCTCCTTCCGCCCTTTCCATTCCATTGTCCTCCGGCTGACCAGGAGAGAGGATCATCCCTTTGTCTCTGCTCTCTCTCTGAGCACGGGGCTGACTCCTACACCTGGGAGTTATGCCTCCAACTTAGCTAGTTAGTTAGAACTAGGTATGCCTTTTCTATCTACTTTGTATTTCTCTAAATAAAGTCTCCAGTCTCAGTGATGCTGTTGCAGGGTAAAAGCCTGCTTTCTTAGGCAAACGCATACACACGCTGGCACACTCGCATTTCAACATCTGCTGTTACTCTCTGCTGCTGTGGTGCTGCTTTTAAACGAAATTAAGCAACACAACTACACACAGCACAACAGAAAGTGAGGCTGATAAAGAGTGAATGAGAAACCTTCCTCGGTTGCATTTCAGCTCAAGCTCACTCTTCAGGGTTAAAGCCAGCAAATACAGTACTGGTTCCTAGACAAGCACTGAAGTGAGGAAAGTTGCTTGGAAGGAAGGGATCCTATGTTTTTTAATCTTCTGAGTTAAAGATGTGTGAACTGCTGTACTGTATATTTTACTAGAGAGACATAGTCATATCTGTGATATATCTGATTCCACAGAACATTGAGATGCATTATATCATGGTTCTACTGTGCTTCCTCACACATGACAAACTACGGAATTCATTACCATGAGATATGTTGGTGGCCCTCACCTTAGATGGCTTCAAAATGAGATTAGACAAGCTCATGAAGGATGAGGCTATCAAATGTCACTAGTCATCATGACAAGAGTGGTCAGTTAGGAGGAGTGCCACAATGCACTTGGCCTGGCATCAGTGGTGGCACTGGAGCTCACCAGGAGTGAGAGGAGGAGGGGCGAGGTGACAGGGATGTTATGTGGATGCATTTGTGGAGCCAACTCACACAACAGTAACCTCTCTGCCACCTCCCTGCTCCTTGTCTTCCTCCTGGTAAGCACCAGCATTTCCACTGCTGAGAGGCCAAGTGTGTGGCGCCACCCCTCCTCACCAACTGATCCTGTCATGATAGCTCACATAGATACACACTCTACCTCTAGCTATACACCTTTGAAAATACCAGTTGCTCACAAATAACAAGTGATAAGAGTGTTGTTGCCCTCATACTGCTGAAAGGTCTTTACATTCAAGCAGTATATAAATTTTGTTAAATAAATAAAATAAATAAATATCCTGAGGTATCTTATTGGCCATTGTAGAAAGCAGGATGTGGAGTCTAGTTAGGCCTTTGGTCTGATCTACTAGCATTCTTCTTACGTTCTCAAGCCTTCAGCAATGCATAATTGTGTGTGTGAGTGTGTGAGTCTCCGACAGCAATCCTTTATGTGAGAATAGGAGTACTACAAGCACTCAGGATGGTCCCTATTTTCACTGTTCAAATGTAAACCATGTGTCATACCCATACTGGATACCTTTTCTAAAGTAAGACAGGCACAGCAGCTGATAAGGGATCCCATAAAAAGAAGTTGTGCTTCTGGGCATCAAGTATGAGTGGTCATGTAACCAAATTCTGTTAGAAACTTGAAGCTTGAGACTACTGAGAAGTTTGGAAGGAAGGTGATAAATCAAGGATGGAAGTATTGGGTGTGTGGTTGATAAAATGGCAGTGGGAATGGAAACCCTGTCAGGCCATAGCAAGCCAAAGGGCCAGGAAAAATGGGCAACAAAAAAGTCATTACTTAAAAGAGCACCAGGCTCTGTTGCAAAAATGGAGAAGATACTGTAGCTGTATGTGCTTCAAATGTACGGTGTGCATGCAGCCTGTGATAGTTAACCTTCTGGTCAGTTCTCATGCTTTCCAATAGTTCCTATACAAGAGAATAACCCATCAGAATGTTTCCATTGTTTTGTAAAATGTCCCAGTGCAAAATTATTCTGCTCTTCCAAAAGAACAATTGAAACCACCTTTTACATTCGGCTATCTCTTGCTTTCTGGTCTGAGTTCTTGGGAATTAATTTCATCATCAGGAAACACTTCCTGATTTTCAGCTCTGTATTTCAGTTGTTATTCTTTTATCTTTCTATCACATCGGCAGTTTCCTGCCAGGAGAGTGGTTAGCTCAATGGCTTCAAAGATTAGATGTTGAGGAGTAGGTAAACACAGCTTTCCGTTCTCTTCAATCCATTTTACTGTGCAGTCTGAGCTACCTGATACATCATTGGCACATGCTTAGTTGTTAAAAATCTGCCTTAGCTGTAGGTAGATGTTTGAAACAGACTACCCACATTTTCCAGTCTCTAATTAAGAGCAATTCAGTAAGCAAAACCTCTAGAAACAAAGCCAAGAAATGAACATTATGTACCTCCACTAGATTCCCCCCACCCACCCCAAGGAGTTTTATTCCAGGGTATCCAAAAATACATGCCTGTGGAATCATGTCCTTTTCCTCCAGTTTTGCTCTCAATCTGAATATGTTCTGCTGAATTTGGTTAAGATCCTATTTTATTCACTTTGGGCTTTCCAGCCTGGTGTATTCAGGTTACATGATCCTGCTCCGAGAAAATAAAAACAATATGAACGGCCATACTGTCCTGAACACGCCTGATCTCGTCTGATCTCGGAAGCTAAGCAGGGTCAGGCCTGGTTAGTACTTGGATGGGAAAAATATGAACAAGTGAAAGTTAGGGATATTTTTTAGAGTTTGTTAGAGTTTTCAGCCACTAATATAAGGTGGAAAAGAAATCTGGTGCCCCCTTTTTGCCCCAATTAATAGAGCAAATGTCATGAAGGCTCAGATCTTGTATTATTTGGCCACACAACTGATGGAAGAAACAGAAGCAGGTTTTACTGTTTATTTTGGGTATATCTCAATTATTTCCATAAATAGACTTTTCAAACAGTAGCCTATGTTTTATAACGTGTTGTTGTCAGAAAGATGTCCCGACAATAAAACTTACAATAGAAGAAAATAAAAGTGGTGCTGTGTCTGTGTGTGTACAAGTATGTGAATGGCTTTGCATAGTGAGCTCCTTTTCTTTTGCTTTTCTCTGCATCCTTGGCATCTTGGGTTTGCGAGTATCTGAGAAGTTTGTTGACTCGCATCTTTGCAGCCCTGTCTTTCTGTATACAGGATCCTGTCTGCCTGTTTCCTCTATTGCACTATTTTGTTTGTACTACTGTAATCATTTTGCTGGCCCAGATCTGTGTGGGTGTGCTGGCAGCTTTACAATAAAGTTACATGGGAACTGAGTTAAGGTTGAATATTTATTAGAAGAAGCCATCTGGCGTCAGGCAGTCTGTGTGGGGGGGCTCATTTCTTTAGTAGTCTCTCTCTCTCTCTCTGTTTCTCTCTCTCTCTTGTTCTTCCTCTTCTCCCTTCTCTACCTCCTCCCCTCTCCTTTCCAGTTTTCACATTTCAAATACGTAAAAAGTAGGACACACGTCTTTCCACATTTTTTATTCCTTCCCATTTAGAGTAACAAAAGAGATATATAGATATATGTATTTTCTGCCTTCACTCCATGGTTTTGCTTCACTCCACTACCTCCTTAGCAGTGCTTTAGCCCTTATTCTTAACTGTGATATTTGGTGTTGATGGCAGCCAGGAATGTACTGCAGGATTCTTACAGTTGATCCCTGCCATTCTGCCTATGATGTGGCAGCTTTGAATAGTGCCCTAGCAGCTAAGATTTGCTTAAGCTTCCCTCTCCTGTCCCCTTTCCGTGCTTCCCCTCCTCCAGCTTCTGGCAGTCTCATGAAAGAGCCCCACTCCCAAGTGGAGCGTTCAGAAAGCTCACTACTCCCCCTTGTTAAACAAACTGGCGAGCAGAAGGGTGTTCGTGTTATTTCACCCTTTTGAATTGCTTAGCCAGGCTTCAAAATGGAAAACAAAATTGCCAAAATATGTTTACTTTACTTATTAAGCAGCTCCTCATAATTCGATTGCTCTCTCTCTCTCTCTCTCTCTCTCTCTCTCTCTCTCTCACACACACACACACACACACACACACACCACCTACATAGTTAGAGTTTATTTCTATTAGAGTTTATTTCTATTCTCCCTTGTGGTTATACAAGGCCCCCAGGGCAGCTGACAAGGGTTAACACAAAATACAGTATTCAAGCATAAAATAAAACTTACAAAAATTTAAGACACCAAAACCCAGACATCTTTTTTTAAAAAACACACACACATTTTATTCAATTAATGAAATAAGATATAACAGAATACCAAAAAGAAAACACAGTTAATGTCCTTTGTGTACACTTAGACAATAATTTACAAATTACAAACAAATATTCATAAATTAAAGCATTACAGGTGAGACAGAAGGATTCTAAAGGGTCAGAGAATCAATGCGAGCTCACCGGTATACGCAACATCCTTCAAATGCAAAACTAATATCCAAACATATCAATTTTTTTGCTGAAAGGCAAAGGCCAGTCCACACAAAATGCCAGAGAAAGCAAGAGTAAATCCTCAGGCAGCAGATCTTTCTGAAAAGGGTCCCAAGTAGGGGTGTGGCAGAGCAGATGGAACACCTTGCCACTTGGTAGTCTTAAGTGCACTTTTTCCTTCCAGCAGTGTAGATGTCAGAAAACAACATTTGACACATCAAGGAGTTATTTGTTGGTTTTTCTTATTAATGAACAACAAGGTTTACAACATTAGATTTTAGAAAGCACACGGGCGTTTGTGGAATATCAAGCTTTGCCTGCTTCTTTGGAAAACTGGCATTTTCCAATAATTTTGCAAAATCCCACCACCACCACATACTCTGTCACTGATGGATCCACATCATGTCAAGTGAGGTTTCCAGAAAGAATCCTAGGTAATCCATCGTAATTTGAATAAATGACTTATTGGATAAGATGGTGATGAGCCATGGACTTATTCAGGAATTCAGTGCCCTGGTGCATTTGAAGGCAGAACTGTTTGAATCTGTAAAGCCCTTCTGCTATTGCAGCTGAATAAGTATTCTAAGATTTTGGAGAGACCTCTAGCTGCCAGGGCAGAAGCACATCTAAATGATGCATTTCTTGCCCCTTCCTTTCCTGAGAGCTATATTAATTTGTTTGGCAGCTGAACTGATTTAATGTCATTAGCACACATGTAGTCCTCCTTGAAGGTGAGTAAAAAAAGATAAGAACATGAACCTGGGGATTTATAACAATAAGAGATCTAAGCTTGGGTAGCAACCCCAGCATTGGAAAATTAGGTTTTTTGTTAATTCAAGAGCCTGGTTCAGCTTTGGAGGCAGATGTGTCCTGCCAAGGCATTTCATCTTGTTTTGAAAGGGCCTCCTCTGCATGTGATTAGATCATTCAGTTTCCCTGCCCACACAGCACATATCATCATGAATGAATGAAGATGCAAGGCTTTTCAATAACAATGAGCTAGATTTTTGCATGGAAATGTTTGGGGGCATCTGAATGGTTACCTAACCAATGGCATCCTATCCCAAAAAGATTTGTCCCTACTGGATACAAATGGGTTACCTGGCTATGGAAAATTGCCCCACCCAGCATCAATCCCTGCTCTAGTTCTCATTGAGGTGGCAAATTTGTGTTTAGGCTTTGCCACTTCAGACTGCAGGTGGTGCATACATGTGACTTATTTTTCCTCTTACAATTCCCCCCTCTCCTACAAAACTAAATGTTTAATTTTATGGTGTAGGGTGGGGATCATTTTATTTTTCTATGGACAAACATTCCATTTTATAAACCTCCAACTGCAGTCAAAATGGTACAGTCCAGATGTATGCATGCTGCCTCAGTAAGAGCTAGGCCTCAGCAAGGCAAAAAAGGCCTGGGAACTTGGTAAATTAAGGCACCTTTCTTGGTACATCACCTGTCAAAATCGACAAAAAACTGCAGCTGACTTTATACATGCCATCATTCAAAAAGGCTGGTTTCAGAGCAGCCATGTGAGATATTTCCCTGTGGAAAGTTGTTTATGTGAGTGATGGTCCATGCAGTTCAGAATAATTTTAGCGACTTCTGGGAAGGGTGACTTCGCTTGTGCCTGCTTTTGAGACGGGCTCCTGCCTCAGAAGAAGCTTATTCAGATATAAATCAGTCAGAACATTTTTTTTTTGACTGATGAAATTTCTCCCGGGCAGGGAGAAACGTAGAGATCAACCTCAAAAGCCTGTTTTTGTTGGGAGGACTGGATTTCATTAATTTATGAGAAAAGGTCCAGCCAGCAATGCCGGACGGACTTCCGAACAAGCTCTATCTGATTAATGCGACACGTTTATCTTTTCTTCAAAGAGAAAACGGACTAACAGGCAAGCACCCTTCTTTCTATTCTTTTTTTTTACTTGGTTTAAATTGTTGCAGCAAAAAGAGATTTGTCAAATGAATCAGCTTTAAAGAACTTCTGGGTGAGCTATAACTCTTCTCTGTTATTCACGAAATTAACAGCTTATCTCTGTTTCTATTGCAAAATGCTGTCCTGGAACTGCATTCTAAAGATATAAACAGAAGAGGGATTTCTATTCCGAGGAGAAAAAAAGAAAAAATATGAACTTTGGAACATTATACTGTCTGGGACTATTCTCTTTTTGGTCTATTTTATTTTGACGAATCTGCTTCTTCACGACGCCACTAACTGTTTTGATGCTGGGAACTAAATTTGTTTTGTATTCTTGAACATAGAGAGATAAGGCAGGCTGCTCTGTTTATACTGTGATGTCATCAAGCCTGGAATATTAACCCAATTGTTGCTGAAATAAGAAGTGGTTCTTCTTTATTTTTGTTTTGTTTTTGTGGTTTTAAAAATGGCAATCAAGAAAGTGGCTGAGAATCTGGAAGTAATTATGTTTCAGAAAATAATGGATGAGATTGAGATAACGAAACAAACCCTGCGACAGGGCAGTAAGGAGCTGAAAATTGAACTGAGCAAAATGATGCAGGAGCTTAAAGAAATAGGGGATCCTGTGAGAGAGGAGAATGAGATCAGAGATGAGAAAAGAAAAAATAAAGGGAAGATACAAGCCCTGGAGATTGGAACAAATGTGGAATTGGAAAAAGATCTGGAGTTTACGGATATTAGAAATAAAATCTACTGTTTGGAATTTAACGTTATCTCTGAAGAAATTAATGAAGATATTAGAGATAAAGTTATCAATGGCTTGGATAATTTTCTGGACTGGAATGACGTGATGGAGCTTGATATAGAGAAAATCTATGGAATTAACTGCAGCCATGTGACAATGGAAAAACTCTCAAGAGATGAGCCAGTGCATTTTGTAAAAAAGAAGAACAGAGATATGACTTTACAACAATATTTCAGCAACTTATTCAGAATCGATGGCAAGAAAATATTTGGGATAGAGGAAATTCCCATCAGACTCTTATTATATGACTATGGCTATGACAGCAAGATTATTATGGAATACTGATAATGGAAGATTGGACACTGAAATTACTGGACTTAACAGGACTATTGAAGATGGAAGATGGAATTAATGTGGATAATGGAATAATGGCTATTGAAATTATTGGACCTAACAGATTTTGATGAGATGTATTAATCGATATGTTTATTTGGACTATGGTTATGACAATAAGATTATTATTATTATTAACGAGATGGATTAATCGACATGTTTATTTGGAGAAAAATTGATAGATATATTTCTTAAAGAATTGGAACCTCTCTTTGACTTTTTGTGGAAAGAATAAAGTAATGTTTATGAGATTTGATGATTAATTAAGATAACTACTGGAGGAAAGTGATTTTATAATATAATTTAAGAGACAGGATTGTTATATATTGTAGACCTATAACTGATCTGCGACAAATGGGAAGTCAACATTTTATTTTTTTGTTTAATCATTTTTGTTTTGTTTTGTTTTTTGTCTTTGAATGTTTTATTATTTTGTTTTGTTTGTTTTATGAAAATTTGAATAAAAATTATTGTAGAATAAATAAATAAAAAAAGGAATAATTTTAGCCATGCTACAGCTCCTTCCAGCTCCACTAATTTTTTCTCAAAACACATGAGGAAATGGGCCTTTCACATGGAGTTCTGCCCATGTAGCTATGTTACAAGTGGCTGGCATGATGGGAGGCTGTATGAAAAGAGGTAGCCAATAGGATAACAGGATCAACCAATAATTACAAATACTGGATAGCACTTGTCTAAAATATGCCACAGGCATTCATAGCTCAGTGTCTTATCACTTGTTGACTTTTCAACTTGATTCACTATCACCTGGGTGGTATGAATGGTGTCAATTGAAATAGTTTTGTCTGAAGTGCTGCATACTGAAATGAGAGTTCCACCTATGATTGGTTGATTGATTGATTGATTGATTGGGTTTATTTATAAGCTACCTTTCCACAGTGACCTGTGCCCAAAGTGGCTTACAACAAACACTGAAAATAAAAGCACTGGGGTCGGGGAGAGAAGTCGGTTTACAAAACATAGCAATACATTCAAATAAGACAAGATTGTTTTTATATTGTTTTGAATTTTAAAATTGTGTTTTAAATTGTTTTTAAAATATGTTTTTAAATTGTGTATTTGTTTTAATGTTTTTGATTGCTGTAAACCGCCCAGAGAGCTTTGGCTATGGGGCAGTATACAAGTGCAATAAATAAATAAATAAAAGTAAACAATTTAGCAAACATAAAATAAATTCAATATTACAAAAGAAATAATCTAAACTTAAATACATAAGTGCAGTCCATCTCTTTGGCCTTTGTCGCTTCCGAAGGACTGGTAGAGTTCCACTGTTTGAGGCAGCTTTCACTGTTTGATTGGGTAATCTCCTTCGTAGACTGTGGGAAATATCTGTTCAGTTGAAGCTCCAGATTTATTAGAGAAGTATTACATCACAATCTCTGGTGAAAGTCTCAGTTCCTTCCAGCTCCATGTCCTTTAGCAGACCTTTCAATCTCAGGGCTATTTCCACATTCCAGGAGAGGTATTTTCCCAAAGCAAACAGGAGTCCTCTGCTTCAGTGACCTCGGCAAACCTAAATTAAGGGCTTCTCTGCCTCCCCAGAGTGCAGGGGGTCTAGGTAAGCCTGGGCTGTGGGTATCCCTGCTCTGGCCATACCCAATAGGTCCTCAGGGAATAACCTGGTGAGGGAAGTAAGGACCAGCAGAGGCCTAGCTTGCCCAGCCTCTTTCGTGTCTCTCCACAGGGCTTCCTCCTCCTCCTCCCTCTCTCTGAGGCCTATGGTATTTGACCTGGAGTGGCCACTCAAGTGTTGCGCCCATTGCAATAACAAACATACTTATGTGAAACTGTTCTTATTTATATACTGTCCAGTGTTTAATGCTATCTGAATTACTCTCCTGTATAGTTAATGCCTTGCATATTGGATTCTCTATTGAGTTCTGCTACTACCAACAGCGGAAGTAGAAGTAGTGGACTAGAATGACTCCTGTCTCTTGCTGTCCTCAAAAGGATTCCCAATAGACATGTGTGCAACAATGCCTATCAGAGAGGTTTGAGATTATTCATTCTAATAGGACACCCAATCTAATAAACTGAGGACTGGTTCAGACATAATGGTATTGGGCATTATAATATAATATTAGCTTTTAAAAATGTTTTTAAAGAGGTTTTGTTTTAATGAATTTTAAAGTTTATTTCTATGATGTTTAAAGTGTTTTTAGTGTTTTTGTTTGCTGCCCTGGGCTCCTGCTGGGAGAAGGGTGGGATATAAATCTAACAACAACAACAACAGTATAATCAAATATACAAGCATAAAAATCATGCAATTAAGGTGTTTTGATTGGCAGGTTGCTGCTGGCCAATAACTGTGATTCACACATTACATTGGTTTACACTGACTATATCTGGGACCATTTTCAACAGCAGGAAATATAATTTTGAAGAAATCCTCTGATGCTGATAGATGAATAGATATCAGAATTGTATTGAATTGTTTGTATTGCACCGGTATCTCAATTTTAAAAAATCACAAACTTCAGCAACTGTAGTGTGGGGAGACTGAATTAGTGTTGGATAGAGGGTGGGCGTGGAATTTGCAAACTTTGAAGAACAGAAGTAATATGCTCAGTCTTGAGACAGGATAAGAATCCAGGATGTCACTGAGCAGGACATGAGAAAACATCAGTGCCAGATTGAGGATGTTAAAGCAAGGAGCACTGTCACCAATTAAAATAATCATAAAAAGCCAGACATTCCATACTGAAATAACTAACAACAGATCCTCAGTTCTATGCTACCTTTTAGGAGGGCTAGAAGGAGAGAGGACAGACAGAGAGTCTGCAAGCTGAATTGCACTATGAAAATCTGACCTAGAAATGATAGGCAGAAGCCTGTTCCCATCTCCCTGTGATCTTGGCAGTTCTAAAACACACTGTGTAATCCATATTATTTCTGCTGCTATAACAATTTAATCCTTCAAATGGACACCCTTCGTACCTTGTCTAGCACCTCTCTCTCCCTCCCCCCTTTTGGTTCACCCAGGAGAACATTGGCTGTCTTATTCAGTCTACTCCAACATTAAGAAAACCCTTTTAACTCCTTCTTGTATTGAGTGCTAGCATTCTTCAGCTTCTCCTGTCAGGGTTAACAACTGCTCTTCATTATATATCTTGTTTCAGAGAGTTAGTTGCCTGTATTCCAGCACAACCTGGATCTATGAAATTTAACACATTAGTTAACCCTGATTTCAGAACCATAAAAGAGGGATCATGCTTTTGTTCAAGTTTGTTTGGAGAGTCTATCCCCAGAATTTGATTCAAAGTGAGTGAGATCCATGCACGTATGTTATTGGATATTTGGTTGCAGTCAATATATGCACACATGGATCTCCCTAATTTTGATTTTTTAAAAAAAACCATTTAACAATGAAAGTTCTGAAAAATTAAAGCCAGGTTTTGTGGGTTTGTTTACCTCCTAAACAGGCTTGAAAATATTGCTATATCCTCACCCATTTCCAGAGTGATGAGGAATTCTACAGGCAGCATATACAGGATGTACTGGAGACTTCTGGTGCCATAGGGTTGTATGCAACACCAACATAGCACCACATGAATGTTTCTGTCAGTGCAAGAATTTCTGCTTGCACAGTAGGAATGGAAAGATCTATCAATTTCAGTTGAGAAACACTCATTTTTCCAATCTTAAATTTAGTTCTCTACATAGCTGCAGCAATTTGCTTTAAAAAAATCTTCATGAAGATTCTCTAGCATTTTAGTGCAAATTTCTCCTAATAAACACATTTTGTAGGCAATTTTTATTAATGTACACATTTTGGCAAGCAATTTCACATCACCTAATGCATTGCTATATGTTATTTTCTCTTATATATTCATTTTCATGCACACTTTCTCCTAACATATGCATTTTTGTAAACATTGTTTGGTCGGTGAACTGCATGGAAAAATTTGAATAAGTGCGAAAAAATTCAAAGGATAGCTGTGTTTCAGTTCTCATATTGTTTCAGAAAGTGCAAATTTGATAGATTCGGCTTGAAATGTGAACTGAATTAAATTTCTTGCCCACCCTCATCCACAGTGGAACATTCTTCCCATTTCTTTCCCCCATACACTTCCTAAATTTGGGCTGAGGATTCTTTGAAGCAGATTAGGGAAGGGCATGGGACATGCACACAGGGGGAGGAGAGGGGGAAGCCCTGTTGTGCAAGTGGAAATCCTTGTGCTGATTAGTTAAATACCACCCAAACACAGCATATCGAAAGCAAAGAGGCATTTGTTTTGCAGGCAGTAGATTTCCCAGAGAGCACTTTGTGCAGTTTCCCCACAAGATTGCACTTCCGGTTTCAGCTAACTCCAGATAGAAAGTCTTAGAATTATCTCACTATACAGGTGTATACTGACCAGGGTGGTTTATAACAGATGCTATTGGAGGTCGCTGATTCATAGAGTTTCCATAAGTCAAAACTGACTTGAAGGCATATAACAACAACAGTCAACATACACTGAGAAAGGATTGTGATCATACCTGCTGACACTGACAGGCAGTTATCCTAACATTAAAGAGGCTACACAAATACAAACTGTATACACATAGGCACTTTCACAAGTTATGGCCAATAGTCAGGGCTGGCACCAGGCAAGCTGGGACCCTTGGGCCCCAGGCTGCCCCAAGCCGCTGCACGCGCGCACACACACACGCACACACACACACACACACACACACACACACACGCCCCACCTGCCTACCTTGCCTACCATCAACCAAGGTGGGAGAGTAGCGCTCCCCTTCCACGATTCGCGGCAGGGTAGCTGCCACAGATCACAAGGAGGGAGCTTCCAGGCCACCCACCCATTTGCTCACTCCACCTACCTGTCTCTCCTGTCTTTTGCAGCTGTGCGCACTGCGTGTGCAGGGCTACCATTAACTAAGATGACAGCTGAGGTTTCCCTAAGGGGCTGACGCCTCTGCTGCCATCTTGGTTGATGGCACGCATGCATGCTATGTGCGCGCATCCCTGCCATCAACCAAAATGGCAGCAGGAGCGTCACCCATTAGGGAAACAGCCACCACCTTGGTTAATGGCAGCCCTGCGCGCACAGCATGTGAAGCCGCAAAAGACAGGAGAGACAGGTAGGTGGAGTGAGTGAATGAGTGGGTGGCTTGGAAGTTCCCTCCCTGTGATCCATGGCAGCTACCCTGCGGTGGATCGCAGAAGTGGAATGCTACTCTCTCACTCTATTAAGGGGCCCCTCAGGGGCCCTCGGCCAGGGTGAACCTGGCTGCCCTTTGGTGCCGCCCTGCCAATAGCATTGGCACTAGCCCATGACAGGGCCTTCCCCATGTTGGTTCCCTATTTGTGGAATGCCCTCCTTTGTGAGGTGCATCTGTCTCCCTCATCATTAACTTTCAGGAGGAACTTAAAAATATTCCTGTTTACCCAGCCGTTTGATGGCTTAAAGATACCGTTCCTGGCAATCTTGAAATTATCAGCTGTGAGAGCATTTGACCATTTTACACGCTTTTAGATGTTCTAGATGTTTTCAATTGTTTTTATATGCTTTAAATATGTTTTTATTTTATTTTTAATTGTATTGTTTCATCACTTGGGTGTTTGCCACCCTCGGCTCCTTTGGGAGGAAGGGCTGGATATAAATTTAAGAATAAATAAGTAATGTGTATGGAGTGGGGATGCACATCAAATGTAAGGAGACATGAGTTTGGTCCGATTCTATGCACATCGGCTGCATACATCGTGAAAAGATGCAGACCATCTCGGCCTTTTAATAATTGTCTGTCCTCCTTTGCATCTGGTTACCCTCAGGCTCACATGCCTATGGATAGGCTCCTATCCAGGTTAGCCCTATTATAAATGGAAGGGCTTCTTCCTGTTGTGAAAAAGGTGAAGAAGATACAGTAGAATTTCCTATTCATAGAAAAGGAGGGGTACACAATTTCCCCACATTTCCCGTCCCTTTGCAGCCTAATGCATCACCTTCCAGGCTGTTCTGAAGGATCTCCAGCCCTCCAGACCAATATTTAGGGGGAGCGGGGAAATGGGGCATCAGCAAAACATCACTTCTCCCCTTTCTGTGAGTGAAATGTCTGGATTCAATCCTGTCCTATAAGGAAGACCAACATTATTATCTCCATATTTGTAGATCAGGAGAGTGGTTAAAATAGAGAGAAGATGGTTTTCCTAAAGCCGCCTTGTGGGGTGACATTTGAACCATGGACCTCACACTCTTAGCTACTGCATTACTTGGGTAACTTTTGTAAAGCACCAAGTAAATGATATTCTTTGTTCATGGATAGTTTTTATTAGATATTATCATGTACTGCCACCGCTGCATAAGATGCATGTTTCAGACAGATCTGTCGCTTCTGTAGCCACTCAGAGAAGTTCACACACAAACTATGTATATTAACCAAGCAATGGATGAAACCCTCTTTGTCCTTGCACATTCTTTGTCTGAAGTCCTTTGCACAGCTAGTTTCTTAAATCCCATTGATGTGTAGGATTTAAGATGCCTTACTGTGTGTTAGATTGCAGCCTTTAATATTGCCTTGAGGCAATGCATATGGACCAGGATATTTATGAAATCCCCTGTTTATGCTATCAGATTGTGTACGTTGGTGGTGTTTATTTTCCCACTCATAACCCCCAACATTCTCTCTCTCTCTCTCTCTCTCTCTCTCTCTCTGTCTCCTTATTCATTACAAGCAAGGTGGAATAAGATTCTTTCCACTGGGATAAGATACAATGCACTACAATGCACTGATAAATACAGTTTATGCTTATACAGTATAAATGGTCAGCCTTTATCCCCACTCCAAAAACCAAATGTCTTATAAAACTTATACATATTTGAGTAAAAATATTCCCACACATTTTCATAAGCTTCAATAATGTTCCTGGTAAATGTTGCTTTTATGTTTTAGTTATACTTGTTCAATTTCTTGACCTTCCTAACCCTTTTAGAAAATCTTGCTATGTTATCTGGCTCTGATCCAAACTGGGAAATGCAAGCAGCACTTAAGGGTATCCAGTCCCCCGCAACTCCAAACAATTCTTCCTTAGGAATTGCCTATAGAAGACCCCAGAATTCATTCTTTAAATCTTCAGAGTTCATATTGTTAGGTTCTGGGGCGAGAACACACTGCTGATGTAGTCTTCCTCAAGGTTAAAGAACTGTGGATTGGGGCCTTTAGATTTTAACAATTGTACAAAGAAGAAAACAATTCCTGAGATCATTTTCTAGCTTGGATTTAAATTCCTCACATTTGAGTTTTGTAAGAGAAGCAACTGACCTTGATTTTGAAAATAAATATGGTAGCACCTGATTAAAGGCAGAAAGCTTTGGATGGAGAGAAGATGTCCGGCAAAGCATAGTTTTGTCAGTCAAGATTAGCATTTGATTATGGTTTATATTCTTCTGGGTATGCTCTTGAGCCAGTTTCTACTTTTGGCTTTCACATTCCACAGAATGCCTGAAAAATCAGCAGGGACAGTGCTAATAAATTTATAATGTTGTTTTGTATTTCTGAACAAGGTACCTCAGTAATTAAGTGAAATATTTATGATGAATATAAAACAATGCAAATTCATTTGTTTGCCTGAAAGCTGGCTTGTTATTTATTTAGATTTGTCTTTGAATGATCATTTAGACTGAATCTCACCATGAACAACAACAACAAAAATAGGTATTTAATACAAGGAAACTCAGGGTCTGTGCGTCAATAGCAGAGACTGCAGCCTTGTGAGCTAAGTTATGCAGACGGTTATCGAACAACGTTGACCAAACTAGTAATCTGTTGTTTTCACATTGAACAACTGTAGCATTTCCCAGAGGGAAGAATGGATTAGGATACATTAGAATCCACTAAAGCACATTGCATATATGCAAAGAACATTTAGGAACTTTGATGACCTAGATGCTCAGGAGTGGAGCTAAAATGAATAGCTCTTTCCAAATTATAAATCTGAATCAATCCATCTATTCTAGCTAAAGTTAGTCATTATTAAGTCTCACGGAAATAAATGGGGCAAGCTAGTCAATTTAGTTCATCTTGCTGAAGGGACAATTTTTAAAATAAAAATTCTAAGCAACACCTTTTAGAAAACTTCAACAACATTTATGGTATATTGGCAATCTGGATTCTATTTGCTTTGATCACTGGGATAAAACAGAAACAGACTGTTTATTTCCCACTATTGTGTCTCATCAACAAAATCCAGAAATTCCGGTGTGCTTGTGGGGACTTCCATAGTCACCCAGCAGCTGCCTCCCTCATTTCAGACTTAGTGAGTGTGCAAGAGATATCCACATGTGGAACATTCCTGCACAATACTGCTCAGAACAGCTTGTGTGGTGCTTCTTGGGTGTGCAGCAAAGACCTGTGGAGGTTTGGATCGCAGTTGTCAAAAATATGTGTGAGTAACTCACTAGCACTTCTTATTTTGGCATTTCCCATTAACATGTGAAGAAGCCTAATGTACAAAACTGATGTGATTGTGGGAAATGTTAAACCTGCTGATCCTGTTCCATAAGTTCTGGAGACAAACACAGCTCTGATTCAACTGTTTCCTTGTTTACTAAGAATGACACTCTGTATTTCAAATGGAGGTGATTTTGTTGCACCCTTTTGGGGGGATGCTGCATGTAAAACTTCCTCAAAGAATTGAGGGATGAGAAGAGTGTGGCTGGCCTTCATGGCTAATCAGGAGAGGGGGCATGCATGCCTCAGTTACAGGCCAGCAGCCCACCCACCCATCAGTAGTGTGAGATAAACCTGTTTAAGCCGACAAGTTGGGTGGCAATGTGAGATTGGTTGATTAAATGCTCTTTACTTGTTGGGGGCTGAGGAGGAATTTTTTTGGTGGCCCATGGTTGGCCATTTGGGTGCCTTTTTCACCTTTTAACTGCTTTTCATTTGAGGAAGGGTGCTTTGTTTATTGTCACCCTTTCTCCTATGGGAGGAAGGACAGGATATAAATCTAATAAATAAATAATAAAAATAAATAATATTCAGCTGACTGGCTTTTGTCACAACTTTCTGACAGGTAGTGTGTGTAGGGAAGGAAATAAACTCATTCATCCAGTGAGCACTCAGAGGCACCAGTTAGGTGAGAGCAGAGCTTGGAAAAGTTACTTTGTTGAACTACAACCCCCATCAGCCCAATCCAGTGACCATGCTGGCTGGGGCTGATGGGAGTTGTAGTTCAAAAAAGTAACTTTTCCAAGCTCTGGTGAGAGGCAATTAATCAACCAATCTCACATTGTCACCCACCTCATGGGGCTTGGGTTCTAGAGTGCTGTTGTGCACTAGAAGCTTTGCCCTGCTGAATGTTGCCCAGAGAGGGTGCAGTGGACCAACAGGAGCACTCTCAGAACATCTTAACTTTCACATGGTGATGAGAAGCTTGCAACAGGCTAAATTCTGCTATGGGGCCTGGAGTCTGGGTGGTGTCACCCACTTTAAGAGATTTGAGGGATTTTACTTCCCATCTCCTCAGATATCATTTGCCTGCAGGTAGCCAAGAGTTAGTTTTTAGTTAATTGCTGGAGGTCCTTTTAAATAGTGATGTCCATTAAGCCATACTTCTTGCCTCATGTAGTGTGGGGTAAGATGTGTTGCTTGCATCATGGCACAGAGACAATGACGTTTCTAATTAGGGGCGTATTTGCCTCCACCATAGTTATAGGGAAGACTTGGGAACATTCTCGAATCAAGTGTTAGGTGCCACGTGAGATCGCTTATCCAATTAGGTAAGGCGCTGAGCAACGTATATAAGGCTGCTCCGTCTTTCCCGCTCTTGCCTTTTTTGCCTCGCGGCAGCTGCGTTTATCTTCATTCCACATTGCTCCGTTTGCGGTTTGGACGTTCATTCTGAGTATTTTACTTGATAGTGATTCGTTTGTCAATTGTTTTACTCCTTAAGCCCCTTGGTTGTCCTTATCTGATCTCCGACGAATCAGCTGGGCAGCGGGCGTCCGCCCACGCGCCCCGGCGGCGGCCGGCATGCCGGCTGATTTACTTCCTGATTGTGTTCCCTTTATGGTTTATTGCCTTTTAAGTTTTAGTAAAAAGGGGGTTTGAGTTGGTTGATTTGATGTTCCTGCTATAGTTTGCGTGCATTATTTGATTGTGCCTTGCTTTCGTTAACGTTATAATACGTTACCTCCCCCTCCCCATTGATTGCCTGTGGCGTAATTTCAGTTTGTTTGTTGATACTGGGTGTTGGTCCAACAGTTATCTCACCTCAATTTGACCAAAAATTTTAAATAAATTTATTATTATTGCGTATGTTAATTTAATTATTTAGGTATTGCATTAGTTTTAATATTCGATTTATAGTTGTTATTTGTTCAGTTTATTACATTTAAATATATAACCCCCCAATCCCCCAATTCCCTTTACATCCCCCCCTCACCCCATTCATATAGATAAATATATATAAATACATATTTAGTTAATAGGTTAATAATAATAATAATAATAATAATAAGTTAAGTTCAATTTATTGGTTAGTGTAATTAGCACTTTAGGTGTGCTACTTCTTATTAAAAATTGTCAAATTTACAATCTGGTTGTGATTGCAATTTGGTACTTTGCATAATTGTTGTTGATTGGTTTTTTACAACCATGCCACCTAGGAAGGCTCAACAGAAAAAAGGAGTGCGAGTTGTGAAACAAACTACAAAGTGCCCTCCACCCCAGCAGAACCTGTCTTCTGATGAAGAGGAGGATTTGGGGACCATCCGTGCCTTGGTGGCTAGGGTGGAGGCGCTGGAAAAGGAATGCATGCAGCCGCTGGATGCTGATGCTGGCACGAGTTCCGCTCCTGCAGGTAAGAAATCTGCGCGGTTGGCTTCCAGAATGCCTAAAAATCATCTTTTTGCCGATTTAGTTTCTAGGATCGGGGTTCTGGAAGCTGCAGCACCTAGCGAGGAGTCAGCAATTCCTACGCCTCCAGCTTGCTTGCCAACTGTTCCTGCCTCCAGTTCTTCGGTCATGCCTTCAGTCCCGCCGGTTGCTGGGCCTATGCAAGTTCAGCTTCCAGTCTCACATGATGCTGCCGCGTTTACTCATAGGGCGTCTGGGTTTGCAGCACAGCCTGTGGTTGCCTCTCCTGCTGCGTATACAGGTGAGCCAATTATGCACTCACAAGCTTACAATACACAAGCACAGGATTCCAATGCCCTTAACAGGGATACACCAACGGCTGTTTCTCCTTTATTGGGAGATGCTACGCACCCAGTTGTGTTTATGGGAGGTGTGTTGGTACCCCAGCACCCACAGCTTCCTTGGCCGGCGGCTGCCGTGAGTCCTTGGCAGCCGCCTTTGATTTCCTCTTCTTCATCACCTGCTTATTTACCCCTGCCACATGGGGTTTATCCTCAAGGCGATACCTCCCTTCCGTTAGGTGATCATTTATTGTTAGGAACGAAACAAAAAAAATTTGGAGGGGAGAGTATATCGATCTCTTTACTCTCCTGTTTCGTGAAACTGAGGTTAAGCTTAAAGATGGTCAAGAAGTTAAAGAGCGTGAGGCAGCGATAAAAAGAAAAGTGGATCGGGTATGGCCTAATTGGTTGAACGCCTATACGATTTATATGGGTGTTATGACACAGGCTTATCCGTCTAGGGCTTTGTCCATGATAAAATATCAGGATATTGTGCATCGTGCCTTCCGTGAATTCTCTGGAACCGCTTGGTTGCGGTATGATCAGAATTTCAGGCAAAGAGCAGCATTGGATCCCACCCTTCGTTGGGATATTGAACATGCAGGACTGTGGTTGCGATCTATGACTTCCGCCAGGCCCACTACAGGAGATAGAGCCGATAGTGGGCATTTATTGGCACGCGCGCAGACTTCCGCCTCGGGCTACAGCCAAGGCGGGCATTGGGTTCAATCCCAGCAAGTCTGCTGGTTATTCAATAGCAGTGGCCGATGTTCTAGACGTCCCTGTAAATTTAGACACGTCTGTGCACTGTGTGGAGGCAACCACTCCAGTTCCTCTTGCCAGAGGGCACGTACTGCTCGACAGGGTACAGGGGAGCATCAACAGCAAAAACGGGGGTCTGGCAATAGCTGCGGTACGTCGCAAGGCCAGTAGCCCGATCAAGCTGGCTCCGTTAGCAAAGCTGTTAGAGCTTTATCCCAATAAGCAGGCTGCTAGTTTTATACTTCAGGGTTTTAAGGATGGATTTTGTATCCCTTTTGAGGGTCCTAGGATTGCTACATCGTTTGTCAATCAGCCCTCTCTTAGTACGTTAGCGCCCGTGGTTCTGGCCAAGCTTAATAGAGAGATACTTGCTGATCGTATCTCGGGCCCCTTCAGTTGTCCTCCGTTTGAAAATTTGAGGATTTCCCCTTTAGGTATTATCCCTAAGAAGCAGCCTGGGGAATATCGCCTTATTCATAATTTGTCTTTCCCGAAAGGAGCCTCTGTCAATGATGGCATTTCCCCATTATATGCCTCAGTCAGATATACTTCTTTTGATGAGGCAGTGAGAGTAGTTAGGAAAGCTGGAAAGGGGGCTTTGCTGGCAAAGTGTGATATAAAATTTATTTATTTATTTATTTATTTAATTTAATTTATATACCGCCCTAAGCCCGAAGGCTCTCTGGGCGGTGTACAAAAACATAAAAAACAAGCAATATATAAATACAATAAATACAGTAAATCAAGAAAACAAAACAAACAAACAATAAAAGAACCAAACAACATCCAAAAATACAAATAATGATGAAAATACCATTAAAACACACTTTAAAATGCCTGGGAGTATAAAAAGGTTTTCACCTGGCGCCGAAAAGATAGTAGCGTCGGCGCCAGGCGCACCTCATCGGGGAGGCTGTTCCACAGTTTGGGGGCCACCACAGAAAAGGCCCTGGTTCTAGTCACCACCCTCCGAGCTTCTCGATGGGATGGCACTCGGAGGAGGGCCTTAGATGTTGAGCGCAGTGTCCGGGTAGGTTCATATTGGGAGAGGCGGTCCACCAGGTATTGCGGTCCCATGCCGTGTAGGGCTTTATAGGTCAAAACCAGCACTTTGAATCTAGCCCGGAAACAAACAGGAAGCCAGTGCAGATGGGCCAGAACAGGTGTTATATGAGCGGACCTTCTGGTCCGCGTCAGCAATCTGGCCGCTGCATTCTGGACTAGTTGTAGTTTCCAAACAGTCTTCAAGGGCAGCCCAACGTAGAGCGCATTGCAGTAGTCCAGTCTAGAAGTTACCAGAGCATGAACAACTGAGGCAAGGTCGTCACTGTCCAGATAGGGACGTAGCTGGGCTACCAGGCGAAGATGGTAGAAAGCATTCCGTGCCACCGAGGCCACCTGGGCCTCAAGTGACAAGGAAGGATCAAAAAGAAACCCCAAGCTATGCACCTGTTCCTTCAAGGGGAGTGTAACCCCATCAAGAACAGGATGAACATCCTCCATCTGGGCAGAGAAGGCACTCACCAACAGCGTCTCGGTCTTGTCTGGATTGAGCTTCAGTCTGTTAGCTCCCATCCAGTCCATTATTGTGGCCAGGCAGCGGTTTAGCACGTTAACAGCCTCACCTGAAGAGGATGAAAAGGAGAAATAGAGCTGCGTGTCATCAGCGTACTGATGGCAACGCACCCCAAAACTCCTGATGACCGCACCCAGCGGCTTCATGTAGATGTTGAAAAGCATGGGGGACAGTACCGATCCCTGCGGGACCCCACAATGGAGAGTCCAGGGCATCGAGCAATGTTCCCCAAGCACTACCTTCTGGTGGCGACCCACCAAGTAGGAGCGGAGCCACTGCCAAGCAGTACCCCCAACTCCCAACTCCGTGAGTCTTCCCAGAAGGATACCATGGTCGATGGTATCAAAAGCAGCTGAGAGATCAAGGAGAATCAACAGAGTCACACTCCCCCTGTCCCTCTCCCGACAAAGGTCATCATACAGGGCGACCAAGGCTGTTTCGGTGCCAAAACCGGGCCTGAAACCGGATTGAAATGGATCAAAATCCGCTTTTCGCCTTTTGCCTGTACACCCTGCTGATGTGGATTTGCTTGGTTTTAAATTTCAAGGTCAGTTTTACGTAGACAGAGCTATGCCAATGGGTTGTTCTGTGTCTTGTGCTGCTTTTGAAGCATTTAGCACATTTCTTGAATGGGCATTGAGGATGAAAGCATCGTCCTCCTTCTCTGCTCATTATCTTGATGATTTTTTATTTGTGGGGCCTGCTGGGTCTTCTCACTGCTCCCATCTGATACATTCCTTTGCCACTTTAACTGACGAATTGGGAGTCCCTTTAGCTCCTGAAAAGTCTGAGGGCCCTACTACTTCCCTTATTTTCTTAGGGATCCAGTTAGATACTGCGGCTCAGACTTCACGTTTGCTGCTTGAGAATTTGGTTGCACTGCGTCAACTGCTTCATTCAGCCCTAGAGCGGAAGAAGATCACCTTGGCCCAGTTACAGGAAATTGTGGGCCATTTAGTTTTTGCTTCTAAAGTTATTTCACCTGGTCGTGCATTCCTCAGGCGTCTATGCGACGCCATGCGGGGAGTTCAATCCCGCTTCCATTTCATAAGGATTACGTTAGGGATGAGGGACGATTTGCACATGTGGCTTGAATTCATGACGGATTTCAATGGCCTTTCCTTTTGAAGGGAGGAATTGCTATTAGAAGCAGAATTACAGGTGCATTCCGATGCTGCCGGTGGCATTGGCTTTGGAGTAATCTTTAGATCCCAGTGGTGCGCTGAGCGATGGCCTGACAGTTGGCAGGCTACCGGAATTACTTCTGATTTGACATTTTTGGAATTTTTTCCAATAGTGGTAGCTGTTCATATCTGGCCAAAGGCATTTCAAAATCGCACAGTGCGCTTCTGGTGCGATAATATTTCCGCAGTTAGCATTATTAATGCCCAAACTTCTAAGTCTCCTCGTGTTATGCGCTTGGTGCGTGCGTTTGTATTACAATGCTTGCGCTTTAATATTTTATTCATGGCCAGACATGTTCCAGGTTTGATGAATACCGTTGCTGATGCACTTTCCCACTTACAGATGGCGCGCTTTCGGGAGCTTGCACCTGGAGCGGCTCTGGATCCAGTACCAATCCCACCTTTCCTGTGGAACCTTGGCAACTAGAAGTTGGGGTTGCTATTGCTGCTGCTCTGGCTCCCAGTACTCAAACTGCGTATAAGCGTTCATTTGCTAAGTTCCAGACTTTCCGCATTGTCTCGGAGCTGCCTTTGGATTGGCCTATTCCTGTGGATCATTTATTGCAGTTCATGATATATTTAAAAGGGCACAATAATTCTGTTTCTACTATCGCCGGCCACCTCTCGGCGCTAGCCTTTATTTCGAAGGCAAGGGGGCTGCCGGATCATTCTGTAGATTTTAGGGTCAGAAAGGTCCTTGAGGGTTGGTTGCGTTCCGCTCCCAGGGCCGCTGACCGGAGGAGGCCAATCACGCCCGATGTCCTTCTCCAGATCCTGGCACTGTTTAATTCTTTATGCTCATCTCAGTATGAGTCTCACCTGTTCGCCGCAGTAACTCTGACGATGTTTTATGGTGCTTTTCGCCCTAGCAAAGTATTGGCCCCTTCTAAGCGCGATGTGACTTATAGAGCCTTATGCTTTGGCGATTGCACATTAGGTGCTGATTTAGTGAGGTTGTCCCTGCGGGTCTCTAAGACCGATCAAAAGGGCCGTGGCAGTATGGTTGTTTTACGACGTTGCCAGGTCCCAGTATTGTGCCCTGTGTCTGCAATGCATCAATTCTTATCCATTCGGCCAGTGGGCCAGCGTTATTTGTTTATACATGCTGATGGAACTGCCCTGACTAATTTTCAATTTTGGGCCGTTGTTCGGCGGGCCTTGTTGGCCAGTGGTCGCGATGCTGGAGTCTATGGGCTGCATTCATTCCGGATTGGTGCGGCTACGGCCGCAGCCCTCGTGGGCATGAGTATAAGCGATATACAGGCGATTGGCAGATGACGTTCCGATGCATTTATGTCTTATGTCCGATTTTAACGGAGGAATTTGTTTTTGTTTCTTATAGGTTTGACAAACATCCTGATTCCTGTAAGGATTGTCTTGTGTGGCCACTCAATTTTGTTTTGGGCTCATCGGAGGGCATCCTCGTCTGTTCCGGGAACACAGCTGCAGCTTTCGGCCACAGCTACAGTTCAGTGGGAAGCCCGGAGGGGCATGTTATGGGATGCGTTGATGCCTTCTGTGTGCCGGATCATGACCGTTGTGGACAGGCCACACATATTGTTAATTCATTTGGGCGAAAATGATTTGGTGCAGCGTCCTGGATTGGATTTGCTGCTCAAAGTTATGCGTGATCTCACGTGGCTTATCCGCCTATATCCCAATCTTATAATTGTATGGTCAGAAATGCTTGTCAGAAGGGTTTGGAGGGGTGCAGTGCACCCCAATAAGATAGATAGATCTAGGAAATGGGTTAATAGGAAGGTTAGGGATCTAGCTTTGTCCCTTGGTGGGGCAGTTATTCCTCATGAAAGGATTAGGTTCCATGCCCCACATCTGTTTCGTGATGATGGTGTTCATCTTTCTGAGCAAGGGTGTGACCTGTTTTTGGAGGATCTTATGGTGGGGTTAAGGGGTTTGTTATCCTCTTTGGGTTGAGGGGACCAAGCTTAAGCTGATCCCCTCTTGTGGCATAGAATTCGGGCAGGTGAGGTATATGGGGGTTAAATTTAGGCGGTTAAGGCATCATGATAAAGGGGCACTCCCTAGGGAACCATCAGGGCTTTGTGTCTGGTGGGGATCTGGGTTGTGTCCTTGTGGGACCTGCATGTGCATCATGGTGAACGCCTGTACGGCGGGGCCATGGTGTGGAGGTTGGAACCACACAGCTGGCTCCAAGAGCAAGGAGGGAGGATTTCACCCACGTCCTTGACTCTGGGGTTATGTAATTATGAGAACGGATGCCTTTACAAGTTGAGGATGTAGTCCCTTGTTGTTAGGTTTAACCTCACCTGCCTGAAGTGTTGTATACTTAATTAATTGGCTGTATTGCATTGGACTTATCATGTTATATTTTAATAAATATAACATTATTCCAGTATGGTGTCACGAGTCTTCATTGTGTGGGGGCAAAAGCTGGAGATCTCTTTGGAGACTTGGCAGGGAAAATGTCATTTTGGGATCCCATTTCAGCTTTCTGATCTCTGAATGTTTGCCAGTTATCACCAGCCTTGGCTCTTCAGGCCCCTTTTAGCTTCGACATGTGAAAGAAGGAAAAATCATTTCCCCAAAAGATTGTCCTAAGAATTGTTCTGCGTTTTTTTGCCGCACAAGGCCTAGAATCTTTAAAATCAGCTGAGAATGAATCAATAACTTCAACACATAATAATTCTTGATTTTTTATTATGTATAATATAAAAAGGGCATAAGATGAACATAACTGGAGGCTGGTATAATTCAGAGTGGAACTGAGTTGCAAACACCTGATATAAATTCTTTTTGTTATGTTCTCTCTGGTTCTGTAAAAATTATTTTTTAATGTCGAGCTTTGTTGTTTCACAGTGTTTTTAACGTTTCAAAAGTTTTAAATTTTGTACTACTTTTATTTTGATTGTAAGTTGCCCAGAAAAGGGTCCTAAAAATATTTTAAATAAAAATTAATTAAAGAAAAAAATGACTTGGTTTTTAGCGGTTTAAGCTAAGCCAGAACAGAAAAGTGAGATTTCAATGGGTTTATTTTAATTCAGTTTTAATATTAATCTTATGTTTTTGTTCATTACTTGGTTGCATACTCAAATCTACAGAATGGCACAAACAAGTAATTTTATTCTGATACAACAGATTTAGCCAGAATGTTAACTGGAGCATGGTGCAGGGAGCGTATCACTCCTGTGCTTTATCGACTCCACTGGCTCCCAACTTGTTTCCAGGCCCAATTCAAAGTGCTGGTTCTGACCTTTAAAGCCCTAAATGGCCTTGGACCAATGTACCAGAGTGACCGCTTATGCCCATATGTACCTGCCCAGGATTTAAGATCATCTGCCTCTGGTCTCCTCTGCGTGCCTAGAGTGAAAGATGTTAGATTGACAGGCACGCGGGAGAGAGCTTTTTCAGCGGTGGCCCCCAAGCTTTGGAATACGCTATCCCAAGACGTTCGCTCTGCTCCCTCCCTGTTGGTTTTCCAGAGACTTCTGAAAACGATCTTGTTCTGGAGAGCCTTTGGGAGGGATTGAAGGTAGAGCCTGACACTGATTTTATGCCTTCTGCATTAAATTTTACCTTTGTAGTCCCTTTAGTATATGTGTGTGTGTGTGTGTATGTATATATATATTGTATTTTATGTATTTTAAATTTATTTTAATGTTTTTGTGATTTTACTGTTTACAATTTTATTATGTACATTTGATTTTATTTGTGAGTGAAGGGGCGAAATAAGACAAGGACACATTAGCTTGGGTTGAACAAGGGCCACTTTATTAAACTATACAAAAACACCTTTTAAAGTGACCTGCAGAGGGAAACCTAGGTGCGGAACTATCTATAAGGAAGCATCTTGCTATACAGCTGACTGGCGACCAGCCCCTGCTGGGGACAAGGGCAAGCCCCATCTGCTTACCCCTTCCGCCAGCCATACCCAGTAGGTGAGTAGGGGGGCCTTCTCAGGTCACCACCCTCAGGGGCCGCACAACCCTTGGGTGGATGAGTTAAGTTGGCCCCAAAGCAGCCCATATCCTGCCCTCAAGCCGCAAAGCTCTGACAGACAGGCCTCTGGAACCGCCAATCACCTTCAAAGGTGCCTAAGGGGGCCACCGAGCTGTCCTTACCTATTTCCCTTTCCGCACCTTCCCACACCAGTGCCCCAATTATAAACTGCCCTCCTAGGGCAATTAAACTTTGACCATAACAAAATAGCCAAATTAGCCAAATTCACCTATTAATCACAACGCCCCCTAACCCGATTCCATCCCACTCTCACAGTGTGGAGTAGGCAAAAAACCTGCCCGCCAAACAAGGGTGGGCAGGGTAAAAATTCCTACTTGGTCCTGAAGTGACCATTGAACACACTATAAGAGAGGGAGGACAGGGTGGGCGTCGCTCGCTGAAAGAGGAGGTAGGAGGGGCAGCCTGGCCTTAAATAGGCCCATGGCCCCTCCCCTCCCTGCTGCACGTCACGCACACATAACGCTGTGACACACGACGTTGCCCTTAACGAAGATGGCCGCGGCAGCATCGCTCCCTCCTTGCAACTATGCCCCGCTTATCCATGCTGCGCAGGTAAGTGGGGCTTCATTTTTGTAAGCTGCCCTATTATAGGGTAGAAGGGTAGGATAGAAATATTTTAAATAAATAAATAAATTTAGCAACATCAGTTAGGTCTAACTTGTCAACATTTCGTATCTACTTAGAAATTATTCAATTTACTTCCAAGTAAATGTGTCTAGCATCAAGATGCCTTGCATTTTCTTGTTGCTATTACATTTCCTTCCAGAATTTCCTGCTAGTAGGGTCATTTGGCAGGACTGTAGTATCTACGTATTTTAGGAGAGGAAAGGAATCTAGAGTTAATCATGCTTATTGAGACTTCCTCCTGAACCGTTCCATCCAAATTGTCTTCCATGAAATGCAACAACTCCCTATACTAGACTAGACTACTATAGCTCTGTATGCTAACCAACCCTTGGTTTTTGACTAGACAGGCTGCCATGGCTCTAAAAGGGAAGAGAAGTCTCTATCAGTTTTTGGGGAGGATGTTTTCATAGCCCCTATACACCTAAAATCCCTGTTTATTTATTATTTATTATTTATTACTGGCATTTGTTAGTAGCTTTTTTTCAACAGTAGAACTCAAAGCAACTTACAACAAGAAAAAACACAATAATTGAAATAACTTATAACAAGAGCAAACAATTGCAAAACAATTTCAAACAAAATAATACAACCATAATAATAATAATAATAAAAACAAATAGCAAATATTACAACAATACAAGAATTAATACCACACTATAAATATAATATAACATATAATAGAAAGCCACATTACACATCCAGTCAGTACTGCAAAAGTAGAAAAAGAATGAAAGAAGCTTCAACTTAGTCTCCACCAGTCTCCATCAGCTGCCACCCTAGTTCTTCCCAGCGGCCCAATCTCAGGCAGCGGTGTCAAGTAACATCAAATGGCCGACTGTCCAGGCTCCTCTCTCTTGGGCGGCAGCGGGGCACTGCAGGGAAGGACAGTGGAGGCACAAGGCTCCTCTCGGTGTGGGGGTGCCAGTGGGGGCAGCAGCGGGGCACTGCACAGGGACTCCTCCTCAGACAGGGAGACTTTGAAGCTGGACAGAGCACAAGGAGAGGAGGATGGAGTGGAGGAGGAAGAGATGGTAGTGTGGGTAGTCCAGGCCAGCTGAAAGGCAGGTGGGGGCCTGGGGGGCTGCTCGCCCAAGTCCGCCAGAGGCAGGGTGGAGGCAGGCACCGGGAAAGGACCCGGGGCAGCGGCGGGCTTCCTCTCCCTCACCTCCAGCCACTCATCATCCAGTTCTTCGTCCTCCTCATCTTCCTCCTCCTTCAAACTCGCCTTCATTCTCCACCACAAATTGGTACTGGAAAAGGGGCTGCTGAGGCTTCCACTGGTCCTGGCCCCCTGCTCCTGGGGTGCTGGTGGAGGAAGAGGAGACCAAGGGGGACTGGTCAGGGTCGTCCATGGCTCGTTTGGCTTCTGCTGCATTGGTGATCTTGATTTTATTAAGCACCCCACTGGACTCAAGTGTCTGCACGAGGAGGTTCCTCAGCTCCACGTCTTCCTCCGTTGCTGCTGTTGCTATCCCAAATAACTAAATCCAGTTTCGGTTAATAGAAGCAGTTCTGTTTTTGGATTCACAAGGTCCTAAAGAGTACGACAGAGAGGCAGAATAAACAGCACAGGCATAGCGTCTTGAGCATGCAGATACGCACACATGCTTATACTGATCAAAAACAGTTTTCAAAGGTAAATACAGAGCTGCTTCAGAATCCTCGATGCATTTGGCAGAGTCTGAGAGATTGTCAGTGATGTCATAACAATATTTATGATGCCTCATAAATGGATGGCTCTGACTGTTTTCCTTATTTTTATGTATAAATTGCATTGTATAATGGTAATAAAACACTGCAGGCTGCACATTTCAGGGTGATTATTGCATTTCTCAGGTGGTTAAAGTTACTCTAACTGCTTCTCAGCTCAGATTTCAAGAGCACTTGCCCAGTGTTGAAGCCAATACCAAGTTGTATTTAAGGGTGTACGTGAATCAACTTTCTTCCAATTTCATGTCTCATTTCACATTCATGTCCCTATTCCTTTTTTGTTTCTCCCAGTTCTTTTCCCAAAGATTTCTGTTTGCACAGACTTTTCTCCTAATATTGCATATGCAGGGCGTATGTGTGTGTGCATATGTGTACATGGGCTTTGTCTCTCTGTCACACACTAACCTTGTGCAATTGCACCCATGCATCTAGATGCAAGGGTGCAGTGGTATATATTCAACCCAGATTTTAATTTTTTATTATTTTTTAAAAGAAACTCAGACATGAATGAACAGAAAAAGACTAAACTGGGAAGAACCAAGATGTGACATCATATCTACTCCAAGCACTTCCCCCCCTCATTTTGAGAGAGAAAAGTAGGAAGTAGTGGTGCAACCAGTGCACACTCTTTGTGCTAGCACCACAAGATGATCATCTGCTGGACTTCACATACCTCACATGGAAAGAGAGGGAGAGTGTGAGAAACTTGTGTTAATCTTGAAATGGTATTATTTGTTTTAGTTGATAACCACAAAAGACTTAATTTTATAAGATTTTTGTAAGTTTTTAATAAAAGACCCAATGTGAAGGTATGCTAGGCATGTTATAAAGTGTGAAAGCTATCCATATATCATATAGTTCTCCCTGCACCTAACACCAGTAGAAAGATGTGTATGTGTGTGTGAAATATGAAAAACATGCCATTTAAATTTCTCTCCCTCAAAATGGAGGCCTTGCCCTCCTAAATGCTTAACATTTTTCCACAGAACCAAAGGGGCAACAGGGACTTGAGAAAGTTTGTGTTGGCTGTTTTGTGGGTACATCCCACACAGGGAGAGTCATCACTGGTTCCTCAACATGAGGAAGTCTATCTATCCATCCAATGGTGTGACATCTTTTCTCCAGACTCTGCAGAGAGAATTGCATGTTTTTTTGCTTGGCAGATGCGGAAAGCTAGTTCCCTCCAATGGCTGGTCCACTGCATATTGGGACAGTTTGAAGGCTAGGCTACCCTGATGAGCACCTGATGCATCTAAGGGTCAAGGACACTTATTCAACCAATCTTTCACTTCCAATTGGCAGAATCATTCTGTCCAAGGCTGACCAGTCAGGTGCCTCCTTCACACACCTTAAGGTTGGCCTGCAATGAGAAGTATGGACCAAGGAGAATTGCTCACCTAGCACAGAGAGTGAGAGACATGTCATCCTAGTTCTCCTCTTAAGTTGTAGGGACCCACACTGTTTGGCGATTGAGTTAAAGTTCTGCAGCCCTTTGTTATTCCCAAATGGTCCTCATTCCAAGGTAAGTGGGCAATTGTATACCCGCAGTCAAAATTCAGGACAAAAATAATCTTATAATACAGGCCAGGACTTCATCACAGAGCCAACAAAACTGCATGTACAGTAGAACACTGGCTTTGGGGAGATGTGTTGTCTTTTCTCACACTCTGTGCTTGCCAACTTCATTTTAGTTAGGGACTGAGTTACTTGCTGACTTACTAAGGGATTATCAAAATTATTAGGGCATTCATTTCTGATGAACTGGAAATTTAGCACATACCCTGTGGATCAGAAAAATCTGTAAATGGGATGTCTGTACACTTCTTACTGGCAACTGAAAGTGCTCCCCCAAGTGGTTAAGGTACTTTTAGAAACCCAAAATTGGGCACACACATAGCCCAGGATGTACCAATTGCTAAAAATATCTGAAAAGGATTTATTTGTATGTGTCTCCCTATGAACAAGGATAAATGCTTAACGTATTTTGAGACCATCCAGAAAGCTAGACATTTTGCACAACAAAGACACTGATTACTAGAAATATCTGAAGATGGGATATTTTTACACCTAACAGTCAAACTATGGTCATGACGTTTATCTCATAATGAAGGACAGCATTCCAGCACAGAACAACCAGAATCAAATATGTGATTGGGTGTGGCATACTTGTTGCTTCTTCAGACCTGGGTTTGGGGGAAGGAGCACTTCAAGTTGCAACAAAGAACATAGCCCTAGAAATGTGTTAGTTACTTATACCCAGAAAGAATGAAACCTTTGAAAGGCATAGATTCTTCATGTGCACATGAAGAAAATTGATGAAATTATAGAGCAATATGCTACAGAGCGAAAACCCTTAGCAAGACCTGTGCTTTTGGGACCCTGACAGACACTCTGATCAGAGAAAGGATTATTTGTGGCATTAGGGAGAATGCAATAAAGGAAAGGCTGTTGCATGAAGATTTCACACTAGAAAAAAACTCTCAAAATATGTAGAACAGTGGAGGTAATGAGAGCTCATGCAAAAGAAATGAGGTCAGCTGAAGAGATTGTGCAATGAGAAAGCAGCAACAAGGACAGGAGAAGCCAAATCGAAGAGTGCAACAGCCACCTAACAAACCTCCTGGGAAAGGAAACAGGGGCTGGAGCCCAGCTTGCAGAAACTGTGGCAGGCAGCATGGTCAGAAACAGTGTGCTGCATTTGGGAAGGTCTGTTACAACTGTGGCAAGCGCAACCACTTCGCAAAATATTGCAGGTCACAAGTACTGAAATCCCAAGTGCATGCTGATGAGCTGATGCAGGAGGAGCAGTTTTTTGTGGATGTAGTGGAAATGGAATCAGATAGAGAG
Organism: Rhineura floridana; assembly: GCF_030035675.1. Taxonomy (NCBI): domain Eukaryota; kingdom Metazoa; phylum Chordata; class Lepidosauria; order Squamata; family Rhineuridae; genus Rhineura; species Rhineura floridana. The sequence goes on along the minus strand of NC_084481.1, from coordinate 64,193,715 downwards.
AAGGGGAAGGACTGGAATCTGCCAGAAGAAGTACAAGGAACAATGGTGTCACTGAAGCTCGATGCAGGTGCTCAGGTTAACGTGTTGCCTGAAGAGGATTATGAAAAACTCGATATATTTGAAAGACTTGGCTGTTTACTAGGTGAACATACAATCCAAATAAATAAATCAGTTGCCCCAGTGATCCATCCATGCCGAATGCCTTTTGCACTTTGTGACAAACTCAGAGAAGAGCTATCAAGGATGGAGGCTTTACAGGTCATTGAGAAGATCGAGGAACCACCAGAATGGGGGAGCTCTCTAGTCATTGTAGAGAAATGGCAAGTTATAGGTTTGTCTTGACCCCAGAAGCCTTAACAAGGCTATAAAGAGAGAGCATTTCAAAATTCCCACTAGTGAGAAAATCATGGCACAATTTGCAAATGCTTGCTTTTTCAGCAAACTTGATGCCTCCTCTGGCTTTTGGCAGTTAAAACTCACGGAGGACAGTTCTAAGCTCTGCACATTCAATACCCCCTTTGGGAGGTATCGCTTTCTGCAGCTGCCATTTGGTGTGGCTTCATCACCCAAAGTGTACCATAGAAGCAAACACACAATATATGGGCACATTGATGGAGTTGACACCTCAATGGACGACATCATTGTGTGGGCTTCTACCAAAGCTGAACATGATGTGCGGCTTCGAAAGGTCTTAGATACAACAACAGCAGCAAATGTGAAATTAAAGAAAAATGTGTATTTGGGGTCACTTAACTGACATTTTTGGGAGATGTGATCTCTACAGATTGAGTAAAACCTGACAAGAGAAAGGTTGAGGCTATTGAAATGATGCCACGGTTCCAATCCAAGAAAGATGTGCAATGATTCCTAGGGATGGTTAATTACCTTGGGAAATTTATGCCGACTTTGTCATCTAAAGCAACACCCCTCTGTGTACTTCTTGAACACAAACACGAGTAGTACTGGGATGCACCACAGGAGGAACCATGGACTGTTTTGAAAAAGGAACTTAGCAGAGCCCCTGTGTTAAAATTCTATGATCCTGGTAAGTCACTAAAGATTTCTTTAGATACCTCACAGTCTGGGTTGGGTGCAGTGATTATGCAGAACCATGGTGGTAACTGGCAACCAGTGGAATACACATCTAAGGCACTCACTGAGGCAGAAACCAGGTATGCACAGATTGAAAAAGAGCTGCTGGGTATCCTGTTTGCTTGCCAGAGATTCCACCAGTTTATCTATGGACAGAAAGTACAAGTAGAAACTGACCATAAACCTCTAATAACATTGTTTGAAAAGCTATTAAATCATTGTACTTTGAGAAGCCAAAGGATGATGCTCAAATTACAAAAATATGACTTGATAGTGTGCTATACACCAGGCAAATTGAAGTTTACAGCAGATGAACTGTCCAGGGCAACACAACCTTCATTGTACCCAGAGCATATTTCAGATATGGAGGTGCCAGCATATGTAGACCTGATAGTACAGTCACTTCCAATAGCTGATAGAAAATTACAGCAAATTTTAGCAGAAACAAAGCACAATGATGCCATGTGCCTCGTAAAAAACATATACTTGACGGTTGGCCACAGAACCACAGAAGCTGTGATCCACACCCATGGGAGTACTGGAACTGCAGCCATGACTTCTCAGTGATAGATGGGCTGATTTTCAAAGGCAACAAGGTAGTGATTCCAAGGACCCTCCGGCATGAAATGCTCAGAAAGATCCATGAAGGTCATCTTGGAATTGAAAAGCAGGAAGAGGGCACGGGAGGTAATGTATTGGCCATGGATCAACCAGGATATTGCTAACACAGTAGCAAACTGTTTCACTTGTTTAAAGTTCCAGCCATCCCAGCAGGTGAAACCTCTGCATCTGCACCCTGTTCCACAGACATGAGAAGGTAGCCACTTATCTCTTTATTTGGAATTCACAAGCATAATTGATAGTTACTATTAGTCCCTGTATCCAGAGATCTGCAATCTGAATGGTATAAGCAGTGCATCAGTAATAGCCAACCTGAATGCAGTGTTTGCAAGGTATGGAATCCTGTGTGAACTTATTAATGACAATGTACCTCAGTTTCCAGTTCAGAGTTTAAGCAGTTTGCAAAGGATTGGGACTTCCATCACAGTACATCCAGTCCCGATTAACCCCAGTGCAATGGCCTTGTGGAAAAGTCCATCCAAACAGTTAAAAACCTGATGAAAAAGGCAGCTGACAGCAGAGGAGATTTATATAAGGCATTGTTGGCTTACTGCAGTACACCATTAGACTATGGCTGGTCTCCAGCACAGTTACTCATGGGAAGAATGATATACTCTACACTACCCATAACTGAGGAATTGCTTATGAAGGAACATGACCATATAGAAGTTCAAAAAAATAAACAAGCTCTGAAGCAAAAACAAAACAATATTTTGACAAAAGGGCAAAGGAACTCCCTGGACTGAAACCAGATGACAAAGTGTGCTTGAGAAATTACAGCTCCAACCTCTGGGATCAGAGGGGCACATTCCAACAGCTAGTGCACCCACAATCATATTTAATTCAGACAGCTCAAGGAGAGACTTTTCGATGTAATTGTTGGGATCTCTGAGCACTCCCAAAGAGTGATCCAGATGCTCCAGCAGGTGGAAATGGGACAGACTCTACACTGACACGTCTTGTATGTTCACAGGGGCAGAAAGAAAAACAAGTTGTTCCCCAGAATGACATTATGGAAGATAAGGTGAAGGAATATGAGATGCCTCAGTGGTCAGCAAGGATGGTGAAAGCTCCACAGAGACTTATAGAAACTTGCTGAGAAGCCTGGGATAAAGCAAGGAAGTGAGTGGCAAAGACTCACTCTAGAGTGATGTGCTAGTAACCTCTCCTCTACAGAATTTAGTTCTTGTTTGTCTGTTGGTGTTTGTTACTTTGGTTGAGAAAAGGGGATATGTAGTGATTGTAGTAATTTAGAGACATTTCCTTACAAGAAACTTTCAGATGGGAGTTTAGAGATGATCCCTGAAGAATGGGGTGAGGGGATGGAGCCTAGCTGACTGGAGGAGCTCCAGGAGAAACACAGTGTTGTTGTAACTACTACTTTATAAAACTACCTTGTTAACTGGCTCCATATATTGAACCCAAACATCTTACATGGCATAATTTTTAATTATGTTTTATTGTGTATTGTATTTACATTGTATTTAATATATTTACTTGTATTTTAACCTGTTTTATTATGCTGTACACCGCCCTGGGAGCTTATTGCTATAGGGCGGTCTAAAAATGTAATAAAATAAATAAATAAATAAATAATATCTGTTGCTTCTTCAGACTTGGGTTTGGGGGAAGAAGCCAGGGCTGGTGCTAGGCATGCCAGGACCCTTGGGCACCAGCTTGCCTCAGGCCTGGCACAAGTCCACACACACACGCACGCATGCACGCACACACGTGCACTCCACCTATCTGTCTCTCCTGTCTTTTGCAGCTGTGCGTGCTGGGCTACCATTAACCAAGATGGTGGCTGAGGTTTCACAAAGGGGCTGAAGCCTCTGCCACCATCTTGGTTGATGGCACCTTGTGTGCTATGTGTGTGCATCCCTACCATCAACCAAAATGGCGGCAGGGGCATCAGCACCTTAGGGAAACCTTGGCCTCCATCTTGGTTAATGGTAGCCCTGTGCGCATAGCCCACGCAGCCACAAAGACAGGAAATATAGGTAGGTGGAGCCAGCAAACCGGCAGGCGTCTGGAAAGCTCTCTCCCTGCAATCAGCAGCAGTACTCTGCCACAGATCGTGGAAGGGGAGCACTACTCCTCCCCCACCCTATCAAGGGGTTCCTCAGGGGCCCCTGTTGCCCCAGGGGCCCTCAGCGCGGGCCCAACCTGGCTGCCCTTTAGCGCTGGCCCTGGAAGGAGCACTTCAAGTTGCAACAAAGAACATAGTCCTAGAAATGTGTTAGTTACTTATGCATGGCAGGAGAAAAGTTGAGCTGCTAGTTCCACCTCGACATTGCATATCTAGGTTAATCCTGCCCCTTAACACCTATATTCTGAGTGTGGACATCTGAAGAGGATGCTCATACGGAGGTGTCCATGAAAGGGGAGGGGTGAGGCTAGCCTGGCCACATGACATAGGAACACAGGATTCTCTTGTATACGAAGTCAGACCATTGGTTCATCTATCTCAGTACTATCTACACTGACTGGCAGTGGATCTCCAGTGTTTCAGGCAGGGGATCTCTCTCAATCCTACCCCAAGATGCTGTGGATCGAACCTGGGACCTTTCACATGCAAAGCAGATTCTCTGCTACTGAGCTATGGCCCTTACCTTATGACATCATCATGAGAGTTGTGGTATGGCCCCACCTCTTATTTTATACAATAGTGACATGTGATGTGTGCATCTTTCAAAATGCAATGCTTCATTTACTAGGTATGCCTATTTCTTTCAGTAAATGTCCAAAATGTGGTGAATGCAGACTTTAACATAGGAATACTGATGTGAACTTGACATGGACTCATAACACATAAATGCACACTTGTGCATATGTGCATCCCTGGCCCCCACACCACACTTCTATTATTTATATATGACTGGCTACTACAAATTGAATGAGTGCTTCAAAAAGGTGGTGCGATGATCCAAAGTTGTAACATATTCCCATGGCCATGATTAGACAAAGGCTTTGAAACATTGAATTAAAAGAAATAGCTGAAATCTTCCACACACCTTTCCCTTTAATTATATGGCAGTTTTATCTTTTTGCATTATGCCAAAGACATGCTGCCTAAATTACTTTTACGGCATCACATTGCCTGACATGTCTTCTAGATTACAAGCTGTGCATGTGGTTGACTGTTCTTAACAATTGATTTTATGACCTATAGATGTTGGCTGTCCACATAGTGAACATGGAAACTGCACATTTGGGCTAGCCCCTCACCTTCAGGTCTGCATGCTGAGCATGGCTGTCTGAAGAGAAATCCCATGTGCAAGCAGCTGCTCAGTTGTAGGGGCTAAATAATACTGAGATCCCAACATTTGTAGGCCCTGACTCTATGTAGCCCCTACATGTGAGCATTCCTCTTCAGAGATCTATACATTTGGGGGTGAGGCCAGGCCAGCTGCATTATGTCAGGGCATGGCTAGTAGTGCAACCCTGGTTATTGTCATGAATACCCTACAATTCTCACCTGTCATCTGATAATCTTATGAGCTGTAGCAACAAACTAGTTTCTCCTTCATGTTGTACCATTCAAAAGGGAGCCTCCTCTTCTCTGTGTGGAGTTATGTGTAGTCTAGGTGTGAGTGGGGGCTCTCTTTTCAGATGCTGTGGAATACAGTGGAAAGTGTATGAAAGGTTATGCACTGCTTTTTGTTGCCACATTCCACAATATGTGAAGCTACCCTGAAGATGCCCACTCTGAAAGATTCTCTCATTACTTATTGTTTCAGTCTGGCTCACCTTGGATACTGTGCTGATATTTTGCACAGAAAAACACTTAGGGGAACATTTAGGATATTGCTTCTAAAGATCTTGGCATTGCTGTTTTTACTTAATCATGCTGGATTTCAATTTCAGTAAACTGGCTTTCATGAATCCAGTCAGTGATTTGTTGATGATAAGGCCTATTTTGCTTGGCAGAATTTTCAAGACCATCCGTCACTGAAGTGCCCACTGCAAATTCAGGTCAGCCAAACCTAAATATAATGATATGTGATCTCAGTTCATTCTCAATGTACAGCTAAACCTATCTTTCAAATTATGGGGTAGATTTTCAAAGGTAAAAAAAATGGACAGGAAATATCTAGCCACCAGTGAAAGCAAGTGGGTGTTTTTCATCTCAGAGTTATTTTCTTCATTCAGAAATAGTAGAATCTTGTGAAGCTGCTCAAGAAAGAACCAAAGGAATAGAGAGGATACATACTGTATTCCTTCATTAGAGACTAAAAAAAATGAAATTTGGTACATACAGATGTGCTGTAGCTCACCTCTTTATTATTGATTTATATTAAGAATGTATAAACTTCTTAATATTAAAAATCTAAGCAGTGAAAAAGAGAACATAAATATCCCTCCTACTGTGAGGAAGGGATATAAATTTAATTAATAAATAATATAATAATTAAATAAAACAAAATTACAAATCATCACAATATTTATACATCTGTATCCTTCCCTTGCTCCCAAAAGAGCCCAGGACGGCAAACACACAAATGGTAAAACAACTAAAAACAATTCCAAGACAGGTGCAAACTAGGATAAAGGTCTCTACTTAAAAGGCTTATTTGAAGAGGAAGGTCTTCAGTAGGTGCCAGAAAGACAATGGAGATGGTGCCTGTCTAATATTTTAATGGGAGGGCATTCCAAAGGGTAAGTACCACAACAATAGAGGTCCAGTTCCTATATTATATGGAACAGACCTCCCAATAAGATGCTATCTGCAGGAAGATCTCTGAATGTGTTACCCTTGTGAAATGAAGGAGGAGTATTGGACTGTTGAATCATCACTCAATCCAGTGCTTTGAGACCTCAGGTAAATTAGCCCTGAGCTTAATCATGATTTCAAAGGGGGAGTAAGAGACTGATTTTCTGTTCTCTAGGAAAGCATAACCTAATTCAGCTGAGGGTCAGAATAGCAGGGACTGATCCAAGCTTAATTTTAAGTTACATGTATTCACTAAATAATACCTAGATCATGTTAAGATAATAATTAGAGTCATACAACTATATATGTGGATCAAAACCGGCCATAGAAGCATCCCTTATTGTCTTCATTAAAATAACCCTAAAGGGTCTGTTTCCATAAATATCTAAAACACAACTTGCACCCAAAGAATACCATTAATATAAGCAATTTTAGTATTAGCAGTATTAATAGTAGTAGCAAAGCAAGAGTAGCTGCAGCTGCAGCCGCAGCAGCAATGACAGCAGTGTTATTATTGCATCATCAGTGTGCTTCATGCTTTACAAAGTTTCACAAGCATAATAAACAGCCTGTCACACGAAGAACCTACAAACTAAAGTGGCAAGACAACAGGAGGACAGGAAGAGACAACGGTAGCAAGGTCGGAACGTGAGCAAAGGCACTTACACATACTTAAGGTTGTTTTTAATTTGCAATATAATCATAGTTCCGGGACTAACATACTATACAGTTATTTTGTGCTTGCAGTGTGTTGTCCAAAGGCAAAATACGTTCAGAGATTACATTCCCTTAAAGTATATCAAAGGGACTCAATTGCTGCAAAGCTGACCCCTGCTTTTGAAATATCAGCCCAAGCATGAGGGACAATATTTTTCTTTTTCTTTTTTAATTTTTGTTCTTAACTCCTATTGACTCCATTACTGTCCATCATTTCTGAAAGCCATATGAGAGAAGGAGACTGGGAAAGCCCCTGCTTCAGAAAGTTATACATTCAACACCAATGTGACTGTCTGGCAAAGTTAAGGACCATCTGTTAATAGTAACGTCATTCTGAAAAATTCAGTTTTCAGAGACCACATTCTCTGTAGTCATTCCATATGCCACAATTAATCAGAAAGTTGACTAGCCTGTGAGTAGAATGCTCTCATGTTTAAAGGTACCAGCCCTTTTCTGAGCCAGCAAGGCCTGTATTTAATTGACTTAAGTTCTGAGAATAACATTCAGCTCTGGGCAGAAAACCAGGACACAAAATCCACAGGGCTCCATTTCTTAAACACAAAAGTGGGTGTGGCAGGAGTTTCACATCTCATTATCCCTTAAAATGCCAATCCGCTTCATGTTCCACATGGGGCTGAATAACCACAGCCCTTATGGATTTCTACAGTTGTAATTAATTCCCCGTCTTACAATTGCTAGGAGTATGCATATGGGTGGCTTCCATGCATGTCAATAGTTCTATAACCACACAGGAATGCACAACACATTCTTTGTCTTGATCCTCTGCAGTAAACTGTCCCAATCTGAGTCCCGTTCTTCATTGGACCTTACATATATCGTTGCTGCATACAAGAAGAGGTCCCATCTTAGTGCTAGATGAGCCAAGGCAGCTGTGTAATACAGCACTTTAAAGGGAAAAACACTTTTGGTACAGAAGAAAACATGGTTTTTTTTTCCTTCCCAGTATTTCTTTTGGGAAGAAGCTTTTGTTTAAACTCAGGGGAAAACAACCCATGGAGTCAAAGGAAGAAAGGTTTTGATGTTCTAGAGCAGGAGTGGTGGAAGTTGAGGCTCTCCAATATTTCTGGACTCCAAGTCCCATCAGTCCAGCTGGCAGGGCCAATGGTGAGAGATGATGGAAGTTGTAGTCTGAAAAACATCTGGAGGGCCACAGATTCTTGCCCTAGAGAGACAAGAAGAGGAAGATCCTAGCAGCAACAGAGAGAAGAGAACAAACATTTCAGTCTGCCCAGTACTGGATGGGTAAGCAGGCAACTTGATTCCCAGTTGCTCAGACTCACTGAGAAGGAAGACAGGGATCCTCCGTGAAAGTGGTGCCCGGTCATGTGGAGAGGAAAATACCAGGCATAAGAGCTCTATAAGTGTGTGGTGGTGGTGACAGGGGCATTTACTAGGGCAGTGTAAGGCCTTTGGCCTAATCTGGTCTGACAGTGCTTTCCCCCTGGAATAGGAGTGGTTCCAGGTTTCAGAGGGCCTTTGGCATAGTATTTGGTGGGCAACCTCAGTGGGCTTACCTATGGGCTGATGCCAAGCCTGCTTTTTGAATGCTCATCCCAAGCTGGTATATCTATTGCATATATAATATTTTGGAGAAAGGGATGTGAAGAGTCACAGATAGGGCCATGGATCTAGAGTACATGCTTTGTATGTCCAATAGCTGGCATCTCCAGGTAGGGCTGAAAAAGACTCCCTATTACTGGAAAACACGGAGACTCACAGCCAGTCAGCGTAGACAACACTGTGCTAGATGGACCAATAGGTCTGCCTTATACTGGCAGCTTCTTGTGTTCCTATGACGGAGGCCTATATCTGAATACAGCATCTGTATACACTGGCATTATGCTTCCATTAGTGATTTTTCTTTTTAAAGACCGTTCCCATACATTACTCTGTTTAAATCAAAACACATTTCCTTCACAATTTGTTCTCTGTGGTTTTTAAAAAAAACTTTTTTAACAGAATATGGTTTGCACACACCTCTTTCGTCGATTCTTCTAGAAGTGATGGAATTCTGACTATGCAGTGAGAATCCTTACAAGCTCCATTAAATGAAATGAAAAGCATCTTTTGCGACTAACTCCCCCCACAAGAAATCTTAGATTTCCAGGCATCCCTTTACCTACCTTCATGAAACAACTTATACGTTCGTAAAACCTTCACTGAAGGCAGCTCTGCAGTTTTATAGAAAATAACATGCCAGGGATGCAAAGATCTTGCCAGTTCTGTGAAAAATGACACCAATTAAAGCTTAAATTGCTTGTTTTCTCATAAGGTACATATTTTCATAACTTTGAAATCAAATAATTGCAGCTTTTATATTAAATACAATAAAACAAAAAGGATGCTAGTTTAGAGGAACTGCTACAAGCATTTTAATATAATTTTCCCACCATTTAAAGTCACAAAATATGGAAAGCAAGTCAAGTATGTAAAGTTCCAAGGAGATGAAGAAACTCCTTCAGATTATTACATCATTTGTCTTTTGTGTCAGGAAATGTGCATGTGATTTCATTGTTTGATTAAATGCCAAAAAAGGCATATTGTGCTTATCTAAGTGATTACAGATTTTATTCATCTGAAAAAAAAAGATATTTGCTAATACTTTGACATTAGTTGACTATTTCATAGTGTGCCAAACCAGTTTAAAATACATAGAAATTCGGTTCCCAGCCTTTTTTTGCTTTTTGCTTCGCAATAACGATGAACAGAACTAAAACTCCCTTATCAGAAACCCAGCCCCAAGTGATTTTTTTAGCCTGTAAACTGAGTAAATAGTATTTTTCTTATTGAGTGTCTGTGTGAAAGACCATGTTGCCTCTGGAAAACAGCATATTAATTTGCAAAAGCTCTGTATGTGAATCTTCAGCTCTTTTTTTGTACAAGACAACTAAAAATCATTAGCCATTTCAGGATGTCATGTACATGGCTGGTGGTAATAAACAAGCAAACAAATAAAATAACATCAGTTTTTTGTGCTAGCTGGAATTACATATGTTCCATTGTGAGTTATACGCCACAGAATTCTTTTATTTTGTCTTTAGAAGTATACACTTAAGAAAATATAAGTCATCAAGTATTTAATTTTATACTTGTTCACTCCAATCCAGAAGTTACTACTGAGCATGAAAATTCAGAGATTCCCTTCTCCACAAGGGCTTCTAATTTTGTTTGTTCATGAAATTGACTCCTTCTCCTGAAATGTGCATGTGCACATTTGGACACACACGTTTATTTATTTATTATTAAAATATTTCTAACCTGTATCATTTTATCTTGGGGTGGAGTGCAACAATAAACATCAGGCGATAAGCAGGCCACAACAAGCTGCAATCATCAAAACCAAAACCAAAGTACTGGGGTAAATAACCAGGTCTGAATTTGGGGGCAACATGAAGTCACAGTCAGGAGCAGTTGGGCCGTTGAAGGGAGAGTGAGAGTGTTCTATTACTGGAGCACCATAGCAGAGAAAGGCCTCTTCTGCATCTTCAAATCACTTGTTGCTAGAGATGGGTGAATCTGTCAATTTTGGTTTCTCCGTTTCTCCTTTGTCCAATCTTAAATTCAGTTCTCTAAATTTCCACATCAGCTTGCAATTTTTTAAAAAACACTCAGGAAAATTCGTCAGCATTTTAGTGTGAATAGGTTCATATTTGTGTGTAACCTGGTCTACTTTTTGCAAGTAATTTCCCCTAGTAGAATACATTTTTGTATGTTATTTTCACAACATATATGCATTTTAATGCACATGTTATCCTGGTATATGTATTTTTGTACACAGGACTTGGATGGAGAACTGCAGTGCAAAATCAGTTTCAATAGCATGTTATTTCAAATAGTGTGAATTAGGTAGGTTTGCGAACTGAACCAAATTTCTCCCTATCTCTACATATAGCTCCTATTGGTGGGAAGTGGAGGAGAGACACCCTCCCTCCAGCATATTCTTAAGTGCTCCCTCCAATATCCAGGCTTTATTAGTCATTATGAAAACCTTGAAATTAAACCAGAAGTGTATTGCTACCCAGTGCACTTCCTTTAGGATCAATTTAAATGGCTTCTATAAGATGTTCCACTTAGCAATCTAGCCACTGCATTCTGCACTAGTTGCAGCTCCCATGTCACCTTCAAGGGCAGCCCCAAGGGCAGCTTATTGTAGTAGTCTAGTCAGGAGGTTATCAGACCATGGGCTACTGTGACAAGGTTATCCCTCTCCATAAGTGATAGCTGGTGGGTCAACTGATGCTGGCTGAAAACACTTGGAGCTACCACGGCTGCTTGAGCTTCTAGTGACATAATTGGATGTAGGAATACTCTATGCATCTGCTGCTTCAGAGCACGGAACTCACTGTGAGAGTCCATCAGCAAAAGTTTAACTTTCACAGGCTTCAGTGTGGGTCAGGAGCTTTGCATGAGCAGGGGTTTCCCTATTCACTGCTATATTGGAGAACATTTTGCAAACAACATTTCTTTGTGCACAGATACCTGACACTGAAGTGAATGGGGCAGCTATTGCTTGCAGGAGCTCAAATTCAATCAGTTGTATGTTTCTTAAGTCCTATAGTCCTGGGGCACAGTCACCAGGTGAAAGGGACTTCCATCTTTAAAAGCCTGGTTGCACCATTGCTGCAGATGCCTCACTAAAATTCTCTCTAGCCACTGTTGAGCAGCAGCCAAGAAGGGAAGCCTGCTAAGAAGATGGAAAAGCTTAGATCGTATCCTTGGAGTGATTTGCCTTTTATTTTCCCATTAAAAGAAACAACTTCCTTTCCTACCTTCCATTTGAAATAGTTTTTAAAAAAAAGAATGTAGAAAAAATGGGCAAATTGACAGAGAGAGACTGTCATTTTAAAATGATTGTACTAACATCTTTACTCCTTATCAGTTTGGGAAAAGGAAAAAGAATGTATTAAATTAAGCATTTTCAGTCACAGAGGGAACATAAACTGATGCGTTATAATGAGATCCCCAAAGTCCTGTGATCAGCCCAAAGTAAATAGAATGAAATACCAATGGGCTTGCTAATTATAAAGATCTGTTTTAAAGATGGCTTGAGCAGCAACTCTATTCACAATTACCTGGAAAGAAGCACCACTGAAATTAACAGAACTGACTTTTGAGTAGACATGTATAAGATTGCACTGTCAGTGATCTGAATCCTGTCCAGTGTGGGGAAAAAATATGAACTATGTATTATTAATCCATTAATGACACATTTCACTGTGCTTTTGTAATGACAATCATTAATAGGGGGAAAGGGTCATTTTTACTACAGTAAAGTGGGTTTGTTCGTGTGTGTGTGTGTGAGAGAGAGGGGAAGCTATTCAAACTGAAGCTATCAATTTAATCATAGTGCTTTTTAAACTAACGTTGCAATTCAACATCTTAGTTTTTAGATACAGCCTAGTAATGCAAGCAAATGTGTCTCTCTGCAGTGGGACAAAGATTAATGCCATGTGTACTGAGGATTCTCTACCACAATTTAGAATTCTGGTGGCGCCATGACGCCCCTGTTTTCTATGGTGGCTTGCCAGAAGAAAATTACATAAGCCAATTTTGAATGCATTCCTGTTGTACTTTTTTTATATACAACCACATTTATATAAGTAAATAAATAACTTGATGAATATTTCTGAAATGATCTCTCAATCTGAATGCACCTAGCATGAATCAAATGTAATATACAGGGACTTAGGTGTGTTTATTTTGTTTGAAATAATGGAAAAAAAAGTTATCTCAAGGATAAGTCTTTCTTTCTTTCTTTCTTTCTTTCTTTCTTTCTTTCTTTCTTTCTTTCTTTCTAGGCAACAAACCATAATAGAAATAGGCTCTTTTTTTAACTTGCTGTAATGGGAGAATTCCTTTCAGCCGGAGGGTGTTTTATTATTTAAATTGGAAGCTGTTGTTTCTCAGGCATATACTACATGATGTGTGATATATTCCCCATACACAACATGCATTTGTGTGCTTAAATACAGACTGAAAATGTTTACATACAATAGAGAATATAATATGAACTCATAAAATAGTACAATGTTCATGCCCTAAAGTTGTTGCAATTAAATGCATGTGCAACCTAGGCATCTGGAGACCAGGGAAACATCACTGTTTCCCAGCCTTGCATGGAGATGGTGTGCCTTTATGATTGGGCAAGGATCCTGTACTAAAGAGTTATTCCTCTAAAGATTTCCAAAGGAGCAGCTGTGTGAGTCTGTTGCAGCAAAAACAGCAGAGACTTGTGGCAAGATTTGTAGCAGGGCTCAAACATGAGTTCCTTGTTGACTTCTTTGGAATGAGTGAATCACCCTGCTAACCGAGAAGGTGCTCCTCAATTTCAGAGAGACTTCAAAAATGCAGGCCCTATGCACATCTCAAACTTTTGGGCCAATTTTATGACTTCCTCCAAAGAACACAGGAATCTGCCTTATGCATTCTTCTGTCTAGCCCAATATTGTCTATCCCTACTGGAAGTAGCGCCCCAGGGTTTTAGGCTGGGGAATCTCCCAGCCCTACCTGGAGATGCCAGGAATTGAACTTGGGACCTTCTCTATGCAAAACAGATGCTCTGCCACTGAGCTATGGCCCTTCTCCAGGGACCTTGTGATTTAGTAACTTGCTGAGAATTCTCTGCCAGAGATGCTTAGCACCCCTCACAGAATGGCATTTTCCACAGCTTTCTGGACAGAGAATGACTGTTACATCCATTCTCATTTTTAGTGTGGATATACCCACCTGATAAAGTTTCATTTTATTGATTGTTTATAATCTAAACTTCGAAGTCTGGACTATACTTAGAATTTCTAAAAAGAGAATTGGGAATTGTTAGAAGATAACCTTGTAAACATGGGGGGGGAGAGTTTGGTTTTAGAATAATATCAGAATAATTAATAATGATAATGCCTTGTGTTTAATCAACACAATCCCAATCATGACTACTCAGAGGTAAGCCCTATTGAATTAAATGGGGTTTACTCCCAGGTAAGTGGGGTAGTTTTACAGCCTTAGGGTTGTATTCAATGAAGTCCTACTCAAAGTAGACCCACTGAAATGAATAAACTTAAGTTAGTTCTTTCTATTAACTTCAGTGGGCCTACTCTAAATAGGATTAGCATTGGATACCACCCTTAGTCCCTGAGGCACCAGTCTCAACATCATGGTATTCTGGACCAACATATTCTACCATTGCTATAGCTTAACATTTTCTCAGTGTGCGTTCATTCACACACGTCAATAATTGGCATGCCTTTGGCCATGTGCCTAAATGGGGAAATGCTTTGGCATGACTTAAGGCAAAGACCTGTCAGATTACATAGCTTGGCAACTGAAGGAGAGAAAGAGGACTCTTGGCAACCAAACGAATGACCTTGGAAGTGGAGAAGGCCTAGCAATGAAAGAGGACAAGGATTTTTCAGAAGAGAAGTGAAGGCCAAGTACACAAGCCAGAAGGAGGCAAAGAGGAAGACTGGCAGGACAGCTAAGAAGTTGGCCTCCAGAGAGACAAAGAAAGAGAAATGCTCTTAAAATATAAAGTCCAGCGAGTATCATCAAAAGGATTCAGCTGTGGGAAACCTGTCCAGCTACAGAGGCAGTGAGTCTGAGATGTTTATTATTTTAGGTTTTTTGGAATGCCACAGATACATAAGCTAGGGAATATCATTAGAAAAGCACGCTTAATTCCAGATGAAGACTTTTTAAAGTTTCCTCAGACTCGTAACCTCCTCTTCCAAAAGCCAAACCTGTAGTATGTATCTCTAGAATGTATACAGCATCTTATGAACTAAATTCAGAAAAGAATGGCTTTCCGTTTATCCCATGGAGAAACTTAAAACAATTAGGAACAGAGTGGGTTCTTATTAGGGCTTATGTATTTTATCTTCAATTGACCATTTTTAAGTCTATGAAGGCTGGAATTAAATGCAATGGTAAGTGTTGCAAAAACAAAACAAAACACGAAAGCCACAAGCTTTGCAAAAGTAATTATGACTGGAAATTTCATTCTTTCCATTGTCAAGCAAGGCTAGTAAAAGATGATACAGATAAGGTTCTGAACTTCCCAGTCACGTTTGCTAGCCCATTGTGGGAAGTCACTGCCTAATTTGAGTTTTATCTCATCATCTCTATTAACTTCAATGGGTCTACTCTGAATCCATTGTAAAAGGATGAAAAAAATCACTTCAGCCTTAAGTCTATGATGATGATGTCTCATTTTCTACCCACCCCTGTATCGTATGTTTCAAAAACAACAAATAAACAAGTACTACAGGTCATAGTTTGGATCCCGTAGCTTATGAATGATACTGTTTTGTTACACAAAACTTATATTTGGAGTGAAAGAATGATCTGTTGGTTTTTTCATAGCATTACATATTGGGAAAGAACCAGATGAAGCATCTAGAACAGTTGGATCATCTAGAACTAAATGGAATGAACAAAGTCTTTGTGATCTGTATTACTCCAGCTGTTACATTTTTAGATACATATGGATGCTAAACTCTGCTATTTAGATTGCTTGATTTTATGCCCCCCCCCCTTTTTTTCTTTGTACACTATCTTAGTTTAAATTCTCCGGAAAAGCTAGAGAAAGAAAACAAATAAATGTCTTCACCACCTTATATACTCAGTAGGTGAGTATATAAGGTTCTGCAGGCAATTTCCTACTTAAAGTTCCCAAATATCATAAGCCTGCTCTGCAGCAACTCAGGAGCAGTGCTTTCAATGCAGCATCCCTGTTGTAGGGATGGGATCTGTTGGTGCCAGTTCAAAAGTATTCTGTTGACCTAATAGGCTGGTATCAATTAGAGTTTGTTCTGTGTCTGCAAGCCACTGCTTCCACCCAGAGCCTGGAAAAGTTATTTTTTTGAACTACAACTCCCATCAGCACCAGCCAGCATGGCCACTGGATTGGGCTGATGGGAGTTGTAGTTCAAAAAAGTAACTTTTCCTATCTCTGCCTCCACCAATCAGATTCCCCCCCCCTTGGAAAATATATTGATACTAATACTGATATTTCAAAAGGAAATATTGATAAAAATATTGATATTAACACCAATATTTTAGGCTTGGATTTTTTTAAAAAAAGGTTTCTGAAAATAGCTGCAGAAAATTACTGCGTAAAAATCTGATCCTCAACTATAGTGAATAAATTGAAAATTTGGTACCAAATCCGAACTGGAATTCTAGCACATCCCTAGTTGAGAGATACAACTAGGTGCCCACTATTTGTGCCCTTAGGAAACACTTGAAGACATTTTTGTTTCAACAAGCTTTTCCACATGGATGAAACTAGTTGTTAGTTTGTATTTATTTTACTTTATTTTTAATAATAATTTTTAATTTTTTAATATTTATATATTATTTTGTTTATTAAATTGGTATCCCTCCCTTTTCCCCCAAAGGAGCCCATGGAGGCAAAAAGTTAAACAGTACAATTTAAAATAAAATAAGAACATATTTAAAACCATTAAAAACAATTGAAAACCATCTAACACCATTTAAAAACATTTAGAACATCTAAAAACATTTAAAAGCAATCACCTACCCTCAGTCATTAATTTCATGGTTGCCATAGTCAATATCTCTCAGCCATCAAATGCCTGAGAAAAGAGGAATGTTTTTACATTTCTCCTGTATATCAGTATTAAGGGAGACAGGTATACCGCCCCTGGGAGGACATTCCACAAATGGGGAACCACCACTGAGAAGGACCTGTCAACCAGAGGCAACAACACCACTTCCTCTGCTGATTAGGGCCTGAGATGGTTGAAAGTGGGGGAAAGACTCCTTTAGGTATTTGGGGTTGAAGCCATATAGACCTTTGCATGCTAGTACTAATCAGGGCCGGCTCCAAAGGGCGGCCAGGTGGGGCCCTGGCTGAGGGCCCCATGGCCCACAGGGGCCCCTGAAGGGCCCCTCATTATGATGAGGGAGTAGTGCTCCCCTTCCTCAGCAGGCTCCCTGCCACAGATCGCAGGTAGGGAGCTGCTCGCCTGCTTGCTGGCCCGCCTGCGCCCACTCGCTCACCCTCCTCCCTTGCTTGCTCGCCCTCCCACCACCTCTGCTCACTCTCCCCCTGCCCCTAGTTCACTCACTCATTCGCTTGCTTGCCTGCCCGACCTCCCGCCCCCCACCTGCCTGGTAGGTAGGTAGGTAAGTAGGGCATGCATGTGGGTGCCAGGGCCCAGGGCACGCTGGTGCCCAAGGGCCTCAGCATGCCTGGGGCCGGCCCTGGTACTAATACCTTGAATTGGATTCAGTAGCTCACTGGCAGCCAGTGCAGAGACACATGGTCCCATTGGGCTACTCCACTTTCCAAACTAGCACCCGCATTCTGCACTAGCTAATGCATCAGGACATGTTCAAGGGCAGCCCTACATAGAACAAACTGCAGTAGTTGAAGTGGGAAGTCACTACAGCTTGGACAACTGAGGACAGGATATCCTGATCCAGGAATTGCCATAGCTGGAGAACCAGCATTCCTAGCCACAGAAGCCAATTGAAACTCCAGTAATAAGTTGGAATCCAGAAGTACTCTGAGACTATGAACCTGTTCCTTCAGCAGGAGTGCAACCCTTGCCAGGACAAGTCATACACCTAATTCCCAGACCACCCACTCATAACCCCTCCTTCTTAACAGTTTCAGCATCAGTTTATTAGCCTCTATCCAGCCCTTCACTGCTTTATACATATCTTAGTTGTTTTGTTGTATTGTTTTTAAAACTATTTTCAGCTGTTTTTATGCTATGTTTGTAAATCACCTTGAGACTTATGTAAAAGGTGGTTCATAAATAAATAATATAAAATAAATTATGATTATCACTTCCCGTCCGCTACCGATTCATCTGAAACACTGATCAGATCCTAAGTGGGAATAGAAAACTGCGACTAAAACAGTGCTGTTAAACATATTTGTAGAACTCAGATTGTTGTTAGTCCATGTTGACAGTATCTAAGCATCCCCCACTGCAAGTTTAGTTTGGTGAATTGACAGGCAAGGAAATCCATGGAAGAAAAGGAATGGAAAATTGCATTGACAATATTTAAACTTGATAATATTTAAAGACTTGTTACATTAATACTGGTATCTAGGAATGTCTAAAAGCAGATGAAATTGAGGGAAAGTGGAAAAGAGGGTGCAGCAGTGACTGTGAGGAGGGATGGTGTGACTATCATGAACAGATCCTGCACTTCTAAATTTGCCACTACTGTCTGCAACACTTTTTAGAATGTTTTTATCTGCAATTGTGTTTTTTTCTAGAATATTTTAACGGTAAGTATTTTTGGAATGTTTTACATTTTTGTTGTTGTTAAATTGTTTTGCTTGCCACCCTGGGTTCGTTCAGGAGGAGGGATATAAATTTAATAAGTAATAAGAAACAGCTACAGTTGTCAAGGATTATACCTGGGATCTTCTGCATGCAAAGCAGGTGCTATGTCTGTTCCCCTTCTTCCGTGTTTTGATAAGAGTGTACATATGTTTGTCAAATGTGTATTTAGCCCTGGACCATAATGCTAGTGGGGAACCCTAGAATATGTTGTTCTAGTTTATTATCACCAACTTCACAAGCTGCTATGTCTGTGTAGTACTTCAGAGAATAGCCAGCTATTCTGTCAAAGAAGGACACTAGATGTGCCTGTCATGATTGGTTGGTAAATCCATGTAGACTAATATTAGTCATTCATTTTTTCATACATTATTATTAATTAATATAATATCTACTGCATATTTTGGGAAGTTATTTATTCACTGCACATTTAGACACCTCTTAAGCTATCATAACCAAATTTTGCATGACAGTGCCTCAGATCAAGGAGCAGGCTTTTGTCTATGTTAGGAGACAATTGGATGCCATTTTGAATCAAGATGGCAGCCTGAACTTTTCTCAGCTGCACTGATATTAGCCACTGATTTCAAACGGCACAGATTTTTGGATAGGTATGAGGCTGCTAGTTATGGTAGGTGCTGCACCATTAATAAGAACACCAAGAAGTGCCTGCAGTAGCTTAGCTGGAAAGAAAGAGGAGTGGTGCAAGATAGGGATAGATGTATCAGTCTGTTTTCATTCTGTGTCAGCTTCCCATGTATCAGTTATAGGCATATCATATACGTTTGTGGAACATCACACTTCAACACAGGAAAGCATGTTCATCCCCTCCAACTATGCAGTGGTTGAAAGGTATGACTCTGTTAGGTGCATACTTTTCACAAATGGAGGCAAGATGGGAAATTCCTAAATGCCCCCCTCAACAGACCTGTTTTTATCAGGTCGTATAGTGGACACTTTGAAAGTCTGGGCCACCAACTGAATGCTTCCCCCATGGCGATTCTATTGTCATCGTGGTTTGTCTTTTTCTTTATTGTATAGTATATAAAACATTTTAAAAGCCCAATCAAATGTTTTAAAACCACATACACACACGTGCGCGTGCACACACACACACACACCTGGAGGGCCATAGGCTCTCCACCCCACCCTGGTGTAGACCCATAATTGGGCCTAGGAAAACATGCATAGGACCTGGCTGTAAGTACAATAGTAAATTTGAAGGGTTAATAGTTACATACTAGGAGACATTTAGCCTGACATTTAGCTTATATAGTTTTTATGCTGTTCCTTTTTAAAAAAAATCTCCCAAACTCCTCCACTTATGTGGGCTGGCAAAACCGATGGCGGAAAGGCACCCAGCCTGCTTATGTCAGTAACATAATTTTAACACAACAAGACAAATGTAACCAGGCATGACACAGTGGCGTGCTGACATATGAGGCTGTACATTTAAAACAAAAGCAATTTGCTAGAAACCATACTGCTACATTCTTTTCCACCAGCAGATTTATTTCATAAGATTCACAGCGCAATCCTATACTTATCCTGCTCAGATGTAA
Organism: Rhineura floridana; assembly: GCF_030035675.1. NCBI lineage: Eukaryota > Metazoa > Chordata > Lepidosauria > Squamata > Rhineuridae > Rhineura > Rhineura floridana. Next base: position 64,173,673 of record NC_084481.1, on the reverse strand, counting down.
ACCCCACTTAGCTCAATAGGGCTTACTTCCAGCAAATGGATATAGGGCTGCAACCTCAATACGCTATTCAGAATATTTGCAATTTTCTAAAAGGAAACTTTTATTTACTTCTGCTTTCTAGTACTCACTCATGCATATAGTATTCAATTGTTAGATAAGATAAGCAGACAGTGTTGTAGGCTGAGGGCCTGGGAATTTTAGTAATAAGAATCAGGATGCAGAACAGGCTTAGCAAATGTAGAATGTAATGTTCAGGTTCTTCCTCTGCATGCAGCAACAACCAGACTCCCTGTCCTTTTTAGAATGCCCTCTGTCCTTCCCAGTCTAGCAAAAGTCCTGGGATGGACTTTGCAACCAACCTGGGATACTTTGAAATACTGCCATGGATCAGGAAATGGCTTTGCCACAAATATTACGGACAACTAGATTATTAGTCTAGTTGACTTGGGAAGGCTTAATCATTAGCATTTCTAAGTGATGTACATAAAAGTAAACCATACAGAAAACAAAACAGTAAAAGTAACATTTATAATAAAAACAACGTTCCCTTAAAATGCCTGCTGCAACAAGAAAGTCTTAGTAATGCACCTGAAGTTCAGCAAGCAGGGTGCCTGTCTAATCTCATTTGGGAGGGAGTTCCACAGGCTTGGGCCACAGCATGGAATGTACTGAACTGGTTGTAGGCCAAGTGGAAATGCCAACTAATGCTTTCTAGTTAGATGTTAAAGGACAGGGATAGTCCATTTATGGTGCCCTCCAAATGTTATGGGGCTTCAACTCCCAACAGCCCTATCCAACATGTAGTCAAACAACATCTGGAGGGCCACAGATTCCCTATTCTGTCCAAGAATATTATTTTAACCCTGTCATCTCTGAATGTAACTAATTTCTGAGATTTATCTGTAACATGTATGAATTCTATTTCAGTTGTGATGAAAGAAATCTCATGAATTCTGAAGTAGCTAACCAGTATCCATTTATTCCAATTAGTTGCATTAATTACTATACCATATCACTTCTATGTTTGAGTATTTTCTTTTAAAGGAGTAATGTACATAAAACTCATAGTTTGATATATGACATATTAGTACAAGTTTGTGGTTGAAAGTTAGAGGAGGAAGGCCTTATAGGCTCTTGCATCGAGATGGTAGACCTGTGTTCATCAAATATTTCATGTGCTGGAAAAATGGCAGTTTACAGGAAAACAAAGGCAATTCATTTCTTGTACCGTGTAATCCTATCCATCTCTGTTCAGAAGTAAGCCCAACTGAGTTCAGTGGGGCTCACTTCAGGTAAGAGCACATACAGAAGAATTGCAGACGTAGCAGAGGAAGAGCAAATGAACAAAGAAGGCACAGTTAAGAATCTCCAGAAATCCAAGACAAAGCGTGTGCCCACATGTGTACCCACACACATGCCACACACACAGGCACACAATTTTAAAAGTAAGACGCAAAGGGATATAGACAGCTACATAATATGCTGCTTCTACACTAGCTGTTTTTCTCTGAATTGACAGCCTGTGTTTACTCACTTTGTATGATAATCCAGAGATGTTGTTTACAGATCATTGCATTCCAGCATGTTCTGTGGTGTCCTGTATTTTGTTCAGACCTGATTCTTAGTGATTAAAATAAAATATAATAAAATGCAATCATTGCGCCAGCCTGTCCATTCTAGACAAGCAAAGTGCAATTGAGACTTTTCAGGTCTCCTGTGTTCTTTATTCAAAGTTTCCTGCTTGCAATTCTGTCCTTTTATTGCTTCCAGTAGAAGAGTGTGGCAGAGAGTTTGCTGACCGGTAAGAGTTTGTTAGTTACTTATCCGTATAGAGTAGGGTTGCCAGGTCGGAACCATCCAAAAACCTGAGAAAATGGGGGCGGGCCCTAGTGACGTCACGGGGCGGGCCCTAGTGACGTCACGGGACGGGCCCTAGTGATGTCACGGGGCGGGCCCTAGTGACATCATTAAACATGATACATTGTATCAACCACAGTTGCTTGGAGCATACCATTCAAAAAAAATTATCTGATTGGAGATTAAAATAGAAATCTTACCTAAAATAGGGTGTTCCTAGGTCCATCTGAAGTGACAAGGTCATTCTTTCTCACAAGCTTAGGGTGATGCAAAATGGAAATGGACTGCCTTCAAGTTGATCCCAAATAGGGTCTTCATGGTAAGCAGTATTCAGACAGAGGTGGTTTACTATTGCCTTCCTCTGAGTCTGAGAGGCAGTGACTGGCCCAAGGTCACCCAGTGAGCTTCATGGCTGTGTGGAGATTCAAACCCTGGTCTGCCAGGTCACAGTTCAACATTTAATCTAGTTTACTTGCTTCTGGCAAGAAGGGTTTACGTGCCCTCAGGCCAGGCCATTATTGGAAGAAAAGAGTTTAGTGTTGCAGAGATTTTAGATGGGAGCACAGATGGATGCCCCTGAAGGCAGCAACTGTAAACATGCTTATTAAGGAACTAAGCCCCATAGAACTCAATAGGACTTACTTCTGAGTAGATATGGTTGCAGCCATGTTAAACAAATTAAACCAGAACTATCACTAGAAGCTAAAATGATGAAACTGAGGTTATCATACTTTGGGCACATCATGAGAAGACGTGATTCACTAGAAAAGACAACAATGCTGGGAAAAACAGAAGGGAGTAGAAAAAGAGGAAGACCAAACAAGAGACGGATTGATTCCATAAAGGAAGCCACAGACCTGAATTTACAAGATCTGAACAGGGTGGTTCATGACAGATGCTCTTGTAGGTCGCTGATTCATAGGGTCGCCGTAAGTCATAATCGACTTGAAGGCACATAACAACGCCTTCTTGCCTGCACTATCTAAAAGTAACGTTTGTAGGGATGAGAGAGCTGTTTTATGGCACCAACTATCCCAAATAAAAGGCACAATTCAAACCATGTCAGCTGCTACATACATGCTTTAATCTGCTAGCCCATAAGAGACTCCCATGAAAGCACTATAGTCCAGGAGGCCTCCACCTTAGAAAGTGCCCCCACTACATTCCAGATCAGTTCCAGCCTTGGGAGGGGACAACTATATTAATAGGTTGCTCATTGCTATTGTTGAGTGGCAGATGCCTACACAAAAGGCATCAATGTGCCAATTTTACAGTAGCATTAAGTTACTACAAACAAATAATGCAGCAGAGTTACAACACCAGGACTGCACACTGCACCCATGTTACTGCTCCCCATATTGGTGTCTCCAATAATCCCTTTAGCTGTTTAGAAGGCAGGTGGGTGTTCTCACTTGTAATCTGCATTTCAGAAGATCATTAGATCCAGAAGTGTAAGCTCCAAATCTTGCATTAAGATCCACAAACTACAAAAAAAAATTCATTAATTCTATACCACGATTCAATCCACAGCCTAATCAATTTGGACAGATACTGAGATGGAAGGGGTATTTAAAAGCCTAAGTCTGTGGGAAAATTCTGCTAACGTCTGTATGCTGTAGTCCTTTAATCCAAATACTCTCTTAGTGCCATGGATATTAACTGAACTTGCTAAGCAAGTTACAGCATGAAGTCTTTTCCCCTGCAAGAATGAGATTTTGTAGGAGGGGAGAAAAAATGACAGGAATTAAGAGATTTCGAGGGGCATGAAAAAAACTGTCATCTCCTACTGTGGCCAGGCTTATCTGTAAATACTTTTCCAATATATTTTTAATAGTACCTTTGTACAGAACAATAAATATCTTTTCAGCATTCTGGTTTTTTACCTCCGGAAAGGAGCAGCGTGGCGCCGATGGGCAGGAGCGGCCGCGATGGGGCTGAGGAGTCTGTGCGTGCGGTCGTTCCGAATCCGGTTGGGGGAAGAAGGACCGGTTTGAGGCCGTGTCGTTTGTAGGCCGTCGCGCAGAGGGAGAGAGAGAGAGGGAGAGAGAGATTTGTCTTAAGTCTGCTGTATTTAGTGAAGCTTGAGTCTGCTGTATTTAGTGAGCGGCCTGCCAGCCTCAGCCGGTTCCCCTGCTCCGAAAAGGACGGCCGGCCGCTTCACTAAATACAGCAGACTCAAGCTTCACTAAATACAGCAGACTCAAGATAAATCTCTCTCTCTCTCTCTCTCTCTCTCCCCCCCTCTCTCTCCCTCTGCGCGACAGCCTACAAACGACCCGGCCTCAAACCGGCTCCTTCCACCAGCGGCCTTCTTCCCCCAACCGGATTCGGAACGACCGCACGCACAGACTCCTCAGCCCCATCACGGCCGCTCCCACCCATTGGCGCCACGCGGCTACAGCCTCCACTCACCACCCCCTCACCTGTACTTCTGTGGCCGGCGGGAGCAGCTAGGCTCTGCTGCACAGGGTGGGGGGGCGCGGCGGTGACTCAACTCAACTCCTCCTCCTCCTCTCTCTCTCCAGTCACTCCCTCAATTACAAAGGGTGGGAAGGCGGCCAGCCACAGCCTTCACGCATGCATGGCTGAGCGGCACGCTCAAAAGCCGGAGATTAGCCTCTTCAAAGGAATTATGGCTGGAGGCCGGAGACGGCCCCCTTTTCCCTGAAACTCCGGCAGAAAACCGGAGACCTGGCATCCCTAGTATAGAGAGATAGAGAGATAGTGGAGAGAGAGAGAGAGAGAGAGTTTTGAAAGCACCAAACAGAACTTCACCCAAGTTGCTCTGGATCCCTATAAGGATTCCGTTTATCACCTAAAAATATATGCACATAATTATTATTAACAAAACAGAGGTTTTTATTAAAGGGAAATGTAGAACAAAAACTGCTAATAAGGAGCAATTATAAGAGAGACTATTTCATTCCTCTGCTGTGTTCTACAAGAAAAAATAAACGGGCAGGATCTGTAAGCAGGAAACTTTTTATTAATATTGGAAGGAATGTTTTTCTGAATGGGTATTTATTTCTTGCTGGATAATATAGCACTACATTAAATGCTGTGTGAGGCTCAATTTTAATTCCACTTCCAGCTGATTGCAGAAAAACAATGGCTCAGCACTGTTACATATCTCTAGCATTCAAGCAATCATAGTTCAGTATCTAAGTCACAACAAGGAGCTGTTGAATGGGGACCAGCAGTAGTAAAGGACAAGAGAAGGACCCCTGTTAAGGAAGTATTTTGATGATGCCTGTCTACCATTTCTTTTCTGAAGCCCTAGCCAAAATACCAACTTCTTAGAATATGGATTCGTGACATTCCTTTGAGCGCTCTGTACATAGAGATTCCAAAGACAAAAACATCACAACAAGAGAGAAAAGTTCTACAAGTCTGAATTGAAGCCAGAAGCTAGTCACACCAAAACCAAAATCTATTGAGAAAAATATCTACTTTCTATACACATACATACATACTTATAACTTTCCACTTTACTGAGTGATGGAAATAGTTACGTGGAAAGATCTTTCCTTCAGAATCAAAGTAAACTGCCTCTTTGCTGGAAAGATCCCACCGCACATGCAGTATTTATTAATGCAGGAATATTTCTTTTAAAACACATAGTGTGTTTCTTATTATTTATTTTTAAATGGTGTCTGATAAAAGAGACTATACACTTCACGTATTAAAAATCATGTTATACCCCTGTGATTCATATGTGAAATTCAATTCTATGTCACTTTCCATGATATTATTTTCATTTTTTATTGGCTTAAGTTCAGTGCTTTTAGGAATATAAAAGATGATAGCTACTTAGTGTTTGATAGGCCCTGTAGCTGCACCTTCTAGAGGACACAGTGTTTTGATCCTGTCATCGCCACTGCCAGGAATGGTTTCTGTCGGTGAAGTGAAGTTGAGCATGGTATCCTTCTGAGCTGACTTGGTGAGATGGGTATTGGAGGCACTGTTTTACAGTGGTTCTGATCCTATCTCCAAGGTCGCTCTCAGAGAATAGCATTGGGTGACTGTCTTTCGGCCCCCTGGCAGCTGTGCTGTGGGGTGCCGCAGGGTACCATCTTTCCCCCCATGCTGTTTAACATCTCTATATGAATCCCTTGGGAGTAGTCATCAAGAGATCTGGGGTAAGGTGTCAGCAGTACACTGATGATACCCAGCTCTATTTCTCTGTAACATCTGAATCAGGAGAGGCCATGCAAGCCCTGGACTGCTGCCTGGACTCAGTGGTGGGCTGGATGAGGGCCAATAAACTGAGTCTGAATCCTAGCAAGATGGAGGCACTGTGGGTTGGTGGTTCCCGAGTTCAGATAATTGGTCAGTTGCCTGCTTTGGATGGGGTCATACTCCCTCTGAAAGAGAAGATCCGTAGTCTGGGGGTGCTCCTGGATCCACTTTTGTCACTAGAGGCCCAGGTGTCTTCAGTGGCTAGGAGTGCCTGTTACCAGCTTCGGATGGTAAGACAGCTGCGGCCATTTCTGGATCAGGATAGCCTGAGCACTGTTGTCCATGCACTGGTAACCTCCAGGCTGGATTACTGTAATGTGCTCTATGTGGGGCTGCCCTTGAGGTTGGTCCAGAAGCTGCAGTTGGTGCAAAATGCGGCAACGAGACTGCTCACTGGAGCAGGGTATCACAAATATGTCATCCTGCTGCTGAAAGAATTGCACTGGCTGCCCATTTGCTACCGGGCAAATGGGTTTTGGTGTACAAAGCCCTATATAGCTTGGGATCAGGATCCCTGAAAGACCGTGTTATCCCTTATATACCCAGTCGATCACTGTGCTCTGCAGGTGAGGGCCTCCTGCAGATACCATCTTATCAGGAGATCCATTCTGCACAACATAGGAAACGGACCTACCCTGTGGAATAACCTCACCTTAAATATTAGACAGGTGCCGTCTCTGTTATCTTTTCAGCAGTGCATAGCTGGGAGGAAGGGTGGGATATAAATCAAATAATAAATAAATGATAAATAAGTGGACTTACAAAATAGATATTATGACAGTAAGAGTTTTATTTTATTTTTCTTAGCAGTGCCATCCTTCCCCATATTTATTTATTTATTTATTTATTATTTCAATTTATATACCGCCCTTAGCAGAATAGCTCTCAGGGCGGTGAACAAACAAGATAAAATACAATATATCATAATAAAAATCATAAAAACATATACAAACAAACAACAAAAAAACACTACAAAAACACAATACGACAAAAATTAAAAATACGGATTAAAAGATTAAAATGGTTAAGAAAATTAAAATGCCTGGGAGCATAAAAAGGTCTTTACCTGGTGCCGAAAAGATAGAAGTGTAGGCGCCAGGCGTACCTCTTCGGGGAGGCTGTTCCACAACTCAGGGGCCACCACAGAAGGGCCTTAGATTCTGAATGAAGTGAACGGGTAGGTTCATATCGAGAGAGGCGTTCCACAAGGTATTGAGGTCCCACGCCGTGTAAGGCTTTATAGGTAAGAACCAGCACCTTGAATCTCGCCCGGAAGCAAATAGGAAGCCAGTGCATGTATGGAATCTTATGCTCACTGAATAGTGCCTCCCAGTCCTGACAGTGAAATAATGCAATGGTGGCAAAAAGGTGACACAATGTACAAACACAGGGGCGTCACCAGCCGGGTGCGGCAGGTGCAATCCGCACCCGGGTAACACCATGGAGGGGGTGACACCAGAGCCGCCCAGCCCCGCCCAGCCCCGCCCCTAGGCTGCGGACGGCACCAGGTCCAGTTAGAAGCGGGACAGGAAGACACCGCTGAGGGCCGGCGGAGAGCTGAGCTTCCTGCCCGGCCTGTGCGGCACGGCACGTGCGCTTAGACGTCATCGGAGGCACTGCATGAGGGAAGGGCGCCAGCGGCCTGGATGATCTCCCGTGGGGCGGGGCCTCAGGGTCCAGACTCCAGGATTTAATCACTGGGAGAGATTGTCAGCTTGGAGCGCGTGCACGAGACCAGCCTCCCCTGTCGATCACCCTGGGAGGGTGCATGCCGGAGGTCCGCACCCCCCCGCACTCCCACTAGTGATGCCGCTGTACAAACACTCCCATTAGAATCAATAGACAACCCCAGATTATTAAAGTCCAATGACGTTGAACATTAGGAGGCTCAGGACAAACAAAAGAAAGTATTTTTTCACAGACAGCATAGTGGGAATTCACAGAAAATGTAGTGATGGCCCCCAGCTTGGATGGCTTTAAAAGACAAAGTCATGGAGGATAAGACTATCCACTACTACTAACCACAATGGTTGTGTTCACTGTTGAAGGCAATAAGGCTTTGGATACTAGTTGCTGGGATCTCAGGTGGGGAGAGTGCTGTTGTGCTCAGGTTCTGCTTGTGAGCTTCCCATTGGTATCTGGTTGGCCACTGTGAAAACAAAGTGATGGACTAGATGGGTCTTTGGCCTGAGCCAGCAGGGCTCCTCTTATGTTCTACAAGTCTCCTTCTGTTTGTCCCCTATCCACTATGGAGGCTAGGCTTTTATCTAACTTCACAGTACACCCACCCACAGCTCATATATATCAAGATGAGTGTTATGGGACCACACTGTTCTAGAAGAACACAAGTGGGAATTTGTACTCACAATAAATATCCAAGCTAGGTAGGATGTAAGGAAATGAAGGACAGATGAATGTTTGCTTTCTCAAAAACTCTTAACTGATACACTTAAACCTTATGACACAGAAACAAACCAGGATATCAAGCTCTGTTTTTGAAACTGGAGCTTCAAGGACAAACATAGATAAAAAAGGATTGGAACAGGATCACTGGGAGCAGTATTAAATAAGAGGAAACATGTTGTCAACAAGTCCCGCAAATACAGGTAAATTCCTACCTCACCCTACTAAGACACTTCTTTTGGTGAACAATGAGACACGCTCTTTCCACCTTTTGCCAGTGCTGCCCAAACACTTGTGTATTTTTTTCTGTCTGGAAAAGACACAGAACACGTGAATGTGTAAATATTGCCTTGATAACTGTATGATCTTCCCCAAAAGGGACACTGGCAACTTGAGATGGTCAAGAACTCAATTCAATATGGGCACAAATAAAATGTGTGTATGTGTGTGTGTGTATTAACCTCAATGGATGAGGCTCTCCTGGTAGTCCCTGTGTTAAATGAGGTGTGTAATGTGGGGGTGGAAGAGCCTTTTTGGTGGTGACTCCATGCCTCTTGAATAACCTTCTTGTTTAGGTGTGTCTTGCCTCTGCTTTATATCTGTTTAGATGCCAGGTAAAATCTCACCTCTTTGTCAGACTTTTAGACTGATGAGTGAAGTCATATCTGTTCTGGCACTGCTAACTAAGTTATTCATGTATTTAGGAGAATTTTTAAAAATGTTTTTGTTTATTTTATCTTATGTTTACCTTATTCTGATGCAAACCTCCTTGTGGTCATTTTGGTAAGGGTGATATAGATATATCTAAATAAAAAAAAATATGAAGTTGAAATTATTTGTTTCTGAGCTCTTATTGAAGCTTGTCAAAAATGGCCCACAGAGGGTTCTGGATCTGGCCCTTCGGCTGAAAGAGGTTTCTACTCCTGCTTTATCACTTGACTATAACATCAAGTGATGACTCACATCGCTAATCTAGCAACACAGGTTGTTTATATCACCCAATGTTATACACAGTGCCTTCTGATTATAATCAAACAAGGTAATGTTTGGTTTTCAGGAGTGTAGGGTCCCTTCATGATAGTCATAGCCATGCCCCCTCACAGCCATGCCCCCTGTCCACTTTCCCTCATCTCCCTTGCTCTCCTTCTCATCTCCGAGTCCACACTCCACTACAACAGACATCCCTACGAGCCAATGAGCATGAAAGGGGAGACTGTGTGGTAGCTACTGAGAAGAGTCTGCCTCACCTCCTTTCACTTTGATTGGCTCCAAGAAGCACAAAAGGAAAAGGACTCTTCTCAATGGCTAACATGCTCCCCTCCTTTCATGCTCAGTGGCTCGTACATAGGGGCCTGGCTGGGACCCTGCTCCCAAAAAACCAAAGTGTATGATCCCCCCATGACCTTGGATGACTACATCCCTGGATTTATGTTTGGTTTTATGATGTTATTTTTTATTGTTTTGATTTATATGTACCATTTGGAAATGCAAATGATTAAGCAGCATATACATGTTTTAAATAAATAAATAATATTCAATATGATTAACAAACTACAGGGCAATCAACTGACTTACATGTATGTTAGAAATGAGATCTATAAATGAAGATACGTTTATTGCATAAGCCATAAGACTTAGCCATAGTGATCCTATAGCAAGATTCTCAGTCCAAATTGCAGCATATGAACTGTCTCACTTGTTTGAGCCCTTTTATGTTAAAAAGTATGCAGTTCCTCACTTGCAGGTATGTGGGCTTAAATGCATCTGGCATGATGTATCTAGTTTGTTCTTCGTCCGTACTTGCAGCACAAGTTACAATAACCCATGTAGTGGTCAATGTATTTTCTGGACATGAATTAATGTGAAGCAAGGGGGTAGGTTTAATATGATCTCCAGGAAGCTACAATCTAGAGCACAATGTTCCAAAGAAAATGTGCTGGAAAAAAGTTTGCTTGTTAAGGAAACAATAAAACATAAAATTCCCTGCTGCTAACATTGGCTGATTCTTGATGTTTGTCTGGGCTCTAAAATAGACTAGTACCAAGAAAAAAAGAGGAAGGCATAGGAAAAGGAGAAAAGTGCCTTAAGCTGTCCTCATTATCAAATATCTGCTTGCACTGGAAATATTCTTAGTTTAGATGCTGCAACTACTGGAATCTTCTGAAGTGATTTTGTTCTTTCAGAACAGCGGCTTATTTCCTTCTTTCAATTTTCAAAAGGAAAAGTGCTTCTGATAGCATTCAGACCTTTTGTTTGCTTGCTTGCTCATGCTGCCATTCACATGCATGTGATGATGTATACCACATCCTCTTGTAGTCAATAGTATTTCAGTTGATTCAGTTAAATGGACACTGAGCTGACTTTGACATAAAATTCTCACTTTGCTTAACTATCGTTGAACAATTCAGGGATTATACTCTTGTGTTGTATAATTCTTTTTGGTTGTTGATATTTATTTTGTTTGTAATAAGTAAATAAGTAAAAAAAGTATCAAAAAGAAATTGAATAACAACAACAACAATAATGGGACAAATGTCTGGCCTGAATGCTTCTTCTACACTCAGGGGCGCAGATGGAAGGCAAACTATCCTGGACCCCTTCATAGCACCCTGAGCTCTTTTTGCAAAGAAGGCTTGGATATAAATGTAATAAATAAATAATGGCTGAGGGTCGCCACGTTTTTGGCTCATACTGCCTAAGATTAGTGTTACCTACAAATAACCCCGAGTCTTCATAGATAGTTCTCCGCCCCACCCTCTGACACTCTCTGGCCTGAAGTCTTGTAACAAACGCCCACAATATTTCTTTTATTGTTAGGTGAGGATCCGCTCCCAAGTACAAGGTTTCAATATTACTCAAGGAATGACGAAACGGTCTTAAAAGTAAAGCCAGAGTTTTATTGAAGCACTTGCAAGTGGAGAAACGAACAAAGCCGAGTCTGCCCCTCCCTGGTCGCAGCCAGGTCTTATACCCTTGGCACCACATACATCATGCATACATTAACTGTCTGCTCAGCCTACTTCCTTATTCCCGATCTTTTCCATATAAGGTCTTTTTGGCTCTTGGCCACATTCCTGAGACAGGCGTTGTCTCTTCACTCGGTGCCATTTGAAGCACTTGCAAAACCGGTTTTGCAAGCCAAGGTAGTTTACACAAACAAAGAGATAGCCAGGCCAGCTTATGTAAACAGCAAAGTACGTGCCTATGGAATGTTCACTAAGTCACCGGTATTGTCTTTATTTTCCTTAAGCTAAGCAAATTCTACAAAAGCCAAATAAGCATTATTTCTTGTTTATTATTTTCTACAATTCCCCCCTCAAGAGCCCATTTTAAATTATACTAAATGGGCTCTTCCTTCTCTCCTTTTGTCTCCCATGGATCTTCTTTATATACCCTTTGATACATTATTTTTCCATACAGTTGCATACTACTTCTTGTTGCTGCATTGTCCGCTATACTACGAATGCCATTCATGATTATTGGTAACAGACAGGGTAAAAGCATACATCCTACTAAAATTAGCATAACTAGTATAACCATAGTCTTCATTCCTCCGAACCAGTTGAACCATGAATTCCAATCCCCAAGATCGAGCCCTTTCCAGGTTTGTACCGGTACGTGTGCAAGCTTCTTCATACTATTTGCCACATCTTTTACAATCTCACCATTGTCATCTATTTTGAGACAACATTCCGTTAGGTTGAGGAGCCCACAGACTCCTCCCTCTTTTGCCAATAAGTAGTCCAGAGCTAACCGGTTTTGGAGTATCCCCTCTCTCATTTGAGTTGATTGATCAGCAAGCAGAATTAAGGAATTTGCCATCTGATTAGTGAGAATTTCTACCACAGCTTGTAACCGGATCAACCTATTCAATAAATAAATAGGAGTCCTGTATCCATACATACTATCCTGTGTCCAGGAGGCTGGATCATATGTGGCGATGATGCGTTCAGGTGGCCATTCATCCCTCCATCCATTGTCCTGTCCTCTTGCTAAGTTAACATTTATGGAGTGTTTTCTCTTATCGGTTCGCTCCTCATCGAACACTGGAATTAGAGGATTAAAACTACCTCCTTTTATGGTATAGAGGGGTTGTATGATTCCAACATAACAGGTGCCGGTCCAATTTAAGGGGAGAATGGCATACGCCTTACTCCCGCAAATCCAATAATGTCCTTTTAACGCAGGCCTAGTGCTATTATGCAAGATCGGGGATTTCTTTTTATAGGGGATATAATAACTGTCCTCTGCCCCAAGGGGTCCTGTACGTATCCGGTACCCTCGCTCTTCATAACTGCATCTCCATATGCGAGAGTCATTTTTATATTTACAGACAGCGTAGTTATTAGTTTGGTTCCATGTAGTCCAATAGTTATGAAATCCCTTGACGACCGTTCCATTGAGGTGCGTCCATAACCAGCCTTGGTCCTTTAAGATCGTGGGAATCGTTAGATTCCTCTCCTGACATTCATTCACCTGGATGTCTACATTGGGATCATCACATTTGGATCTGCATGAACTTCGATTATGGGCATCAGGGATACATGAACACCATGTGCCATTGTTGAGTCGAATACGTGTGTCATTCCATTGAGGGGCCAACTGAGTACAGTTGGTGACCGGACAATCCCGTATGATGCAATATGAGCGCCATTCCAATGTCCAATTACACCTGCTATTCCCAACTTGCACCCCTCCCGTAACATTTTGATGGATACAGTATTTGCCTACCCCTGCCCCGTGTAACTTCCAGATATGGGGTTCTGTCCAGGTGCTTAAATTGACATGCACTTCACTTACATTACTTAAGAGCCACCGGGGTGCTACCGGGAATGCAACCCACGGCCACTCTGGAAAACCTTTTGGACTCCCACAAATCCAGCAGTTTTTGAGATAAAATACTTTGGACACCTGATGGGCAAGTTCAACAAATGTGTTTGTCCTGTCCATCTCGATGGATGCGGACCTGATATTTCTCAACTGCTCATCGTGAAATCGAGGTTGGTTAAAGAAATTTACACACAACAATACAATTAAAATTAGGGAACATGAGAAAACCGTCCCCGGCCTAAATTGTAATACTGGATTCATGATTATAAACTGTCCCTTCTCCTGGAGAACTTGAGCTTCAGGTCAGAGTCCGACACAACCCTCGAAGACCACTTAGCTTCGGGTTCTTGATTGTTCACCCCGCCAGTTGGAGGGTCCTTCGCTACCCTCTTCTCTGGTTCCTGAATGGTAAGTGGTTCAGATGCTCTCTTTATACGGGAAACATGGATCCATTTGTCACTTCCAAATACTTTTACTGCTGCCTCCGTCACGAGGGCGACTTGCTTCTCTGGTCCCCAGGCTGGTAGAAGGGGCTCCTTTATCCACTGCTTGACCCGGACCCAATCGCCTGGACGGTAATTATGGATTGCCAAATCCAATGGAAGTCTCTGGAATTCTCGACTATGCCTGTGGAGAGAGGAGAGAACATCCTGCAAGGCAATTACATACTCTTTTAACTGTTTTGCACCCACATCCCCTGTTATGGGAGCCCTTTCTGTCTGGGGCCGTGACTCAAGGGGAGGTCGTCCGAAAAGGGACTCAAATGGTGTCAATTTAGTTTTTCCTCTGGGAGTGTTTCGCATAATGGTCAGAGTCAATGGTAAGGCTTGAACCCATTTTAGTGATGTCTCTCGGCACACCTTGGTCAGCAGTGTCTTAATTGTCCGATTGGCGCGTTCTACCTGACCTGATGATTGGGGCCGCCACGGGGTATGTAACTTCCAGTCAAACCCCAAAGCGGAACTTATATTTTTCACAATCTGGCTGACGAAGTGGGGTCCTTGATCTGATTCAAAAGTCTCTGGTAGGGAATACCGTGGGATGATTTCCTTCAGTAGGACTTTAGCAACAGTATTTGCAGTGGCATTATGAGTGGGAAACGCTTCTGGCCATCCCGTTAGTTGGTCAACGATTACCAACAAGTACTTATAGCCTTGGTTGCGGGGCAGTTCTGCAAAGTCGATTTGTAACCGTTGGAATGGATAATATGCCCATGGTCTTCCTCCCATTGGCACAGGAGGCTTTGGTGCTGGGTTGACTGCCGCACAAATAGCACAGTTGAATACGGCTCTTTTAGTTTCCTCATACAGTCCTGGTGCCACGATCTGGCGAATTAGGAGATCTCCCAGCGCGTTTCCACCCAAGTGCGTTTGCGCATGTAAATCCTGTATGAGTTGACGGAGGATCTGCTGTGGGATGATGAGTTGTCCAGTTGGTATCTGCCACCATCTGGATCCTAGTTTTATAGCCTTTTGACCTTGTGCTCTTTCCTCTTCTTTTTGAGAGTATTCTGGTACCTTGGTGGGAAGAGGTAGTTGGATTGCACACATTGTTGCCGTGTCGCTATCGTCTTCAAGTGCTGCTTCCTTCGCCTTTTGGTCTGTGAATTGATTGCCCTGTCTCCATGTCGAGTTCTTATCTTTTCCGTGAGCTAGCACATGCACGATGGACACTCTTTTCGGTTCCTGGATGGCGTCTAGAAATTTGATAATCTGCTCTCTATGTTCCACCGGCTGTCCTCCACTCTTCACATACCCTCTTTCTTTCCATATCATTGCAAATGCATGGGCTGTTTGAAAGACATATTTGGAGTCTGTATAGATGGTCACACTTTGGTCCTTCATCATCTTTAATGCTTCTATTGCTGCTGTTAGCTCTGCCACCTGGGCGGAATGCGTCGAGGGTAGTTGGCCACTTTTAAGAACCTTCATGTTTTCACATACTGCATATCCTGTTTTCCTCTTCCCATCTATTACCCGGGAACTCCCATCAATGAACACGTGTCTTCCATCTATTGGTTGGTCTGTCAAGTCAATTCTTGGGCATAGGGTGGTATCTAGGGTCTCAATGCAATCATGCTCGAGCTCTCCTGGCTCCGGTAAAAGTGTTGCTGGATTCAGGGTGTTGCAGGTTTTCAGTGTTAGGTCTGGGCGACCCAGTAGTTGCTGTTCATATTGAGTTTGGCGACTCAGACTTAAAACCTTTGATGCTGCTTCTCCTAAGATCCTCCGGAGGTCATGAGGGCCAAGGACTGTTACTGGCGCGCCCATCATGATTTTCTCAGCTTTTGTTAGCACCACTGCTGTGGCTGCCACAATCCTCAGACAAGCAGGCCACCCTTGGGCTACTGGATCTAATTTTGATGAGTAATATCCCACTGGGAGGTGGTCAGGTCCCATTTTCTGTGTCAGCACTCCCATTGCCATGCCTTTTCGCTCTGCCACATACAGTCTATAAGGTTTACTTCCATTGGGCAAGGCAAGAGCTGGAGCTTGTTGCAACACACTTTTAATCTTCTGAAATGATTTTTCACATTCTTTCGTCCAGTGCCACTTGGAGTCCTTCTTGAGGAGTTCATACAGAGGTCCGACATATTCACTGTACCCTGGGATCCATTGTCGGCAAAACCCTGTCAGTCCCAGGAAGGATCTTAAAG
The DNA here is from genome assembly GCF_030035675.1 of Rhineura floridana. Taxonomy (NCBI): domain Eukaryota; kingdom Metazoa; phylum Chordata; class Lepidosauria; order Squamata; family Rhineuridae; genus Rhineura; species Rhineura floridana. Next base: position 64,157,688 of record NC_084481.1, on the reverse strand, counting down.
TCTTAATGTCCCTTGGTGGTGGGACAGCACAAATAGCCCTCTTTCGCTCATCAGATAGCCGGCGCCCTTGGGATGAGACCTGGTACCCTAGATAGGTCACCTCCTTCTGATTCCATTGGACCTTTTCTCTTGAAACCCGGTATCCGCATTTATGCAAGTAATTTAACAGGTGTTTTCCATCTTCGGTACAGGCTTCTTCTGTCAGGCTACATATCAGCAAGTCATCCACGTAAACCAACAGCGTCGATGGTCTCTTTTCTCGGTACCATCCAGCCAGGTCCCTCTGCAACGCCTTGGTAAATTCGCTTGGTGAGCTGACGAATCCTTGTGGGAGCACATTCCAAGTGAGCTGACAGGCCCGTGGTTCCTCCGGGGCTTCCCATTGGAAGGCGAATAGATCTTGGCTATCCTCATGTAGCGGGATGGAGAAGAAGGCATCCTTTAAATCGAGGACGGTGAAGGTAGTAGATGTAAAGGGTACATATGACAATAGTGTATGTGGATTCTGTACAACAGGCACATCTTCCAGAACTTTTTCGTTGATAATTCTCAAATCTTGGACTAGCCTATACTGGCCTGGCCATCCTTCCTTGGGGACTCCGAATATCGGGGTGTTGTGTGGGCTAGTGGTCTGGTGTATCCATCCGTATTCCAAAAACAAAATGATCATTTTATGTAGACTTTGTCGGACCTCAGCCCTTAGGGGAAACTGCTTTACTGGCGTTGGGGCGGATCCGGGCTTCAATCGTACTTGGACCGGAGTAGCGTTCTTTGCCCTTGCCGGATTGTCTTTTCTTGCCCATACATCTGGGTGTACATTGGGAATCATGAGAGGCTCCTGTTGGACATTCTTTTCCTTTATTCCTGCAAGTGCCATTTGGAAGGCACATTCGTTCCGCTTGGGGACCTGTATGTGTAATTCATTGTCTTGGAACGTGATGCGGACTTGCAGCTTACTTAGAATGTCTCGGCCAAAAATGGGGAGTGGGCATTCAGATGATATCAAAAATTGATGACTAAACTCTGTTCCTTTATCATGGAACCTGACGGCTAGGGGTTGTGAGACAGGTATCTTCTGCTTGTTGCCTTCTATTCCCATCACGGTGGCAACTTGAGACGTAAGGGGTATCTTTTGACGGGAACAGGTCCGGGGCATCATTGAGAAAGAGGCGCCCGTATCAACCAGCCCTTGTAAAGGGTTTCCATTGATTGTTAACTTTAGCATTGACTCTGCCTGCGGACCCCCCTTGTATCCCGTCCACCTTCATTCAGAATCATACTCTTCTGTAAATTGCGCCATTTCCTTGGGTGGGCCTTTCCGCATTGGCTGTTCTGCCCTCTTGCCTTCCTGCCATAACTGGTGGTCAGCTCCCCATTCCCGATTCTCCGTGGTCCTTACTTTACAATCCCGAGCCTAATGGCCCCTTTTGAAACACCGGGCGCATTGGTCTTTCTGTAATGTGGGGCGGTCCCTGGCTCCCCGCTGACTGACGTGTCTCGGGGGTCCATACCCCCCTCTCGTACCTTGAGTGGCGTGGGTAACTCCCTCCACAATTGCGGCTGCCATCATACCGTATTCTTTCTTCCTAACCTTCCCTTCTTCCTTCTTCACTTGCTCCTCCCTATTCACGTATACTTTGTAAGCAATCTCTACTATCTGTCCCATGCGCATGCCCATCACTCCCTCTATCTTCTGTAATTTCTTTCTAATATCCGAGCAACTTTGGCCAATAAATAGAGTAATCAGCAGTCTCTGATTGTCTTCCGAATCTGGGTCTAAGGACGTGTATTTCCGCATTGTGGTGCTTAATCTTTCTAGAAACACGGAGGGTGACTCCTTTGGCTCCTGCTGTACCTGATACAACTTGGCCATGTTCATTGGTTTCGGTATGGCATTTCTCACCCCATAAAGAATGAGTCTTTTGTAATTGGTTAACAGTGGGTGTGCCTCACCGGGGGTAGGTACCCATCGAGGATCTGCTATAGGGAGGACCACTTCAGGTGCCAGATCAGCGGCATTATTTCCTGTCCTTTGGTTTCGGGCTGCCTCCGCCCTTGCCTGGGAAAGAACGAGGCTCTTTTCCTCTTGTGTCAGCAGCATATTCCAAAGTGTCTGTATATCCACCCAAGTGGGGTTGTGATTGGCAAAAATGGAGTCCCACATTTGATAATGTTTATCTGGGTCCTCCCGTAACCCCGGCATTTGGTTTTTCCAATTAAATAAATCTGAAGTGGAAAATGGGGCATGCACAAACGCGACCTGGGCATTTGCGTCCAACACCTCCCTCATTGGTGCCACAAAATTTATTTCTGAAACTGAGTTGGATCTATTCCTCCCGTATTGCTTTCCCCCTCTTAATGTCATGGGATCCTCCATTGTCTTTATAGCATTTATCAGCTCTTGTCTTTTCTTTGCAGTAGCCGCGGGTAACTCCTCCCTTTCCCTCTCTGCCAATTTCTCATAGAGTCTTAACATGTTCTCGTGTGCCGCGTCACGTTCCCTTTGGGTCTGAGCCAACTCCTCCCGTACTCTTTCCACTTGGTCGGGGTGCTCAGGCGGGGCAGTTGGTGGTGGAGCCCCTGCCTGGTCAGCATAGGGAGGCAGGTTCCCTGGTGGTGGCTGCGGAGGGGGCACTATTTGTTGTGGGGGGTGGGGCAGAGCTAGAGCCGGGCCCTCACCTGCACCCTCAGGTGGTGCCGGTGGTGCCACGACCCTCCTCCTAATGGCCAGATCATTAAAATCATCGCTGTCCGGCAGGACAGGTTTTTCCCCTTTGGACTGAGTCATGACCATTTCCAGCGCACATTCTGTTGGCGGATTACGGCTTACTGCCCTCCACCCCTCTGCATAATGCCAAGAGTCGCCCGTCTCTGGTAAGGCATCATACAGAGTGGATATTAGGCGACTGATTTTCTTACTGTCCCAAGTCCCACCCGGTGGCCACGAAATTCCCAATTCCACCCAATCAATAAGACAAAACTGTTCTAATTTCTCCGGTGTTGGTACCGGACCCCCCGCCGAAACAACCCCAATTTTGAAGCTCAAGAAATCACTCAATACACATTCAAGCGGTGTTTTACCCAGTTTTCCCTTTAAAGGCTGCCCACCCCTCCGCTTCGTCTTCTGGGCTGTCCCTTTGGCAACAGCTTTCGACGCACCTTGTCCCATGCTTGGGGTATTTTGGTGTCTAATACGAAACGCTCATCCTTCAGGTGACAAAAACCCACCCTGTCTGTCTGTAACTATTTATCAGGTGACCCTCCCGGTCCCCGTTTCCCTTGTCAAGTGACCCTTTTTTGGTCCCTGGTTCCCCTTCTTTCTTTCTCAGAACACAGACAAGGACTTACGGACGAAAACAGAAAGGACAGACAACTTGCGCTTCCCTGCTGTCGTGGCCCGGCCTCTCGCGAGGACACGGAAAACGCACTACTGGTCGGTCCGCTCTCGCTTCGGGATAACCGTTAGGATTCATCCCGTCTCATGCACACCTCATACACACTCTTACATTCACAAATTTCTTCGGCCCTGTTCCGGGCGACTTACCCCTTCCGAAGTCTGGCTTTACTCGTTTCGATTTCTATGGAGAGGCTTGGCGCTTACCCCGGCGCCCCGGCGCGCCCATCAACCACGCGGAACAGGCCTCAACGGGGCCCGGAGCGCTCTTTCCGCTCGGCCACGTCGCCTCCGGAACGCCGTGGGGCGCTCAATTGCCTGTCCCTTCGTGGTCGCCACTTGTAACAAACGCCCACAATATTTCTTTTATTGTTAGGCGAGGATCCGCTCCCAAGTACAAGGTTTCAATATTACTCAAGGAATGACGAAACGGTCTTAAAAGTAAAGCCAGAGTTTTATTGAAGCACTTGCAAGTGGAGAAACGAACAAAGCTGAGTCTGCCCCTCCCTGGTCGCAGCCAGGTCTTATACCCTTGGCACCACATACATCATGCATACATTAACTGCCTGCTCAGCCTACTTCCTTATTCCCGATCTTTTCCATATAAGGTCTTTTTGGCTCTTGGCCACATTCCTGAGACAGGCGTCTCTTCACTCGGTGCCATTTGAAGCACTTGCAAAACCGGTTTTGCAAGCCAAGGTAGTTTACACAAACAAAGAGATAGCCAGGCCAGCTTATGTAAACAGCAAAGTACGTGCCTATGGAATGTTCACTAAGTCACCGGTATTGTCTTTATTTTCCTTAAGCTAAGCAAATTCTACAAAAGCCAAATAAGCATTATTTCTTGTTTATTATTTTCTACAGTCTTGTTGCTTTTCCTACATCCTCAGAATAAATAATTAAATGGATAGTATTCTAAGTGGCTAAGTTACTCCATTCCATTTGGATTTAGAATTCAGAGGGAGACGGCTGGTGAGGGCAGCCTATCTAGTTGTTTTGAAGGGTGGGCCCAGCCTACTAACTTGTTATTATTTTGGAGTCAGTATTTAACATTTTATTTGTATTAGGTTGATAGAAAACTATTGCTTCTTTTAACTGACAAAAGGGGGAATTATGTCTTTTCAAATTCTATCTCTTAATTTCACTAACAGAGCAATCCAAAGCCCTTTGTGTTGTGCTGAGCAGAGGGTTGGAATGGGTGAAAGTGTCCCTCTGCCTCCATAGTTTGCTATCAAAAGCTTTTTCAGCATCAATAACTTTTATATCATCACATTGACATATTTATAAGATCAATTACAGAGTAATCTGACTTGCTGGAAGCCGGCGGGAGCAAAGCCAGCAGAGGCGGAGCTGGAGGAAGGAGCTACCACATTCAGCGCCACTCGGAGGCCTTGTGGAGGGGAGGACGCTGGCTGTGTTGGCAGGGTTCAGTGGAAGGAAAAAAAACACATGCTTATTTCTGCCACCCTTTTTCCTGGCATACCACCTGCCGTTACAGAGGGCCAGAGGGAGCTGAATGGGACCTGGGTATTGGGTAAGGTCCTCCTCCCTCAGTTTCTCCTCTGACATGCCCCCAGAATCCCCTTTTGCAGGCCTTCCGCAAACTTCCATTGGCTCCCTTTACGCCAGGCTGGACTTCTTCGGTGGACCTCCAGAGAGTGTTGCGTCAGTATAGCCTGGCTGAATCGGGACCCAGCCAGCTCAGCTGGAGGTCTGCCATATCCAACTCCCCCAAGTTGGATTGTGCCCTTATTCTTTTAGTGTCATCTGAAAGAAAACATGTAGGTATAAATCCTGTCTGATTTTTTCCAGTATAGTCCAATATTATACTTATTTAATTTAGTTTATAATCCTGATTTAGGGTGCAATCCAACTCACCTTTCTGCTAGGCTGGGGTGAGTTGGATGCTGCAGAGTGCTGGCTGCGCTGGGAGGCTCCCAGCTGTGCTGGGCTCTGCCAGCCTCCACTGGTAGCAGCCTTCCACCACGGCGGAGATATGGCTTCACCAGGAGCCTGCCGGCGCTGCTGGAGGTCCACTGGGGACAGTCAGTCCAGTGGACAGATGGTTGGTGGAAACCCCAAAAATGGGGCATTCTGAGGGTGTGGTGGGGGAGGAGCTGCAGGGGGGGACTTACACAAGATCCTCCTTGCATTCAGTCCCCTCCCCTGGGTCTCGATCACCTTGCAAACTCCCCCGAATTACTTACTCCCCAGGAGGGCTGTTTGTGGGAACCGGTACTTCCTGGCTGGCTCATGCACATGGCTCCAGAGGGAGCTGGCATTCATCCAGGCCAGCAGCTCCTGAGTGGGAGGAGGATCCTGTGGAGATTTCCACTGGCTCCTTCTCCCCCCGGCTTTCCGGCAGTTGAATTGCTCTATTAGGAGAGAAGTATGTTGATAAGAAGAGAGGAGAGAAGGATCTTTCTCTTTTTAAGGTATAACAACTATTCTAGCTTCTCTCCAGAGTTTGCTAAACTAATATTAATTAAACAATTCACATTTATTAAATAATTCACAGAGGTACCTTGAATCTCCATATTTAAAGGGTTTTTGCAAGTTTCACTATTTGAGTACTTGTTACCACATATTGACATGTAAATAAGGGGTTTTGTTTGTTTAATATTTTTCTTTTATTGATGAAATAACTGTAGTAGCAGCAGCAACAACTGGCCTAGAAATTCTTTGGCTGAGGCAATTCCTGCTCCCAGCTCTTACCAATCAGAGCATGATCAGTGTTTACAGGCCTGCCCCTGATGGCAAAGTCAGGATAGAGCAAGTTGCTCCCTTCTCTTCATGTAGATTGTCTTTTACCTGAAAGCAACCATACTTTCTCTATTAGAGGAAGGGAGCAAGCAGTATACTTGAAAAAGTCAATCTGTTAGTATTTTGGTTGGAAGGGGAATGCATAAGAATTGTGAGTCAGGACATCAGCCCCCGCCCCCGCCCCCGCCCCCACCCCACCCCCACCCCCACCCCCACCCCATGCTGGGATTCTTCCCTTTACCAGCAGTTCTGTCTTGGGGGTAGGAAGGTTGGTTGGAAAGCAAATGGAGGTTCAAGTGCCTGCGTGGAAAATGGTTTGAGCTGGATTTTGACAGGAAGGTGCCCCTGCCTGCCTGCCTGCCAATCATGTCATAATGGTCCTGTGAATTTAACCTGCGAGGCAGATCCTGATAAGGATCTGGGCTATGGAGCCAAAAAGGTTCCTCACGCCTGAGTTAGACCATGCACTACAGGAAGTTTGAAACTTTGATCCCAAGTAGGCTTCCAGCTTTTCGTAATATCACCAAAGCTTGGAGGGCCAATGTGCTGGGGTGGGGGTGGAGAAAGGATTTTTACAAAACTGAAAATATCAGGGCAGATTAAGGATTGATTTAGAAGTGTTGACGTTTGCTTCCCTAGTTTATTTATTTAAAAATATTTCTATCCCACCCTTCTGCCCTATAATAGGGCACTCAGGGCAGCTTACAAAAATAAAATCAAACACGTACATAATAAAATTGTAAGCAGTAAAATCACAAAAACATTAAAATAAATTAAAATACATAAAATACAATATATATACACACACACACACATATATACATATATATAGGGAGTGGTACTAAAGGGACTACAAAGGTAAAATTTAATGGAGAAGGCATAAAATCAGTGTCAGGCTCTACCTTCAGTCCCTCCCAAAGGCTCTCTGGAGCAAGATTGTTTTCAGAAGTCTCCAGAAAACCAACAGGGAGGAAGCAGAGCGGACTTCTTGAGGTAGGGTATTCCAAGACTTGGGGGCCACTGCTGAAAAAGCTCTCTCCCGCGTGCCTGTCAGTCTAATATATTTTATTCCAGGCACACAGAGGAGACCAGAGGCAGATGATCTTAAATCCCAGGCACGCACATATGGGTGTAAGTGGTCCCTCAGGTACATTGGTCCAAGGCCGTTTAGGGCTTTAAAGGTCAGAACCAGCACTTTGAATTGGGCCTGGAAACAAATTGGGAGCCAGTAGAGTTGATACTTAGTTAGTAAGGATCTTCCTTGCTGTTATCCTAACAAATCCCTTGTTTGCATTTTAAAAATTATTCCTGTTAAGGAATATTGCAGTTGAGTGCTCGTATTTCTGGAGGAAGGGGGGGATGCAATATTAGCTGGCAAAGGGTTCAGTTAAAATGTTCAGGCAAAGAAATGGGCAGATTCACTAGGTCCTAACAATCCTGCCTCTGCATGTGCATGCTTTATTCCTTGGTCAATGCAGGTGTGTGAAGTTGACCCTACTTTTCTTGACTATCTGCTGCTCTGTATATGTATTGACTCCATTCCAGAGCTTGGAAAAGTTACTTTTTTGAACTACAACTCTCATCAGCCCAATCAAGTGGCCATGCTGGCTGGGGCTGATGGGAGTTGTAGTTCAAAAAAAGTAACTTTTCCAAGTTCTGCTCCATTCTCTGTCCATGATTCACTCGCTATGTGCAGAACTTTGGCTTTTTATTAAAAATGTTTTAAAAACACAGGACTGTGTTACAACAATGGCAAAAGCTGCATGACTGCCTTGAACCAATTTTATGCCAAAGGCCTGGAAAATTGATTTCAGCAAAACCAAATTACTTTAAGAATGCATTACTCTAAGAATCCCCATATTGGTGGCATCAGGTGAATGTACTTTTAGCAAACTAAAACTGGCAAAGGATCACCTAAGATGGGGGTTCCCAAGCTGCTGCCTGCGGGTGCCATAGTGCACACAAATCCCTTCATTGGTGCTCCCAGGCAGATGTCGCAGGCCCTGAGCTTTTTTTTTTTTAAGACTTAGAAAAAAAGTTATGAAGCAAAATGTGCAGGCACCCTTTTACACAATTTCTGTTAAATGAACCAGACTGGCTACTCACACCTCTCAGTGTTTTTAGCCATGAGTGAAGTCAGAGCTGTGATTGACAAGAGAGTTATTTGGACACCAGGCAATAGGAATCTCTGGAGTCCTAAAGAGGTTCTGTTTTCCCCTCCTCTTTTGTGCACAATAGTATGCATGTCTACTTCAAAAGTAAGTCTCTTTGTGTTTAATGGGGCTTACTCCTAGGTAAGTGGGTACAGGATAGCAGCCTAGGCTTTGGTTTAGGAGCAGCACTGGGGAAAACAGGCTTTTTGACAGCTGTATCTCCACAATTGGGACTAGCAGGACATATCTGACTTCCCATGGTCTACGGGGTGGTAGTGGAGGGAAGCAGCAGCAATGACTGTACCTCTCTATTTTTGTGTTATGCCATGACACTCATGGCAGCCATGTTGTGACTGGCACCCCCAGCGCTCTCAAAATTTGAAATGCACCCCCTGGTTCAATAAGGCTGGCAACTACTGGCATAAGATCTATCACAGGGCAAACAAAGCTAAACCAGCTTATTATGCTCTGAACAGAATGGAAGCTTGCTAGGCAAATCTCTTGATGATTTAATTGATGTGTTCACCAAAATGAAAGAGAGGAAGAAGTCATTCAAGTAGGATGCCTATTTAAGTATTGGATGATTGATTAATGATCGTAATAAAGGACTTTTTTTGTTTCAATTATGCTATAATCTTTGTCAGTTTCTGCTTTTAATTTTAGTAACTTTAAATAATATTTATAGATACTAAGATGATTAATAATTTCCTGATATCATAAGATATTCTTTTTGCATTTCATTACAGTAGGTTTGCTGGTCTAGTGAATTCATATTTATCAATAAATTTGTCATCATTAAGCACTACATACTAAATTTTACAATAAGTTTATGTTGATAGTACATGTACTTTAATATATTGTGTTACCTACTGATAGCATTTGGGTTGAAGTTCAGGAGGAAGGCTTCAAGATGATGTTTTTCTGCAGATTACCTTTATGGCCCTCTTCTCACCCCTCCCATTCTGTGCCAGCTTTGGTGCTGTAATCCTAATTTGTATACTACTTGACACTCAGATCAAATTAGATAGACTGATACTTCTGATCAGCATTCTTAAATGTACTTGTTTCTGGATACTTTTTTTTTTCTAACTCACCACAAGTTTACCACTTTGTAGCCCTTGGATGAGAGAAAACTTGAAAGGCTGCTAAATGAAATCTTCACCATTGTGCTTGTCCTCTAGGGGTGTGATCCCATTTTGAGTGACATATTTCAACGTGAGAATGCCCAAGAGCTACTGGACAACTTGAGCACAGGAAGCTGCTTTCTTCTAGGTTGGACCAAAGGTCCACCTAGCCCATTTTTTTGTCTTATCTGGCACTTACAAAGCGGCAAAGAGACATGCCACGCATCACCCCCCCAAAAAAGAATACCAAAGATGGCACAGATCTGCATACAATTTGCATATAATAATTAATATGTATAGCTGTAAATTTATGACTATAATTTAAACAGAAATATAATGCAGCTCACCATAGTGACTGTGATCAGGTGATGTGCCAACCTGCTGTCCAGGTGCTGTTGATGGGCAATTTCATGGCCTCTGCTCTCTTTTTAATTGTTTAATTGTAAACTGGATTTGGATGGGAAAACCCTTCAAGTAGAGGAGAAGTAGGACACATGGCAACTCTATCTACCTGGCAGCAGTTTCTTCTAGCTGGAGAAGCTAAATGATTGGATCTGGGACCTTTTGCGTGGAATAATATGTTCCACCCCAATTTTAATCCCTATTTTCCAATTTATTGATATTTATATGATGCTAAGTAAGGCAAATTCTCTGGGCAGCATCCAGTAAAACTTTAAACCTAAATACAAAACAAGATCATAAAAGTAATACAGCATAAAATGTAATACAGCATAGATCCAGCAGTGGAAAATAAAATCGGTACAAGAAAGATCACATCAGCTCCAAGACCTTCTCTCGGTCCCACCGGTCAAAACAGCTAGGCTGGTGCGGACCAGAGAGAGGGCATTTTTGATTGTGGCCCCCACCCTCTAGAACTCGCTTCCATTGGACCTTCGACATGCCTCCTCCCTGATGGGTTTTCGCCGAGCCTTAAAGACCTGGCTATTCAGGCAGGCCTATGGGATTTCTGGGGTGGACTAGTTTTTATGGGTATTAATTGAAGGATGGTTTTAGATGAATTGATGTTATGGTTTGTTGATTGTATATCGATTTATATATTGTATTTTGCATTGCTGTAGGTCACCTAGAGTGTCCTTTAACTCGGACAGATAGGCGACTAACAAATATAATTTTATTTTTTATTTTATTATTTTTATTAAGTATAATAATCTGTAGAAACAAGTAAATGAAAATGGCCATAAATGTATTATATCACAATAAATTATTTTGCAATAAATATAAATAACTTTCACTTTCTGACAATTATTATATCTCACATTAACTTTGCATTCCTTGATTTAAGAGATATCTGTTCTTAATGGGTAAATCAAGGAATGCAGAGTTATCTGTTTTTAATGTGTTAAAATGTGACATTTAGACTTAAGTGGGTTGTATCTTCTCTAAGAAGTGGAAACTTCAAAGGAGCCCCAATGTCTTCTACATTTTCCTGTATTATTTTTATGATGGCCTTAGGCATCACTTGAAGGTGTACCTAGATGCACATTTATCAGAGCACATGTCTGTTCAACTGCCCAAACTTTAGGTGATCAGTAGTATCACCTTCACCTGAATTAACTTTCAAAGGCAGATTTCTGGATGGGGGCCCTTTTCTACTCTGCTTAGGCTGTATCTTTTCACTGGCTTAATCAACATTTTATCTAAGGGTGGAGCTTGTGCTGGCATAAGAGATAAGAAGCTTTTGGGGTTGATTTGGGCCAAGCTCCACTAAACCTTTCAGTAAAGTCTTACTTTCACAGAGAGCTATAGGATACTTTTTTTTTTAAAGCATCTTAGAAATGGAAATATTTTGTCGTGAATAAAGAAAAGACATATTTTTATACTGTGCTCCATTCACAGACCACATCAGAGGTAGTCTAAGAATAGAATAGATCAAGTATATTTTATGGAAATATAATGAGAAAAGGATGTGTTCCCAAAACTCACTCTGAACAAAGGAATGCAACATAGTCAGGAATACTTTAATGTGCCTAACAATTTTCTCATGTGAAAGGCCGCAGGAACAGCCTTTGGTTTGAATCTTCCAGCTCTCCCCTGGCACCCGTAAGTTGAAATCAGAAATAGTAAAGCTACATGTTACACGGAAGAAAAAGGAGGAAGAAAGGAAGGGGAGAAGAATGCAACACTATAAGCAACAAAATGTATGGAAAGGCAAACTGGCACATTATATAACACGGTGACTAAACTTGTTTGAGCTGAGAGCTCCATTCACACTCTCTGGGGGCCACATGCCAGTAGTGGGTGTGGCCATCCCACATTCTTTCACATGCACACAGGCATTCAGGGGGTTATTACCCCTCCCCCTTATCAAATGATCAATCGGATGACTTGGGAGGGGCAAGTTCTGTTCAAATCAGGGCACAGAGAGGCTTAGACCTCTCCAACAACCTCAGTGCTCTACTCTCCGCTTCCCCCCACTTGCCATCACCACCAAAATCAGTGAGGCCTTCTGAGACGAACAAAAAGAGGGGTATGAATGATCATTATCATTGGTCATATATGAATTGGTAAGTTCCAGATTCTCAAAAGTAGATAAATTTCAGAAGCCTGCTATTACATTAATGCTCTGGTTTGTAGTATTTTGTTGTTATTATTGTTTTAAATAAAGGAGAGGGAGTGTTGCAATGATTTGATTTCTGTTGACTTTTACCAACAAGCTTTTTCTGCTTTAGAAATGTAGCAATATTAACAGCTATCAAAGTGCTTGTCACATTTAAGCACAGTAGGAGGAAGGACGCCTACCTTGTAAAACACTCTTATCTTTTTCTGAGCAATGTGGTATCTTACATTATTCTGCCGGGGGAGGGGGGAATAGCTTGTAATTATAAAACTGCTAATGATTATTAAAAAAAACTCTGTAAGAAAGTTACATTGATATCCAATATAATTATATTTGTTTTCATCAAATAGAAGTTATACAGATATTAACATTTCAATATGATAGTGTGCCTTAGCTCTAGGGTTGCCACGCTCAGGGCCTGAGAATGATTCTGTATCTTTAAGAGAAGAGACAATTCATCCAAGTGCAGGTTTTCTTGCAATGCCGTAATGGGAAAAACCACAAGGTGAAATTCTCCCTTCCCCCTGCACAACTTTTAAAGATACAGAAGACCTCTTGGAGGCTGGGCCTGTGAGATGTCTTAAAGAAATATGCCATCAGTTGAAATGCACTAAACATTCTATTATTTTATAGCAGGTTTGAAAATCTTTGGCCCTCCAGATGGTGCTGAACTACAACTTCCGTCATCTCTGGCAATTGGCCATGCTTGCTGGGGCTTGTGAGGGCCAAAGGTTTTCCACGCCTGTTTCACAAGAACTGTCATTATTTGGTAATTTTTTTTTTTGCAGTGCCATTTTGAGGCATTGCTTCTTTTTATGGTTCCTTTGGTTTTTTGTGCTACCTTCATTACTTTTTCTTCAGCCTGGCTGGGTCAAACCAGGAGGAGAACCTACAAATACTTCACTACCAGAAAGATACACCAAGCTGCAAATTTGAAAGCTCACCACATAGAGAATGCACCTTCTGGTTCTAATTCTGGCAGTTCTTGATAATATGTTGCATAATACAATGATAGAGTCTTAAGGTGGTAGAATTTACTGTACCACTTAACATCAATGTTCCAAAGATAAAAAGCAAGGAGCAAACTAGTCCTGCAGGGGCTGGGCTGGGCTTAGCCTTTCTCCCTGGTGTGCACATTTGCAGAGAGGCTTATCTTTAACATGAGAGAGTATCTAAAATGCCCCCCCCCCAATTTGTAGTATTAAGTGATCCAGGTCTCTCTAGCATTTTAGGATTCCACTGCATTATTCTGTTGCATTTAATGGAGGGTTCTGCTCTGGTTTTGGCACTGAAATTGCTGGTAACCCTGTGGAATGACCTTTCTCAGGAGAAGAACAGGGGTTATGCAACTCTATTGATTCTCCTTGAGGTCTTGATACCATTGACCATGGTATCCTTCTGGAGTAGTTGTCTGAGATACAGAAGGGTGGGACTGGCCCACACATACCTGGCTGGCGAGTTCCAGAAAGTGGTGCTGGGGGATTTCTGCTCAATATCACAACATGCATATTTGGGGGTCTTCCAAGGTTTTTTCTTGTCCATCATGCAATTCAAAATCTATGAGAAATCACTGAGTGAGGTCATAAGGCAATCTGGAGTGTATTGCTATATGGAAATGACACACAACTCTGTCTCGTTTTCATCTAACCCAGGTGAGGGTGAAGTGCTAGATTAGTGCTTGCCTTTGGTAATGAACTGGATAAGCTGAAGCTCAGTCCAGACAAACGGCAGAGGTGCTATTAGTGGGTGAATCTTCTTTCAAGATCAGTGGTATGCAACTGTTCTGGAGGATGCTGCACTCCTCCAAAAGGAGCAGGACAGTAGTTTGGGGGCACTCTTGGATCCAACACTGTCACTAGAAGCACAAGTAGCCTCCGTGGTGCTTATAACAGTGGCTCTTTCTTATTTTTGGTGGCTTTTCTTTTCAAGATAAAGGAAGAAAAATAATGGATTATGTTTGAGCACTTAGGACAAGCAGCTTTTAGCACCCACTCCATTGTGTTCTCAGTATCAAGGAGAAAAACATAACTAGTTTTCAGATTATATTATCAAGCTTGTGTGCAAACTAATTTTTCCTTTCATAGCATGCAGTGTCATATCTTGATGTGCTATGTTATTTAGCAACCAATCGTTGAATATTTGGGTTTTGTTGTGTTGTTTGTTTATCATCATCATTGATAAAACTGCTGCCATCCTAAAAAACAAACAAACCTTGATTGTATGGTTAAAACTCTATGATAACTGTAACCAAGTTTCAGAATCAAACTCTCAGAAGATGTCCTTCAGCTGCAGTGTAAAGAGGAATGGGTGAGCCTAACATGTTTTGACTGCTTAATTTAATTTGGAAAACTTCAACCAGAAAATGAAGTTATTAGCAGGTTGCTACTTTCAGAGATAAGATGATGTCACAGGAAAGCAGTCAAGTGGATTGTGTGCCAGCACATAATATATGTATCTGTCAGGACCAAATGATAGATAGATAAGCTATAAAGCGATATAGAGGTGGTGAAAGTAGCACAATCAGAACAAGAACTATAGGCACTACTGAGTCTAGGCCTTGCCTTTCAGGAGTATTTGCAAGTGTCCTCTCCCTCTCTCTTTCGAATAAGCCATCATTCAACGTCTCTGTTTTGCTCAGAGCATGTAAAAAACAATATAAAAGGTAGGCAACCTTACTTACGGATAACATTGAAAAGGAAATCCAAAGCACTCTGCCCTGATACCCCAGTTCAATAAGAGCAAAATCTAAAATTATGTGCTGTCTTGAATATACCCACGGCTATTCTGTAAATCCATAGCATGAAAATAAACAAAGTGTTCTGTAAAGGAAAGATAGAAGCTTAGTTGTGACCAGTGCTCAAATGTTAGAAGAGCCATAAATTCTAAGACAGCCCTTCTGGCATGGAAATGTGCTTTAGTGGGCAACCCCTAGGCATGCTCCAAGCCTGGGTAGGCATCCCTGTGAGTTGTCCATTTGGGAGTCGACACAATAGGACTGCTTCCTGTGGTGTATAAAGAGGGAAGGGCTTTAGCTCAGTCATAGAGCACATGTTTTGCATGCCAAAGGTCCCAGGTTCAATTCCTGGAAAAGACTTATTGCCTGAAATCCTGGCGAGCCACTGCCAGTCAGTGTTAACAGTACTGAGCTATATGGACCAGAGGACATAGATGGACTAGTGGTCTGACTCGGTATAATGCAGGTTCCTATGTTCCAAAAAGGGAAAAGTCCCAAGGCCACAGTGACTCAGAAATGGTTGGTTGTGTTGCATGGGAATTTCTGACACCATGATTGGCTGATTGCCAAGTGACAGGATCAGGAGTTTTTTAGTTTGGGTTTTTGGTTAGAAACCCTGATTAGATGTGTGATGCTGTGTTTTGTGCCTCATAGAAATTTCCTTGTGTTTGGTGTGGTATTCAGATGCCAGGTCAGGGTATGTGCAGAGATAGATGTGCCCAAGATGAGACAACTGTGAACATCAAGGAGGGCTCTTCTTGTGAGCCCTCAAGGGTTCTTTGAGCACCTGAATGCATCCATTCTGACTGGGAAGAGTTGAGGAGGATGCTCTTGGGGAGGGGGCAGTGATAAATGGCTGGAGCCATTGACACAAGTTGGCTTTTGCTTTACACCACTCTCTTCTCTTTAACTATCTAGCATACAAGATGGAGACTGTCATCAATGAAGTTCCTGACTTCTGGCCAAAATGAATTTTAATAAAGTTGTGACCTATTTCCATCATAGTGCTATTGTGCTGGCTACATTTGCACTATGCATTTAAAGCATTATGATATCACTTTAAACAATCATGGCTTCCCCAAAGAATCCTGGGAGATGTAGATTGTTAAGGGTGCTAAGAGTTGTTAGGAGACCCTTATTGCTCTCACAGAGCTGCAGTTCCCAGAATTCTCTGGGAAGAGGGATTAATAACAACCAACTAGCAGGAGTGTGTGGGGGTGTGGACCTCCAGCACGTGCCCTCCCAGGGGCATGGACAGGGGTGGCTGGTCTCGTGCACGCACTCCAGGCTGACGGTGGAAGGCCCGTCCAGGCTTCACTGCCAGTGAGCGGGTGCCTGCTTTCGGCGTGCACCAGACCGGGTGCCGGGGGGCCCTTGGCGAGCTCCCAAATCTTGTGCTCAGTGCACGCATGCGCGTGAGGCCAGCCGCCCCCATCCATGCCCCTGGGAGGGCACGCGCCAGAGGGGCACCCAGCCAGAGAAGCAGGCCTGGGAATGCCGGCATGCCTCCCTCGCCCCGCCAACGCTGCTCCCGGTCTCGCCCGCCCGCCTGTGTGCCTCCGAGGACCCAGAGCGCTTCTCGGCTCCTTTGCCAGGCAACAGCGCAGGGCGGGGTGGCTCTGGGTGTCACTCCCCTCATGGTGTCATCCGGGTGCGATCTGGACCCCCTGCGGATGATGCTCCTGGCTGGGAACTGCAGCTTTGTGAGGGGAATTAAGGGTCTCCTAACAACTCTCAGTACCCTTAGCAATCTACAGTTCCCAGGATTCTTTGAGGGAAGGTGTGATTGTTAAAGCAGTATCATAGTGTTTTAAATGTGTCATTTGGATGTGGCATTTATCTATCTCAAAATTCCAACTGCAGACAGAAAAATAAGGTTGATGATATACTCTTTCTTATAGGTGCTCTTTCAGGTGGGTAGGTGTGGCTTGATAATACACAATGGAGATTTTTGACTGATTTAGTGAACCATCAGTGACTCTAATGCAACTCATAGTTACCTATCACAACAGGGTCTCAGACACAGGCTGCAATCCTATACCTTTTTACCTAGAAATATGCTCCTCTGAATCCAGTGCTTATGTCTGAATTGTCATTTTCTGCATAAAATGTATGTGAGGAGTAAGCAAAAATGGCAGTTGCATTTGACCAGAGCAGGAGAAAAAGCAGCTCTGGCTTATTTATTTATTTTGACAGATGCTATCTTGAGCATTCAGGGATACTTCACTTTCTCTGGGATGTACACTGCCTGCCCATGTGCCTGCTTGCTTGCCACCTGCTCAGCATTTACATTTTAAACACAGATATATTTCAAAAAGAGCATAAGTCTTCATTACTTTCTCTCTGCTGAAGAAAATGAATGCCATTAATCTGTTTATTATTTACGTTTAGTTTAGATCCTGTATTTCAGGATCAAAACCTTCCAAGGCAACTTATGAGCAACAATCCCCAGAGTTCCCTGAGAGGGATTGACTGTTAAACCACTTGAGGAATTGTAGCTCTGTGAGAGGAACAGGGGTCTCCCAATAACTCTCAGGACCTTTAGGAAACCACAGTTCCCAGGATTCTTTGGGGGAAGCCATGACTGTCTAACATGGTATGATACTGTTTTACATGTATAGTGCAGATGGGGCCCATGTTTGTGATATAAACACAGCCTTTCAGCTGCTCTGGCAGTACTCATTGCTTGGCGAAAGGAACAGCTCAAAACAATAAAGGGAAAAAAGAACATTCTTACCCTTTCTGAGTCATCAAAACAAAATGTCTATTTAAAACAACAGTTTTAGAGTCATTTAAACAAATCACAATGACTTTTAAAGGGATTGGGGTGGGGAGAGACAGGACAGGGTATGAAAAGTGGTTGGTAATTAGTCCACATGAGGTCCCTTTTCTTCTATTTTTAAAACACAAAACAGTGCAATAACTTATTCAGGATGACTAATTGTTTTCTGCATGTGTTTTATATATGTGGGTGGTGGAGTTTTTTTAACACATGTTACGTGATAATTAAATAATTTACATGGTTTCTTTCAGAAGAGGTACTTTGGCCTTTGTCATGGAATTGTTCAGTGGATTCGTACCTTGGGCATCTAATAAAAAATTACAGGAACTGAAGGCAACTGCATGCCAGTCCATTCCTGCTGCCGGCTCAACTATGACTCCGTAATGCAGATGTCTTGCAAATGCACATTAACAACAAAATCTGTTATTAAATAAGCAAAGGGGCTAGTTCAGTACAGCTGGGACAGGAAACCTTTTTCAGCCTGAGGGCCATGGTTCCCCCATCTTTTCTGGATTCAGCCTCAATGTGAAACACTGTATCACTCTTCCGGGCTTTGGCTTTTGCCATACAAGTTTGTGAGATGACAGCTACCCTAATATCCTATGCAAGGCAAACAGAATGGTCTATGTCAAAAGCAGAAGCGGGTGGCAGGGCAGGGTGGTGATGGGTGCCTGGCTTCCCAAGGCTGAGCATTGCTGCAGTTTACTGAGATGGAAGTGTGAGGTGATGTGGGTGTGGTGGCAGGAACGGCATCCTGTCCATACTGCCCTGCCAACCACT
Organism: Rhineura floridana; assembly: GCF_030035675.1. NCBI lineage: Eukaryota > Metazoa > Chordata > Lepidosauria > Squamata > Rhineuridae > Rhineura > Rhineura floridana. Next base: position 64,139,380 of record NC_084481.1, on the reverse strand, counting down.
GCTGATCATATCCTCTTTTCCATATGGATATCACAAGGAGAAGGCTTCCCATGGGGAGGGAGATTTGATACTTCTAAGCAATACACATTCAGATGAAGTCTGGTGGACTGTACTATATGGCTGATTGCATCTTTGAATCAGGTCACAGTGACTTTGTTCAAAGGCGCTTGAGCAGGGTCAGGTGACTCTCAGCAAGCTGTTGATTGGTTTTCTTGCAGTTCCTCCCACATGATCGCTTTCTGGGCCTTCTTAAGACACTTTCTAACCATAATTCTGAATGAAGATTAGAGAGGCCCTACTTCTAAGCATACCCCTTTGATCTTCATCCTTCTTGCTACAAAGCCTGAAGACAAGAGATAATTAATTCCACAGTTATTCAGGCCATTTCCACTTTCACTGGAAAATAAGAGGAAATCATTTGTGGCTTGGCTTCCTAGCTTGAGCCATCTGAGTTATTTTACTAAAATATTTATTGAGTTCTGTAGGGATCTTTGCCGTGGGTACCTTGTCCACTTCTAAACTTTGTTTTGGAAGTGGGCTTAATCTGTAGCAGATTAAGGATATATGATAATGACTAAAATCTAAATCTAGCAATTGGAAAACAGACTTGATTTTATTTTGCACAATGTTGTGCTTACAGATGTCCGTGCATGCACATGCACACACATACACACATGGTCTTCATATTGTAGAAGAGAACGGCATGTCAGACCTAATTTTGAATTTCTTAGAGCATGCAATTTCTCATATAAACTTTGATATTATTTTAAAATGTGCCATCCAACATCTGTTTACTAATCTGACCCTGCTAATTCTGATATTTCTGGATTTGTTTTCACTTGTTCACAAAACTAAAATGTTTCCTTCTTTCTCTTTATCCCTGAAAATTCTTACTCTCTTTGCAACTGCAATGTGGAACTTGTATTCTAAATGACTCCCTAGTTTAAGATTTGATGTTCCCTAGCTGAGAGGCAAAAAGCAATATTGCTACATTTATCTTTTTATGAAATGCATTACACAGAGTATAATTTGTGTCTCTATAATAATCTACTGTTTTCAATTAGAGATTAAGCCAGATTCTATAAAGGTCTGAAGAAAATACAGCAACTTAATTTTTTGTTGTTCTTCCATAAGAATGGTGGGAAACTGAATTGTGTTATACTGACAGTGTAAGGCAACTTTACAGAGTTTATATTCTGTTTACTGTAAATCAGCTTCACAAACGCAACCTATGGCAGTGAGCCAATGAAATGAGATTAGCAAGTAGGGAAAATAGAAGATAATCATTTTTACAAAAGTTGATGAACATCTTCCCTCATGCTCCATAAAGACCTGAATTGACACTCTTCAGAAATCAGTACAGTTTTGCTCTGACATCACATGTTTGCATGATTGGCTCACCAATTCAGATGGACTTGCCAGATATCTCTAAATCTGTGAATGGTAAATGGAAAACAGGCTACAAATCTGGATTGTCCTAATCACACTGTGACTTCTGACATTGTCTACATTTAGCTGTGTTGGTGACAGGGATGGAAGGTAAGGTAAGGTAAGGTAAAAACTTTATTGTTTAAGGCCAAAGGCCACCGCAAAGACGTACCATCACAAAACATACACCAATACACAATACATAATACAGGCCATAAAGTTTTATAAAATACAATTGTGAAATTTAAAATTGCTGAAGATAAACATACCATCCTGCACGTGTCCTGGGTACCAAGTACAAGGGACAGCTCAGAGTATATGTAGAGGGTAATTCAGATCTATTGGAAAAATTGCTTGCCCTCTTAGGGCCATAGCCCAAGTCAGTTTAAGAGGCTGATAAACCTGTAGGCTGGGGCTGTTTTCAGAATTTACATCTGATTTTCACTGCAGCAAGGGCAAACTTGGCCACTTGCCGAGTGACGAAAATATCATTACCTGCTAGTAGCATGCAGACTTGTTCCAGGGTAGACCTATTCTCAAGAAGATGACTAATAGGAGCTAGGAACTTAGACCGCGGGTCATTATAAAGAGAGCAGCTCAACCAATAATGATATATGTCCTCAACATCACCTGACCCACATATACAGCAACGCAGATGTATTGGAATATGTCCATATCTCCCCTCAAGAAGCGCAGAGGGCATTGTTTGAAAGTGAACAGCTGTAAATGCAGTTCTCAGCCAAGGCGCTTCTAGAAAGGTGAAGTAAGTTTCCAAGTTAAAAGAAGTTTTGTACATAGGAAACCAATGCAAAAAGGGTGACTGGATGGAGGCACAGAGATCCCATCTTTTGGCGTAGAAAAATATTCTATCCCTCAGCAATGATTTTGCTCGTGAAGATACGTATGGGGAGGGATTCAGTACTTATCCCATAATGAGCCAGAATTGATTTGGTTCTGCTTAACCAATTGTTCTGCCAGGGGTTTTGTAGTTGCTCAAGGAAACATTTCCTGGGCAACCTTGAGTCGTCCATGGCCACTAATCTCAACCAAAAAGAGGCAAGGGCAACATGGGCCCTAGCTTCTAAAGAATAAAGGCCAGTTTCTAACCTCAAATGGGGGATTGGTGTACCTTGTGGTAGTGCCAAAATCCTTCGAATGAAGGCATTTTGTACTTTCTCTAAGCAGGGTATCTTCGGATGGCCCCAGATCTTGGCACCATATAGTAACATAGGGATAAGCTTCCTTTGAAACACCTCCACGGCTGGTGGGACCAGACTGCCTCCCTTAAATTAAAAAAAACATAAAAGCGATTGTATGGGGTGAGAGGCCTTTAAGTTAGTTACTGTGGCATGTAAATTCCATGAAAGGGTGGCAGCAAAAGTGAGGCCCAAGTATCTGAAATGACGTTGTTGCTGAATAGTCCTATCATTTAGTCTCCAAATATGGTGTTTGGGTTTCCTTCTGAAAACTACAACCACCGTTTTGGAGTAGTTGATTGAAAGGTATTCCATCCAACAATAGGAGCCCAGACTGGTTAAAAGTCTCCTCATGCCGACCTGCGTAATGGAGATCATAGCTAGGTCATCGGCATATAGCAGAACCGAAAGCTTAGAGTCCAGTATCGAAGGGGGAAAAAAGTCAGGTCCTGCTAATGCATCAACACTGTTGTTGACATATAAATTGAAAAGCAGCGGGGCCAAAAGGCATCCCTGTTCGACTCCTTTCCTTATAGGGACTGTCTCTGACAAAAAACCATTAGCACCCACTCTGACCCTGAGAGACGTATTGAAATGGAGTATTTGTAACAGACAGAGCAAACAGCGATCAATGTTTGTAAGCGTCAATTTTTGCCATAGCCTCTTTCTGTCAATCAGATCAAAGGCAGAGGAGAAATCGACAAAAGTTACAAATAATTCTCTTCTCTTGTGAAAAGAGTATTTCTGGATTAGATGGGAAAGAGTAAAACAATGGTCTAAGGTTGACTTGCCCTTGACAAATCCCGCTTGCTCTTCTGCAATGACCTTATTCTCATGAGCCCATAGTTGTAATTTCCCCAACAGATATTTAGCGTATAGTTTTGCTGCAATATCGATAAGACTGACTGGTCTGAAGTTTTTCGGATCAGACTTGGAGCCCCTCTTGTGAATTGGGATCAATACTGTCTGCCCAGCCCTTAGGTATAGAGCCAAACTGGTTGATAAAAGTAAAGAGCCTGGCGAATACAGGGGCCCACCAGTCTGGGGCGGCTTTAAATAATTCTGCCAGGATCATATCCTGGCCTGGGGCTTTCTTAGAAGGTAGAGAGTTAATCAATGGGGCCAATTCTTGCGGTTTCACAGGATCCCATTCCTTGCATGCCTGTAAGGCCATAGTGACTGTACTAAAATGGATATCAAGCGTAGGTGACTCCAAGCCCCCGGCAAAAAGATCCATAAAATGAGAACGTCAGTGGGCCGAAGTAATTTGGTTGTCTGTGAATGAATAATCCCCTTTAAATCCTCTCGAGATTATAGCCCCAAAACAAGCCGAGTTGCAATTGGCCAGTGCAGGGGCCAAATCCATCCATTGTTGATGCTCAAATTTTGCTTTTTTTCCCCGCAGTAAGTTTTTATAGGCCCTGCGCAGAAAAATATATCAACAGAGATTTTCATTGGAATCAGCACTTCTTAAAGATCTAATAGCGCCAGCTACAGATTTTTTAAATTGTGCACACTGACTGTCAAACCACCCATACCACCTCCTTGGTGGGGGGCAAGAGGGAGACAGCAGTGGCCTCAAAGCCTCAATGAGGGACCCGTAGGGACCAAGAGGATCTATAGAACCCAGAAGTTGATCTCAGCAAATAAGTAGTGCCGGGGAATAGAGAAGGGCAATCAGATCGTCTTGTAACCTCCCATCCCAGCGTATCCTCCTCGACCCATATAGGGTGAGATTTTCTGCGGGGATGCCGCTGGGAGTTAGAGGGGATGTTGGGATAGCTAGGAGGGAACAAATGGGCATATGGTCACTCTCTGGCCTAGCTAAAACAGTAAAATCCACAAGGTGTTTCCTTAAGGCCGGTGAAAGAAATGTAAAGCCGATAACGCTCAACCCTCTGGGCCTGTAGAATGTAAATGAATCTGCAAACGGATTATTAGTAGATCCATTGCAAATGGATAGGTGGTATTTGACAAGGAGAGCAAAAAGCGAACAGCCTGCTGTTGTTATTACTGGGTCTCGTGATGACCTGGGGGGACAAAAGGACAGATCCTCCGGAGATAAACCCATTTTCTCCCCTATAGCTGAATTATTCACACCCAGCCTTGCATTAAAGTCCCCGGTCAAAAGAATAAGGGGATTGCAAACTGCCTGAAATATGTGGCTGAGGACCAAATCCAGCTCTGACCAAAATGCCATTGCCCTTTGCCTGTTCTTAGCCGGAGGGGCATAAATATTTAAAAGAAATAAATTTAAGTTCGACGGCCAAACAACCTAGATTACCAAAATGTTATTGGTAGCCAGGGTCGGGAATTGGGTGGCAGATAAATTTAGATCTAAAGAGATCAAAGTGGCCAAGCCCCCCTGCGGCCTTCCGCCCTTAGTCGAAGGAACTGCCGGGAGAAAAAAGGACTTGTATCCGGGTAAGGAAGGACAGAATGAAGAGGTGGCCCAGGTTTATTGAATACATAGTATTTGATGGTGAGCGCAAAATTCTCTAAAAGAGCTATCTGACAACTTATTAAGCCAGCCCGCAACGTTCCATGAAATGACATTAAGGGAAGGCTGGTTTAACATCGGCCGTTGAATGGACCGTCATGAAGAAGGCAAAGTCGGCAGACCGTTCCGGGAGGAAGACGTTCTTGAATGTCTTCAAGACAGATGAGTGTGTCATCTTTTCATTCTGGGCTGCTAACGTTAGAAATGGTAAATGCAGAGTAAGATACTGGTGGCATGGGGAGGCATTTCGATGGCGAAGCTAGTTCTGGCTTGTCCAGAAATCTTAAATCCGTCCAAGAGGGGGTAGTATGCATATTCAAATACTCCCTCCTGGACGTTGAAAAGTTGACTTGTGGAGGCTGGTGGAGAGTTATAGTAGGAGGATCCTTAAGTGCCGTCGAGCTGCAGATGACATGGGAGGAACCTCCCGCCCCCGTCACTACCTGAGGTTCTGAGGTCGTGTGCAAGGGAACCTCCATTTGCAGCATCTTAGATTGTAGACGGTGATTAAGTGACTGTAGCCTAGAGACAATGTCCCATTGTGCAGGAGCAGGCAAAGACCCAAAATTCATAAACAACTCCCTTTCTTCCTCTATGGCCACTAAAAGAACTGAAATGGATGGGTGACTTTGGTGGAGTAGGCAGTGGGGATGGCAGTCCTGTTTCCGAAGATCTCGTTGAGGGGCCGGGTAGATATCCTGGAGAGGGTTGAAGGGAGATGGAGGAACCAGCTTGAGAACACATCAAGCGAGAACTATGAGTAACGGCGGGAGAGTCCTTAGACGGAGATGGGGTCGGTTTGAGAACCGCTTCCTCAGCAGCACAAAAGCATGAAGGAACCTTCCGGGCAGGAATAAGAGGGTACAGGGAAACGTTATTTTGAAAATGTCTTTGAAGGTAAATACCCTTGGTGGACATTACGTGCTTGTTCAAGTAAAGTAAACAAACTGCGTCCGGGTCTCTGAAAGTAAGCAAGACCCTTGGTTGCTCATAGGTGTCAATCTAATATTCAACATTACAGATGTTGGCCTCCTTTATCAGCCTCAAAGATATCGCATGGAGGAGGGCAAGGATTGAGCGCTTCCAATAAAGTAGAGGGTCTCTGATGTTAATCCTAGGACAGTTCAATAAGACCATTTTATTCAGGCTATATATTAAATTCCAGTTCTTCTTTTGACTTTGAGCGATAGCGGGAACAGGAGCCCACAGTGGATGTATCAAGGTCCTCTGGCATGATGTTCTGTGAGACTCCTTCGATTGGCTTAAAATTGTAGAGGGCCCTACAGGTGAAGAATCTCCCTCATGTCGGTTCGATTGAATAGAGGGGTGACCCAGGGGCAAGGCGTCAGCTCTTTGAGGGCATCTTGATTTTAAAAGCGAGTCCAATATTTTGAACAGTTTGGTAAAGTTCATCTTCTGAGGCCTTGACCGTTTGTAGTTCTTAACGTTTTTAGTTTTCCTTCCTGGCGCTAAGGTTCTCAGCTTAGGTCGATATTTACGTGGCCCCTGGGCAGCCTGATTAACTTTAGAGTGCGAAGTCAGAGGGTTGTTTCGGACATCTGTCAATGGGATATACAGTTTTTTAAATTCCTCCGTCAAAGTAATAAGAAGGCTGTTGGCCTCCATTATGAAATTTTTAATACATGAAATTTCCCGCAAGGTTGATGACAGAAAGGAGTCCAGCTGGTAGAGATTCCGGCAACAAGGCTCGATCTCAGGGCTGTCCAACAAATATTGATCAGAAGTCCTATGCAATGGCTCGGGAGGCAACAAAGTCGGGGGCCCAATGTTATTAGGTGTTGGTAAAACACAGGCTAAGGGCTCATTGGAAAGAAAGGGCTTGTTCTAATTCCTGGGCCAAAGACCCTGAAGCCTGAAGCCCTGTATCCAGTATAAGATTCCCCTTCAGGTAAATAGACCAGTCTAAGGTCTCCTTATCTACTAACGGAGAAACAGAGCTGGGGGAGTGAGCCCTTAAGGAAGGCTTATCTTTTTCAGTCGGGTTGGACTTCTTCAGTGGGGTTAAAGGCATAGGTTCTTTTCGTTTCTTTTTCCTAACCCTTTCCTTCCGGGAAAAAAAGGAGGTGATTTTAGGTTGGTTAGAAGTCTTTCTTATCTCCTCAGATAGAGAGAGGCCCAGATCTCTGTGCATTTGCCTCGTAAGAACCATTGTAACTGTAATCCGGCTTTAAGAGACTAAAGGCTGTAGATCAATAAAGTCAATAAAATCAGGGATGGAAGGATCTGTCAATTTTTGTTTTCTCAGTGTCCCATTTTTCCAATCTTAAATTTGGTTCTTTGCATTTCTACAGAAATTTCCAATTTCTTTTTTTAAAAATCTCCTCATGAAAATTCTCCAGCATTTAGTGAGAATTTCTCCTACGAAACATATTTGTACTAATATTGAGTTAGTATATAAGTTTTGACTAATATACACATTTTTGCAAGCAATGTCTCCTAATATAATGCATTTTTGTATGTTATATTCATTAATACATGCATTTGTATGCACATTTCCCCCTAATATATGCATTTTTGCAAACAATGCTTAGTTGGAGAATTGTATCGCAAAATTTGGATAAGTGAATTTCAAAGGATGGCTGTGTTTCAATTTTTGTGTTGTTTCGGAAAGTGAGAATTTGATGCATTCGGCTTTAAATGTGAGCTGAATAGAATTTCTCCGTACCTGGTGATGAGGGAGGGCAATGGTTTAATGTTGGTGCCTTTTGGTGCTCCTGCAGTTGTGGAGCAGACACAGGATAAAGCCCACTATCAGGCACAGGAATGAAACAGTCAACAGTGATTTATGGGTGAAAGGAGGCCACAACTACATTGGATTACAGCAAGTAAGTGGGGTTGGCATAGCAGAAGGGAATGCTTCTCCTGGCTGAGGGAATGCTTGTCCACCTTATTTACATTTGGACAGCCACCCTTGGGTGTTGGCCAGCATTAGACCCCAGTGTGGTGCATGCCAAATGCATTTGGGATCTTACTGGGCAACAGTAGGGGGGTGATGTGTGCTGAATGATGCTTGGCTCCTCTCCAGCTAGAGGCATGGCCCACACGTATCCCACTAGAACTTGTATGGGGATCCCACTTATGTTTGATTCTGCCCAATGCCATTTCTCCCTTAAGTTGTGACAGAAGTAATATACACCTAGCAATTGAAGAAGCGATCACTGAGGATAGTTTATCCAGTTTAAAGATAAAGAACCATAAGAAGGGGAAGCAGTAGGAACCTTGAAGTTGCCCATCAATAAATAAGCACCTGAACTGAGCAGGCACACTATGGTGAAATGCACTGTATTTCTATTTAAATAATTGTCATTATTTCTAAACTTGAATGTATATCTAGAGTATGCAAATTTTATGCAAATCTGTACCCCTCCTCCTTTTTTGTGATGTGTAAATGACCGTGGAGTAGATGATATGATGGTAGAAGTTTGAGCTAATATAATGTAATGATCTAACTAGCTAGTTTGTACAGATTCTTGAACACGATAGAAGTCCCAAAGATGAAAGGGATGCAGATCTTAATGGGTGCATTGCCTGCAATCTTCTATGCTCAGCAGCACAAGATTTTTCTGCTTGGAAGTACCCAGTGTGGTATCTACAAAATCTTTAATTACAATGCAGTGCAAGATCTAGGCTGCTGCTGCAGCAGCATTTATTCATTGTTACATTTCTATCATACAAAGGAGCAACATGGTTCTCCCCCTCTCCTATCCTTACAACAACCCTGTGAGGTTGAGAGACAATGACTGACCCAAAGCTTGGTGACTGAGTGCAGATCTGAACCCTGATTTCCCAGGTTCTAGTCTAATACTCTAACCACTGCACACACTCTCAGTTCTAGTCTAGACCAGATGATGGGAAGGGGAGCTTCTCTCAGCAGCCAGAAGCCAACCAGACACAGTCTCTTGCTGCTTCTGAGAGTTGGAGAGGAGACACAAAATAAATGGAAGGATTTTCAGGATCGTGTGTCTGACCTCAGAGTCCATGAACAATCCCACATATGCAAAAATATGGCAAACTACCCATTCAGCATAAGCAGCAGAATGGGGGGGAGGGGTTGACATGACAAATAGGACTAGTGTGTGCTTAAAAACCTGAGTATCCTTCAGCTCTAACCTCTACCAAATTCTAATCAAATTGCATCTGAAGGTGCTGGGTGTAAAATATATTACGATGTTGCTGAATGGCAGCAAGGACAGAGTTTAGGCAGAATTGAAATGACACCAATGCTTCTAATGAGTTCAAAGATCAATATATATATGATATATGATGATGTGGGAAAGAACTTCGTATTGAGGTTGCCTTATTTATAGTGCTATAGGTGCTGGGCTTTTTCAAATTTTTCTGCATGCTTCCACATGATGTTGTTACTATGCCATCACTGTTCTAGAATACTGCAGTCATCAAACTGCTTTTTCTTCTATTGCAAAAAATCTAGCATTTGTGAAAGACTTGGAATGGTTCTGCAATATTTTGTTTGTATAGAAGGTGTTTTGTGCAATTTCCCACATTAGGTAAGGCGCTTGGGTTGTGTGGGTTGAACAACTTCCATTTTGTGCCTACCCCCACCCCCTGGCATTCAGCAACATCATGATACCTGGTGTAACTAAAGCCACAGGACTTTTCTCAATCTGAACACATCACATCATAGAATCATGGAACAGTAGAGTTGGAAGGGGCCTATAAGGCCATTGAGTCCAACCCCCTGTTCAATGCAGGAATCCAACTTAAAGCATACTCAACAGAGTTAAAGCATACTCCATCTGCCTCTTGAATGCCTCCAGTGTTGGAGAGCCCACCCCCTCCCTAGGTAATTGGTTCCATTGTCATATCACTCTAACAGTTAGTACATCTTTCCTGAAATTTCTAAAATGTGGCTTTCTGCACTTTGAGCCCATTATTCTGTGTCCTGCACTCTGGAATGATCGAGACGATATCCTGGCCCTCCTCTGTGTGACAACCTTTCAAGTACTGAAAAGTTCTATCATATCTCCCTCCCTCTTCTCTTCTCAAGGTTAAACATGGCCAGTTCTTTCAGTGTCTCCTCAATAGGGCTTTGTTTCCAGTCCCCTGATCATCGCCGTTGCCCTCCTCTGAACCTGTTCCAGTTTGTCTGCATCCTTCTTGAAATGCAGTGTCCAGAACTGGTATGGACAGGAAAAAGCACAATCACTCTCCAAAAAAAGCAACACGTGACTGGTAGTATGAACAGTTCACCACAATTTCACTCCAAAAAACATCAGAACAAACAGCAGCTATAGCACTATCAGCAGAACATCTGGAAGGGCCCTATGAAAATGGATGATTCCATAGGAAACTACAGGTGTCTGTGTGTCCCATGCATATCACGGCAGACCCCACAGAATCCTGTATTGTTTTGCATCCTCTGCAATCTGTAAAACGTGTGCTATAAACAGTGTTTGTCAGTGTATTGCATATGCCAGGTTGTGGTTACAGAAGTTGAGCCATGAAGAAATGGGATTCTGTGTAGTGTTATATAGCCCATGGCAAAGAAACTTAGTCCCTTTCTGAAAAATGTTGAAGCAAAAATCCAGCCTCTCCAAGAACGGTCTGGTCATTGGCTGAAACTCAGTAGGCTCATTTGCAATAGAAAAAAAGAGAGAAAGAGGACGCAAAGACAGTCCCATTTCAACAATCAAATATCAGATAATGGTGAGCTTAAGGCATATATTTTGATTAACTATATATATATATATATATACATACTGCCTTTCAGCCCAAAGAGGTCTCAAGCATTCAACAATTGCATTTGTGGTGAAAGGCAGGTACTGTATTCAGTTACATGCTGAATACAGTCCATCACTGTGTCCAATAGGAGTGATGATTAGGGATGGGTGAGAAATTAGATTCAGTTCATATTTCAAGCTGAATCTGTTAAATTCACACTTTCTGAAGCGATATGAGAACTGAAACACAGCCATCCTTCGAAATTCGCACTTGTTCCAATTGTGCAATGCAGTTCACCAGCCAAACAATGTTTACAAAAATGCATACTGTATGTTAGGTGAGAGCGGGCATAAATATATGAGTGAAGATAACATGCAGAAACACATTATATGGCTTGCAGAAATGTGTACGTTAGTCATAACTGCCTACAGAATGTGTTTATTAGGAGAAATTCACACTAATATGCTGGAGGATTTTCATGAGGATTTTTTTAAAAAAACAACGATAAGTTGCTGCGGAAATGTGGAGGACTCAATTTAAGATTGGAAAAATGTGGAACAGAGAAGTGAAACTGACAGATCTTTCCATTGCTAGTGATGATGCACCATTTCCTGGTCTAGAATCCCCCCAAGTAATGATATGCTTTCTTCTGGTAAGTGTAATGTCTTTTAGCAGGTCTCAGAAATCTGGGCAATTCTGCCTAGACAGCAGATTCATTTTCCTTGAGTCAAATGCTTTGTTGTAATAGAAGTCTTTTCTTCATTTATTTCTTCCAGCGTTTCTCAGATGAAAATAGGGACTTTTGTGCTTGTGACTTCCTATTTTCACACTAATAATTGGAGTGCACATGTGGATGTGCACATGTGTGGGCATGCAGACACACATGCACGCACGCTGCTGCACATTGTTAGGCACTTTTTTGCCTGCTATACTCTGTATTCATTTATTCTGCAACAGGCATTCCTGCACTGGCTTCTGAAACTAACTGACCTTTACAATTTCAAGAGGAATATTTATTTTATTTATTTATTTAATTTAATTTATATACCGCCCTAAGCCTGAAGGCTCTCTGGGCGGTGTACATAAAATAAAAACAAGTACAATATATAAATACAATAAATACAATGAATCAAAAACCAAAAACAGACAAACAATACAAAAACCAAACAACGTCAAAAATACAGAATAATGCTAAAATACTGTAAAATACACTTTAAAATGCCTGGGAGTATAAAAAGGTTTTCACCTGGTGCCGAAAAGATAGCAGCGTCGGCGCCAGGCACACCTCACCAGGGAGACCATTCCATAGTTCGGGAGCCACAACTGAAAAGGCCCTATTTCTAGTCACCACCCTCCGAGCTTCTCGATGAGATGGAACTCGGAGGAGGGCCTTAGATGTTGAGCGCAGTGTACGGGTAGTTTCATATTGGGAGAGGCGCTCCACCAGGTATTGCGGTCCCATGCCGTGTAAGGCTTTATAGGTCAAAACCAGCACTTTGAATTTAGCCCGGAAACAAATAGGAAGCCAGTGCAGATGGGCCAGAACAGGTGTTATATGAGCGGACCTTCTGGTCCGCGTCAACAATCTGGCCGCTGCATTCTGGACTAACTGTAGTTTCCGAACTATCTGCAAGGGCAGCCCAACGTAGAGCGCATTGCAGTAGTCCAATCTAGAAGTTACCAGAGCATGAACGACTGAGGCGAGGTCATCACTGTCCAGATAGGGACGTAGCTGGGCTACCAATCGAAGATGGTAAAAAGCATTCCGTGCCACTGAGACTACCTGAGCCTCAAGAGACAGGGAAGAGTCGAGGAGAACTCCCAAGCTACGAACCTATTCTTTCAAGGGGAGTGTAACCCCATCCAGAACAGGGTGAACATCCACCATCTGGGCAGAGAAGGCACTCACTAACAGCGTCTCGGTCTTGTCTGGATTAAGCTTCAGTCTGTTAGCTCCCATCCAATCCATTATCGCGGCCAGGCAACGGTTTAGTATGTTAACAGCCTCACCTGAGGAAGATGAAAAGGAGAAATAGAGTTGCGTGTCATCAGCGTACTGGTAACAACGCACTCCAAAACTCCTGATGACCGCACCCAGCGGCTTCATATAGATGTTGAAAAGCATGGGGGACAGTACCGATCCCTGTGGGACTCCACAATGGAGAGTCCAGGGTGTCGAGCAGTGTTCCCCAAGCACTACCTTCTGTTGACGACCCACCAAGTAGGAGCGGAGCCACTGCCAAGCAATACCCCCAACTCCCAACTCCGTGAGCCTTCCCAGAAGGATACCATGGTCGATGGTATCAAAAGCAGCTGAGAGATCAAGGAGAATCAACAGGGTCACACTCCCCCTGTCCCTCTCCCGACAAAAGTCATCATACAGGGCGACCAAGGCTGTTTCGGTACCAAACCCAGGCCTAAAACCGGATTGAAACGGATCGAGATAATCAGTGTCATCCAAGAGCCCCTGGAGCTGGCCGGCCACCACCCGTTCCAGAACCTTGCCCAGGAATGGAACATTCGCCACAGGTCTATAATTTGTCAAGTTATCTGGGTCCAAGGAGGGTTTTTTCAGGAGCGGTCTCACCACCGCCGCAAAGAGGCATTGATTACCTCCTTGGCCCAGCCGGCGGTTCCGGTCCTGCCAGCTTTCACCAGCCAAGAAGGGCAAGGATCCAGCACAGACGTGGTCGCACGCACCAGTCCAAGAATCTTGTCAACATCCTCAAGCTGCACCAACTGAAACTCATCCAATAAAAGAGGACAAGACCGTGATCTGGATGCTTCATTGGGTCCAACTGCTATAATATTGGAATCTAAGTCCCGACGAATGCAGGCGATCTTATTTTGGAAGTGTCCAGCGAACTCATCACAGCGGGCTACAAATGAGTCTATAGTATCCCGAGGGCCAAGATGTAAAAGCCCTCGTACAGTTTTGAAAAGCTCCGCTGGGCGGGAGAGTGATGCCTTAATACTGACAGCAAAATATCTCTTTTTTGCTGCCCTCACTGCTGCTGTATATCGCTTAGAGCAGGCACTTACCAAGGCATAATTGCATTTGTCGGGAGTCCGCCTCCATCTGCACTCAAGCCTCCTCCTCTCTTGCTTCATTGCTCTCAGCTCCGAGGTATATCATGGGGCTGTATGAGCTCTACATAGGAGGGGGCGATCGTGTCAACCACCCGGGTCATCTCCGTATTCCACAGTTCAACCAGGGCTTCAACAGGAGCGCCAGTCTTCTCAGTCAGAAAATCCCCTAGAGCCCTTTGGAAACCCTCAGGATCCATTAGTCTCCGGGGGCGGACCAATTTAATAGGTCCCCCACCCTTGCAGAGGGAAAGGGTCGCCGTAAGCCTAAACCTCAGCAAGTGGTGATCTGTCCATGACAATGGGGTAGATGAAAAACCCCCAACCTCCAGATCACCATCTCCCTGTCCAGTGGCGAAGATCAAATCAAGGGTATGTCCCGACACATGCGTCGGGCCAGTAACAAACTGAGACAGCCCCATGGTTGTCATGGACGCCATGAAGTCCTGAGCCGCCCCAGATAAAGCAGTCTTGGCATGAACGTTGAAGTCCCCCAGTACCAACAGTCTAGGGGACTGCAACAGTATCTCCAAGACTACCTTTGTCAGCTCAGTTAGGGAATTTGTTGAGCAGCAGGGCGGGCAGTACACCAACAAAATTCCCAACCTGTCTCTCTGGCCCAGCGCAAGGTGGAGACACTCCAAACCAGTCGTCACCTGTACAGGGTGCTTGGTGAGTGAGAAAGAACTCCTATAGACCACAGCAACCCCACCTCCCCGACCTTCGGCTCTACCTGTGTTTGTTGCAGCAAAACCAGCAAAGAGTTGTGTGGCACCTTAGGGGCCAACAAATTTATTATGACATTTCCCGTGAACCTTGATAGTTTATGGACGTTTTTATTCTTTTAGGATATCTATATCTATATCTAGATATATGGCTGTATAGATATATATTTAAAAACCTAAGAATGAGGAATTGTTAATTTTACAGTAGATTTCATTGCACTTTAGAGGATAGTTGCAGTTCAGTCACATAGTTGCAATTCAGCCACGTTCTGCAAAATTTACTATCTGGACTGAAAGTTATGGAGGGATGATGCTACTGAGCATGCTCGTATCAGTGTCTCAGGTGCAAGAAGCCTTGATTTCTAGGATGCTTGACATTTGTAATGAGTACTCATATAAACCGGAAAACTATGTTTCTCGGGGCTCCTTGCTCCAAAGTTCAGTTTACATTTGCAGGCAGAGAATAACTCAAATTGTGGTCAACTTGTAATGGAGCTAAGCATTATAAGCTAGAGAAACTCCTATTCCTGGCTCAATAAACACAAACTTATCAATAGGGGGGGAAAAGGGGGGGGCAAAATAGCAGCAGTGATTTATGAGGGATAGCTCCTAGGGACTGTACCTGATAAAAATGAACAGTTATGTTCTTTAAATTACCCTTCAAAACAAAAACAGAGAATAGGAACTGCAGGGAGAGAGGGAGGGAGATGAAATTTATGTTATGCTATGATACAAGAATTTGTAATATATTATAATATGCCATTGTGTAGGAACCTCTTATGCTGTATTGTTCTACATATGAGTGCCAGATACATTCAGTGTTCCTTTCCACTTTTGTCACCCTTATCACTCATGAGACAATGAACATGTACTATAAGTGATGTCCCGACAGCATGTATTCATTTCTGGGGCTTGCATACTTATGTTTAAATCAGACACCCAAGAAGCAGGGAAGGAATTGACAAAATAGGCAGATGCTTTCAGAGAATCTTAATACCGTGATTGCACCGTGATTGTTTTGCCAGCAAAATGCATGTAACTTGTCATCAAGGTGTTCAAGAATAGATCAATGCAATTTTACAAGCTGAATACAAGAACTATAATCAAGAGTTACATCATTTCATGAGACATGACCAGGAGGAATACCGTGATAGAAATGTGCATAATTAGAATCAGTGCTGAGAGAGAAACAGTGGAAGAGGACCTTAACAGTCCTGGAAATCTATCCAAAACGTGTCCCTGTTGACCTGTCCTCAGGCATTAAAGACAATATGTGCTAATGGAATGAGAAGACTCCCCTCAAGATGCAACTGGAAAGAAAATTGAAGTTCCCTACTCAGACCTAGCTGAATAATACGTTCTAGCAGAATAAGATGTCTCCAGCATGGTACCCTTCAGATGTTTTGAACCACAACTTCCATCAGTCCCAGTCCACATGGCCAATGATCAGGGATGATGCGAGTGGTAGTTCAACACATGTGGAGGGCACCAGGTTGGGGAAGGCGTAAAGAATGTCTTGGGTCAAAATGGAATTTTATAGAGAGGCTCTGAACTAGAAATGATGAAATTGAAGCTGTAAAGGAAAGTCTTCTTCTAGAAACGTAATTTGCTTGGAAATTACATCAAAGGATTTAAGTTGGAAGAACTAGCCAAAGCTGTACAGAAATAATCTGCTGTTTGTAGTTTTTCATAGAGATGGAGTTGAGACAACTCAAGCTTCCTGGAAGCAAGAAACTTTAGCGTGCACTTATGGGACTTCTGCACCCTTCATGTTCTCTTTACTATGTCCATTTTCTAGGCTGTGACAAAAACTAGCAATAATGCATATTTGTTATGAAAATAAGGATGATCACAATGTTACTACTATGGATGTTGTTGTCCTTTGGTCCTTTTACACAGCCAGACTAGGCTTCGGATTGATCCAATTCAGCATGAGAACATGAGAAGAATCCTTCAGGTCAGTGTTCCATCTAGTCCAACATCCTGTTCTCACAGTGGCCAACCAGATGCCTATGTGGAGATCAAAAGCAGGACCTGAGCACAACAGCACTTCCTCCACTTGCAATTCCCAGCAACTGGTTTTCAGAGGCAGACTGCCTCCAACAGTGGAGTAGTACAGAGCCATGATAGCTAGCAGCCACTGATAACCATATCCTCTGTGAATTTATCTAAACTTCTTTGAAAGCGATCCAAATTGGTGGTCATGATCACATCTCGTAGTGTGGGAGTAACCTGGGTCTGCACAACTTATTATTTATTTTATTTATTAAATTTATATCCCGCCTTTCCTCCCAGTAGGAGCCCAGGGTGGCAAACAAAAGTACTAAAAACACTTTAAACCATCATAAAAACAGACTTGAAAATAAAACAAAAACATCCTTAAAAACATATTAAAACAAAATATCTTTAAAAACATTTTTTAAAAAAACTTTAAAAACTTCTTTAAAAAAAGGTTTAAAAACATCTTCAAAAGCAATTTTTAAAAAAACTTATGGTTTTCCCAGTCAAATAAAGCTCACCAGCCCTGTATAATGCCTTGATTTGGGCACCATAAACATTCTTTTTGGCATCCTGGATGGGATTGCAAAAAAGTCAGGGGATGGGATTGTGTTTGCCTTGGTTGGTAGTTATTGGTGTTCTGGAAAGATGACTGGGAAAGCATAATTATGATCTTAATGAAGGGTCACCCTCAGATATGCAATTATGTACAATTGGGCTGCATTAAGACAAGGCATTTCTGTTCCAGTTTCTAATATTCCTTTCACACTGCAGTACCTGTTGCATTATGGAACTGTAGCTTTGTGAGTGACAGACCACCATGTCATGCTAAATTTCATTCATCCTAGTGGGCGTGGTGTGGCACAACAATGAATGTCATTGGACATGTTGTTACTCCCCCACTCTTTCTGCACATGCATGCTTTTGTTCCCCATGAAAATGGCAGGAAAGAACTGTATGCTGGTATACCACCCCAAATCTTATCATTTCCGTATTTTTTGGGTTACTGGGATTGCAAATGGATTTTTTCTGAAAAGAATTAACACAGAAATGAACACTAAACTTCCATTATATTCTGTTAGATTTCCAGAAGTGTGAAAGATCAAATAAAATGTGGAAATTATCAGGTAAGGTAGATGATGTGAAAGACTGGCCAAATATCTTTATTATTACTCTCTATCGCTGAACAATAGCAATAAACATTCTTTTTATAGGTAGGGCCTCTGGAAATCCTGGAGCTTCTCCATTTACAGAGCCATGTTAGACAACAGTAGTTCACTGCAGAAGTCCAGATTGTGATATGCAGCACCTAAACATTTTAGCCAAGACTTGTGTATAGTATGTTCCAAGTGGGCCCTGCCCATGTGCACTATCACTACCTCTAAACCACGTACATCACTTTTGAGGGGTACTAAATCCGCTTTCTGAATGCATATTATGAACATTTGTTGGTTTGGTTTGTTCTGTTTTGTTTTGCCCAAGTTCAGATAACAAGTGGTAGGGAAATACTGTATTTCTCAACCAACCCCAGTTTGCAATCTCTTTGAAGCTGTAGGGCAGAAGAAAAGAAATATAATTTGTTCTAAATAGTGTGATGCTAAGCAAACCCAGGAATGGCTGTGATAATGCGGCTTAATGTTCCTTCCAATGGATGCATCAGGGCTTTATTGCGCAAGTATAATTTCCATTGTTAAAATGGGAGAGTGGTGTGGTTCCAAAAGGGGGTTGCTCTGCTTTCTTTCAAGGAAAGCTGACAAGTAGCATTAACAGTTCTGTTTCTTCCTTGGCAACCCTAATCTAGTTCTTTGCATGTTTTCAGCTCCACTTCTTTGGCTGACTCTGTGTGTGTTCAGGGGTCCACCCATCCAGAGAGATGGCAAGATTAAGGCCCTAATTATCTTAGGTAAAATGCTTTGATTCATTTACCCAAATTGCCTTCCAGAAATGTTAGAGCATTTAGAGTATTATTTAATAAGGTATTAATTGGCTTTTGCACATTTATTTTAAATGTCAAAGCCAACAATGTAGGTCAGAGGAAAAATGGGGGAGGATTAGGGGGACTCATATGCCATGCATGTGTTTTCATTCTGTTGGTTATGGCTGTTTTCTGCTTTGCAAGTGCACACAAACTTCCATCCATCTAGGAGTTAGGAAAAGGTAGGAAAGGATGGCATGTATTTCAGTACCTGGGGATCTAGATTCTAGATTTCTGTACTAAAGGCATTAGAATTCTGCATGTCCCCATAACAAATTCAGCCATGTTTGAATTATGCATTTATGTCAGTTGCAAATGCTCGGTGCTTGAAGGTTGTTGACATTTGTTGGGACTGATGTGGTGAGAAGGACACTTCACATATGGTGGAGGCCATGTGTATAGAAGTGGAAAGGAAGGCAAGAGATGAGATCATAAGATAAGGATTCTGAGATGTACAGAGGTGCTACCTAAAGCCACCCAAAAGCAAGTTGTACACAATTGCCTTCTGTTTTCTGAGCCTGTCGTTTAAACATATTTTTTTGAAAAGTAGTAAGAAGTGTGAATAATATAAATGAAAGCAAGAATGTTAAAGAGTATGCAGATGCCCTGGATTCTGACTGATGTTGTCTGCATGTAAACAGAAATGGAAGCTATGCAATTAGAGCCCCCTTGTCTCATCCCTCCACTGCAATCTATCTGCTGTTTACGGTGGCCATGTAGGCATCTCCCAACCCCCTCCCCCCCCCAAAAAAGAGAATGAGCAAAAGAGGATACAGATCTGCATAAAAATTGCATGTATTGCATACATATAGATAGATGCACATCTAGAAACTATGACAACAATTTAAATAGAATTTCAATGTAGCTCCCCAATGTGACCAGGTGACTTGTGTGCCTGCTCACTCTGCTGTCCAGGTGCTTATTGTTGATGGGCAACTTCAAGGCCCTTGCTGTTCCATTTCTTTATCTTTAAACTGGACTTGGACAAGACAATCCTTCAAATAGAAGATACTTTCAAATAGAGGACTATAATATACGTTTGTGGGGTAGAATACATGGCCATCCCATTGCTATTATTGCCTAGAGATGGCTGGGACCACAATCTCAAGTCAAGATTGCCTTGGAAAGGATGGTGGCTTATAGGTGTGTGCAAATTGGGTGGCAATAAAAATCAGTCTCATATTTTCATCCTATATACAAAAGAGATAATAACAACTAACCTGACATTGTGCTTTTGCTTCTGTAGAGTGTCTTTAATATGAGTCCTACTTCTTAACATTTAAAGGAACTTTGACAGCTGAGTAATCCCTTCATCATTTAAGTATAACAAGATTTTACTATTAAGTACATGGGCTAGAAATGGAGTGCTTTTTTCATTCACACTATAAACAGTTATGCTGGGTTTGTAATCCTGCTGTCAGATTGTTCACTGTTTGATATTAATCAGTAGGTTTATGAAAGGTGCAACAGACCACAGAAATGAACAGTGAAGAAGTTATAAATGTGGCCTCCATAGAACAAGAGGCTGCTGTTGTAATCTTCAGATGGTTATTCTGGAGCACTTCCATTGATTTCACTGGGGTTTTTCTCTCTATTCTGGATCTGGCCTTCAGGACATTACCCCCAGCACTGCCTTCTCTTTCTAATATAAACATGATCCTGAGTCTTTGCCCTTAAGGGGAAGTTCAAAGGCAACCACTCAGGCAGCCTTTATGAAGCTGGATCACAAGTTATGACTCATCTGCCTACATTCTTGGCCTATGCATTTTTGCTCCATTTCTTCAACCCCCCTGCCCCCAATTTTCAAACCAACCAACCATAAAGAAATATGACTGATTGAAAAATGGCCTCTATATCCATCCAAATAGCTCTTACAATCCCATGGTGCAGAGCTTTGGTTGGTAGCCCAACCTTGCTATTAAAATACCATGGGTAGTACTAACACATTTAGGCTCTGTACTGTACACACCATGCATTTAAAGCACATTAAAAGCACATGAGTCCCCTAAAGGACCCTGGAAACTAATTTACCCTTCACAGAGCTACAATTCCCAGCACCCTTAACAAACGATAGTTCCCAAGGTTTAGGGGGGAGTCATGTGCTTTAAATGTGCTTTAGATGTATGGTGTGAACTCAGCCTACACTGGAAATAAGGAATACGCACCAGGCAAACAGTGCCATGACTGTGGCAGATGTAGCAGCAGTAGAACTGCAGATGGGACCTGTGCATCCTGTGCCTTCCCATATCTGCTCTGGAGGATTGGGGGAATTCCTAAAACAGATTTAGAGGCTGCACTGGGGAAGGAGAGGAGGGAAAGTCCCATTGCGTTAGCAGTAATCCTTGCACTGACAGGATCCTGACTTAGCAATGTGTTGGATACAACCCATTATATAATTATTATATTAGCAAGATGGCATTACCTGACTGACAGATTCACCCACAAGCCACCCTCTAATATTCCATGTAACTGGATGATAACAACAACGACAACAACAGTAATAATGCTTCTCCTCTTCCTCTGTTCCAGTTCCAAGGAGCTCAAGGTGGTATAAATGGTTCACCCACTCTCCCTTTTATACTCACAAAACCCTGTGAGGTAGGTTAGGCTGAGAGTGTGTGACTGGCTCAAGGTCATCCAGTAAACTTCAGGGCTGAGTGGGGATTTGAACCCAGGTCTCCCAGGTTTAGTCTGCCACTGTAACCACTACTCCACATTGACTCTCTTTCATGTGCAAAGCTCCATAGCTCTTTAGGTGTTTAAAAAACTTTTCTCGATCTTTCCACAGAGATCTGTTTCATTTTGGTTGTAAATGTCAGGTTGTGAGACACTTAATCTCTCCAGCATGAAGCTGCCCCTATTGCTACCTAAGTTATCATAGAAAGGTGCACAATAAATTACCACAATCAAAATACATGTTATGTGAAACAAAAAATCCTAAAGTATGTTAGACACCTCAAGTAATCCTAGGGTTGATTCAATGTTTTGCATATGCTAACCTGGAAAGCAACTTCAGGTTGGTGGGTTTTTGTAGCTTCTGTATGTAACGGAAAATATTCTCACTCAAGAATTCCTCAAGTTGGCAAAATGACCAAGAGGGCTGGAACAAGACATTTCATGAGGCAAAGGAAAAATGTATAGAAAAACTGAGCAGACTGGTAGATGACTCCTTCTTCAATACTGGCAACAAGACAACATCATCCATTGTACCTGAAGGCAGCAGGCTAGCTTACGGGGCTCAGGGGAACCCACACGGCAGACGGCACACACAAGAAGCACAGGGGGAGTGCGACCCTGGTATTCTTACTTGATCTCTCAGCGGCTTTTGATACCATTGATCATGGTATCCTTCTGGGCTGACTTGGTGAGATGGGTACTGAAGGCACTGTTTTACAGTGGTTCCGATCCTATCTCCAAGGTCGCTCTCAGAGAATAGCATTGGATGACTGTCTTTCAGCCCCCTGGCAGTTATGCTGTGGAGTGCCGCAGGGTACCATCTTCTCCCCCATGCTGTTTAACATCTACATGAAGCCCTTGGGAGCGGTCATCAAGAGATTTGGGGCAAGGTATCAGCGCTATGCTGACGATACCCAGCTCTGTTTCTCCATAACATCTGAATCAGGAGAGGCCATGCAAGCCCTTGGCCGCTGCCTGGACTCAGTGGTGGGCTGGATGAGGGCCAATAAACTGAGTCTGAATCCTAGCAAGATGGAGGCAGTGTGGGTTGGTGGTTCCCAAGTTCGGATAATTGGTCAGGTGCTTGCTTTGGATGGGGTCATACTCCCTCTGAAAGAGCAGGTTCATAGTCTGGGGGTGCTCCTGGATCCATCTTTGTCGCTAGAGGCCCAGGTGACCTTGGTGGCTAGGAGTGCCTTTTACCAGCTTCGGCTGGTAAGACAGCTGTGGCTGTTTTTGGACCGGGGTAGCCTGATGACTGTTGTCCATGCACTAGTAACCTCTAGACTGGATTACTGTAATGCGCTCTATGTGGGATTGCCCCTGAGGTTTGTCTGGAAGCTGCAGCTGGAGCAAAATGCGGCGGTGAGACTGCTCACTGGAGCAGGGTATCGCCAACATGTCACCCTGCTGCTGAAAGAATTGCACTGGCTGTCCATTTGTTACTGGGTGAAGTTCAAGGTTCTAGTTTTGGTGTACAAAGCCCTATACAGCTTGGGACCAGGATACCTGAAAGACTGTCTTATCCGTTATATACCCAGTTGATCACTGCACTCTGCAGGTGAGGGCCTCCTACAGATACCATCTTATCAGGAGGTTCTTTCGGCACAACATAGGAGACGGACCTTTAGTGTGGCGGCACCTACCCTGTGGAATTCCCTCCCCTTGAACATTACGCAGGCACCATCTCTGCTACCTTTTTGGCACCTATTGAAGACTTTCCTCTTTTTAAGTTAAGACCTATCCCAGTCTGCGTCTGTGTTGGAATTGCTTTTAATATGTTTTTAAATCTTTTTTTAAAAACAATATATTTTTTAACCTTTTTTAAAAAGATGTCTTCAAAGCTTTTTAATTTTTTTTAAGTTATTTTGTTTTAATGTATGTTAAAGTCTGTTTTTATGATGCTTTAAAGTGTTTTTAGTGTTTTTGTTTGCCACCCAGGGCTCCTGCTTGGAGGAAGGGTAGGATATAAATCAAATAATAAACAAATAAATAAACTCTGTCCACCACCACCACCTCGCTACCTGCCCCTTAGCATATGCTTCCTGAGGCAGCTGCTCCACCTTGCCTAGTGGCAGGCATAGCCCTCATGAGAAAGGAAGGAAGGATCCTGAACTCGGCCTCTTAATACCTGCTGTTGTTCAGAGAAAGTACATCTCATAACTCATTCCTTCAGGCAGGTGTGGTATCAAACATCCTTCCTATCTCACGCATTTAACGACACATAAAGGAGGGTGGTTCTCTGCTTCTTGCCTTCCAACCCCTAGCACTCAGCTCCTGCTGGCTAATTAAGCCCCTGTGATTGAAATGAAGAACTGATCCGAAGACCAATACATTTCAAGATTCCATTGTCATATGTGAAAGACAAAGAACAGCAAATGTGAGACATTCCATGGCATAAGAGGAATACTCAAAATGTGCTTGCCATACCCATTCATTGGATCATAGCCAATAACACTACTTTTGCTAAAGTGAAGTCTAGGAAGCTTATTGCTCCTTTCAGCCATCAGTTTGTGAATGAAGCAAAGGACATCAAACAGAAACAAAAAGCCTTGTAAATGGACAAGGGATTAAATTCTTAATACAGTTGTTCAAGAAAGTAGACATGTCAGCTGGTCAGCAGGATGAGACCGAGGACTTTGCCTTGAATAAGCGTTCTACAAAAAAGGTAACAGAGAACAGGTATCATTGGCTATTAGCACTGATATCAAAACGGTACTTCCACCGGGGCTGGTCATAACTGAAGTAAAAATAAAGTGGCCACCTCAGGTGGTAGATTTTTGGTGCCACTAGCAGGTAGCAAACTTCATTATCTTAAGTTCCCAACAGAACAGCAGTGGTCTGCAAGCTTCATTCAGGTGGTCCAGGGCAGCAACTCTGTGGAATGGTATAGCTATGTGTGTATGAAAAACCGCAGGTGCAACAGCTCCTGCACATTTTTTAGAATCCAGCAGCCTTCCAGGTGAGTGCAGTGGACTGCAAGTGATGGGGCAGAGGAGGCTCTGCCTTCCTCAGAGGGTTAAAGTCATGGCTGGTGGCAAGACGAGAGAAGGTCCCAAGCAAGGAAAAGACTTTCGCATCTAGCACAATGCATTACATTTGCTAAATGGGCAGAAAAAATAATTAAGTGGTCCACCGAGACCCTCAGTGATTTTCAAGTAGTCCGGAGGAAAATGTTTGGGAAACACTGATCTAAGTAATGTTGATGATTACAAATGTACATTTTTAAACTGCAGATTTGGGAGGCTTTTCAATTTTCTGCAACAGTTGCCAAACTGTCTGGAGCCAGCCTTGGTTTCTGTGTTCTAACACCTGTAGAGTAGTCCTTCTGGGTCCCGCTGGGTCATTGTGCCCTTACTTTTGGGGGGACGCGTCCTAGCAGAGGGGATATCCCTGCATACTTTGGTTGCTGTTGCCTGCTAGCAGGTGGAGCTGGTGACAGGTGCTTCCTTTGTCCCAGTTTGATTGAGAGAAGGATTTATGTATGATTAGTGTGAAAGAGAGAGATGCATTTGTGGTGTATGTATGTGATGGAAGGAGGGACAGATCTATATGTTGTCTGTGTACATGTGAGCAAAAAGGAAGTATGTATGTGTGGTCTGTGGAGGGGGAGAGCTGCACTTTTTATTATTTATTTATTTATTTATCCCCCCCCTTCCTCCCAGCAGGAGCCCAGAGATGAAGATATCAGTTTGTAGTGTATGTATGTATGTATGAATGCATGTTGTGTGAGAGAAAGGGAGAGATGCACCTGGAGAGAAAGAGGAAGATGTGGTTGTGTATATGTGAAATGTATGTGTGTGTGAATTAGGGGGACAGGGAAATGCAAGTGTGTCTATTGTTTGCATGTGTACGGTATGTGTGCTCTCTCTCTCTCTCTGTGTGTGTATGTGTATGAATGTGCAATAGAGAGTGTGGTTGGCCACCTTGTATATTTTCCCCGGTACCAGGGAATGCTTCCCATTTCTTATTAGACAAAATTGCATCATTGTGTGCATGTATGAGGTGGTAGTGGTGGGAAGCAGCAATGGCTCTACTCTCTAATATTTGCTATGTGATCCCCCCCCCATGGTAGACTTTGTGTGCTGTGCCACACACCCTATGCTGTCCATTTTGTGAGTAGTGCCCTTGGCACCAGTCTTAATTTTTAATTCTTTATAACTCAGAGTAATAAACATCATATTTTGATTTTTCTTATGCATTTTTTATTTTTATCTTTCTATTGTCATTACAAATTCAGTAGGCAAGGGGGAGGGTGGGCAGCAGAGGGGGGGTGGCATGACTCATGAAGGGACCCTGCACTCCTAAATTTTCTACTACACTACTGTCTGAGACACCTTCCAAGGTTATCTCTGTGATACTGGACTTGTAGGCTTTGCAGAATGCTGCTGCAGATGGGTTCTTGGTCCAGCCCAGGAATGTTATGCTAAAATCCAGTTTTGCAACATACCTATGTAAAATATGTTTGACAGTATATAAACTATCATCATTCATTGGCGATCACTCATGGCTGAGTAAGATTGTCTTCCAGGGTAAGGTCTACTAATTATAGAAAGCAACTTTTTAAAATCACACCTAGCAGTCACATGCCCTCCAACATTTGGAAATAGGAGTACTCTTGGTAGTTGTAACTTTCCTTTGCTTGTGTTAAGGATCAATGCCTAGACCCAACCTCCCCCCTACACACACATTTTTAAGCGCTCTTCTCTACCTACTGTATGATGTATCTGTTTATTCTGTAATGAACTGTTCTGAATGAAAAGTAAACAAGGTCGCTGCTTTTTAAAAAAAGGACAAATTAGAAAAAAGCTATTATATTATAATATGTTATCCATTTTCCCCATATAATATGCTATCCACTTTTCCCTCGTCTAGAATGCACATCTTAATGTGGTGAGGGGCTATGAGAATGTCGAAGGTGATAGCAATGCCACCAGGAGTGTAGAAAAAGAAGCTAGACTCTTAGCAGAGGCACCCAAGGCAGGATAGTCAGAGCTGAGACATCAGACTAAGATGCATCCAAACTCAGAGGACGGCAATGGTAAACCACCTCTGAATACCTCTTACCACGAAAACCCTATGAACAGAGTATCCAAAATGTAACATGAGATAGTGCTGGAAAATGAGACACCCAGGTCTGAAGACACTCACCGAGCTACTGGGGAAGAACAAAGGACAAGTACGAGTAGTGCTGTGACTAATGATGCAGCTGTGTCAATGCTGAATGGAAGCCCAGAGGCTGATGTGCACAGATTTGAAAGGAGAGTCCGGAGTTGTACGACATACACAATAGGAACATGGAATGTGAGAAGCATGAACCAGGGAAAGTTAGAAATTGTCAAGCAAGAAATGGAATGTATCAACATTACAATACTTGGTGTGAGTAAATTAAAATGGATGGGAATGGGACATTCTCAATCAGGCAACTACAAAATATTTTATTCAGGAAATGAGAAATTAAGAAGAAAAGGGGTTGCTTTAATAGTGAGAAGTGATGTAGCAAAAGCAGTTAGGAGATATAATGCAAGGTCTGAGCGAGTGATATCAATGAGATATAACGGGAAACCTATTAACATAACCATTATCCAAGTGTACGCTCCAACGTCAAACGCAGAAGAAGAGGAACTGGAAAGATTTTACACAGAAGTACAGGAAGAAATTGATCACACACCAGAACAAGATGTGCTGATAATCATGGGGGACTGGGATGCAGAAGGAGGGAACACAGAAGAACAAGAAATTGTGGGAAAATGGGGCTTAGGATATAGAAATGATGCAGGAGAAAGATTTATTGAATTCTGTGAAACCAATAATTTGTTTCCTGCAAACACATTTTTTGAGCAACCAAAAACATGACTGTATACATGGACATCACCAAATAGTCAATATAGGAACCAAATTGATTATGTAATTGGTAGCAGAAAATGGAGAAAGACCAGGAGCAGACTGTGGTACAGATCATGAACTGGTAATATCGAAAATCAGAGTAAAGCTAAAGAAGAACAACAAAGCAATCATAATGCCAAAATACAATTTATATAAAATCCCAGAATCATATAAAGATCAAATAAGGAACAGATTTGAGGCTTTAAACTTAGTTGACACAGAACCAGAAGAACTATGGATTGAAGTTAGAGACATTGTGAGGGAAGAATGCAAAAAGAGAAAGACCTCAGTGGATGACTGACAAAACTCTTAAAATGGTTAAAGAGAGAAGGAAAGCTAAAGCAAAAGGAGTCAGAAACTCAGTTAGAACCCTAAATGCAACAATACAGCGACTAGTACATCGAGACAAAGAGAACTATTACAGTGGTTATTGTATAGAAAGAGAAGAGGACAACAAAAAGGGAAGAACAACTGCCTTATTCAAAAAGATTAGAGAAGAGAAAGGGAAATTTAAACCAAGAATAGGGATGTTGAATAATCAACAGGGGAACACACTGACTGACTGAGATGAAATAAAAGGAAGATGGCAGCAATACACTGGAGAACTGTATAAAAGAGATGCCAGGATGACAGATTCATTCACGGAGGAACCGTATGATGAAGAACTAGAAATTTTAGAATGTGAGGTGAAAGCTGCTCTTGGAAGAAACAAATCACCAGGAACAGATGGCATACCAATAGAGTTGCTACAAGCTACTGAGACTGAATCTGTCCAAAATTTGACAAAAATTGGTCAACAAATATGGAAAAGAAAACAATGGCCCACAGACTGGAAGCATTCAGTATACATCCCAATTCCAAAGAAAGGGGATCCCATGGAATGCAGTAATTATCGAACTATAGCCTTAATATTCCATGCAAGTAAAGTAATGCTCAAGATCCTACAACAAAGGCTCTTACCATATATGGAGCGAGAAATGCCAGACATCCAAGCTGGATTTAGAAAGGGAAGAGGCACCTGAGATCATATCACAAGCATACATTGGATAATGGAACGGACCAAGGAATTTCAGAAGAAAATCACCCTGTGCTTTATAGATTACAGCAAAGCCTTTGACTGTGTAGATCATGAAAAACTGTGGAATGCTTTACAAGAAATGGGGGTGCCACAGCATCTGATTCTCCTAATACACAACCTATACTCTGGACAAGAGGCTACTGTAAGGACAGCACATAGAGAAACCGCCCACTTTTCCAGATGAACTTCAGCAGCCATAGCATGTGAAACAGATCAAGTGTAACTCCAGCTACACAGTTCAGGGATAAATCCAAGGGACAGTTGCCCCCCAAAACTCCCCCATTTCCTCCCCTAACTTTAAATCACTGTATATTATGGTCTTGTATATGGTGGATTAAATAACTGGACCCTAGTAATGGCTTTTATTTATTTATTTATTTATTACATTTATATACCACCCCATAGCCAAAGCTCTCTGGGCGGTTTACAGCAATTAAAAACAAACATACAGATTTTAAAACACAAAAAAAGGTTTAAAAACACAATTTAAAAACAATTTAAAAACACATGCTAAAATGCCTGGGAGAAGAGGAAAGTCTTGACCTGGTTCCAAAAAGATAACAGTGTGGGCGCCAGGCACACCTCATCAGGGAAATCATTCCATAAGTTGGGGGCCACCACTGAGAAGGCCCTCTCCCTTATTGCCAGACTCCCATCTTCCCTCTGAGTAGGCAACCGGAGGAGGGCCTTGGTTGTTGAGCGTAGTGTAAGGGTGGGTTCATGTCAGGAGAGGCGTTCCATCTGGTATTGTGGTCCCAAGCCGTGTAAGGCTTTATAGGTTAAAACCAGCACCTTGAATCGAGCTCGGAAACATACAGGCAGCCAATGCAAGTGGGACAGAATTGGTTTTATATGTTCGAACCGTCTGGTCCCTGTTACCAATCTGGCCGCTGCATTTTGCACAAGCTGCAGTTTCTGAACTGTCTTCAAAGGCAGCCCCATGTAGAGCGCATTGCAGTAATCTAACTTGGAGGTTACCAGAGCATGGACCACTGAAACCAGGTTATCCCTGTCCAGATAGGGGCATAGCTGGGCCACCAACCAAACTTGGTAGAAGGCACTCCGTGCCACCGATGCTACCTGAGCCTCAAGTGACAGAGATGGCTCTAGGAGAACCTGCTCCTTCAGGGAGAGTGCAACCCCATCCAGGACAGGTTGGATATCCATCATCCGGTCAGAAGAACCACCCACTAGCAGCATCTCAGTCTTGTCTGGATTGAGCCTCAGTTTATTTGCCCTCATCCAGTCCATTGTCGCAGCCACGCACCGGTTCAGCACATTGACAGCCTCACCTGAAGAAGATGAAAAGGAGAGATAGAGCTGCATGTCATCAGCATACTGATGGCAATGCACTCCAAAGCTCCTGATGACTGCACCCAACGGTTTCATGTAGATGTTGAACAGCATGGGGGACAGAATTGACCCCTGCAGAACCCTATACTGGAGAGTCCAGGGTGCCAAGCAATGTTCCCCAAGCACCACCTTTTGGAGACGACCTGCCAAGTAGGAGCGGAACCACCGCCATGCAGTTCCTTCCACTCCCAACTCAGCCAGTCTTCCCAGAAGGATACCATGGTCGATGGTATCGAAAGCCGCTGAGAGATCAGGGAGAATCAACAGAGTCACACTCCCCCTGTCTCTCTCCCGACAGAGGTCATCATACAGGATGACCAAGGCTGTTTCCATGCCAAAACCAGGCCTGAAACCACTCCTTTCTTTCCCCAGCTAATTTTTTTTAGTTGTCCCACTACAGAGTGCTGTAGGGTTCATGCATTTACATGTATGACCACCAGAGACATGATGCATCTCTCCTTAGATATTTTGTCTAAGGAAACATGAGAGAAAGCTCTGGCCTAGGTAACAGCTACTCATATGAACACAATTTTTCAAAAGGATCCACTCCAACCTTTTCTATGGTTTAGGGAGCCCAAAGGCAAAGTGGGGGGGGTGCTTTGCTAGGGATAGCAGGTCCCAGAAAACAGGGACTGTGTCTGATAGAGAGAGACAGATAGTATGCAATCACATATTAGCACAGCTTTGCATATTATTTCACAAAGTGCAATTTAATAATGCATATGGTTTTCATTTATTTTTTGAATAGACTTCACTTAATTCTTATCATGAAGAACTTTCTACAAATGAGTATAACAACTAATATTTTGTTACTTAGAAAAGATCAAAGTTCCAATATTTTCAGGAAACGTATGTGATTCACTTTGGGGAGACTTTGTGTCTGGGATTACTAAAAATCTGAACAAAATCGACTGAGAACAATTCACTGTAGCATTTTTCTTAAATGCAGAGCTGGCATTTCTGTAGGTAAGCAGAATTACTACAGGGAACCTCAAGGAGAACTTGTTTTGACTTGCAAGATACTGTAGACAGTATACATGTTGAAAACTGTGTGATCACCATATGCAAAATTCTACACTGGGACTACCCTTTTACTTCCTACCTAAAAACATCTTCACACTAGGGCTGCTTTCACACTGCATTTTATCCTGTTATTCCGATGATTTCTTACCTGGTAATCTATGCATTTTATTTTATCTTTCACACAACGTAAAAGCTAGTTCCAGAAATCTAGTGGAATCTAGCAGAACTTTAGCACTCATTTCCATGATAAATGATTCCAGAAATAATCTGTTTGCAAGCTTGGGAAATCGGAAACTTGTGGGAGTTTTGCGCTAGCTGCAGACATTCACATGACAGGCATCGTGGCACATAACATCTTCCTGCCCTGTAGGTGCACATAACTTTTTCTTTTGCCTGATAAAAATTGTACCGCTATCCCAGCATAGGGGTGAGTAGCAGCTTCCCCTTCCTCCCCCCCGTGCCCAAACACCCCACGAAAATAATGTCAGATGCTAAAGGGAGAAGGGTCACATTATGATGGTGAGCTTCAGTTAAGGACCAGTCACAGAAATACTGATATATTTGAAGACATTTCAAAAGAAAATAATAAAAAGGGGCCATAATAGGTCTGCTTATGATTGCAGACTTCTGACTTGCCCAGTGAATTATGGGGAAACTACAGTGCACACATGTATAATGGGTGAGGGATGAAAACAAGATATTCGTTGCAGCAGTGTGAAAGACATTTGCGTGATTTGCCTGCATATTGGCCAAAAAAGGCATGGTTCTTTAACGCAATTGGTATTGCAGTGTGAAAGGAATTTTAGAAATCAGGACAGAAGTGCTACCATTTTAATCCACAAAACTGATGCAGTAAGCTTCATGTGTGAAAGCAGTTTAGGAAATTGACAACATTTCAAATGGCTCCAAGAACCGTTTATTAGATTGTGAATATTTGCTATATGGGTAAGGGGCTTACTCTTCTGTCAAATGTTAGTCACTTTTGCAATTTCTTTCTACGTTCTTCAGGTCATGTTAGCCTTGACTATGGGATATAAGATGAAAACTCAACACTTTTTGACTAGGTAAATGGGGTGTTCAATGTGGATGGATATAAACAATCCACCCCTGCTTTCCTGTGGTCAAGCAGAAGCTTAGTTGGCTACAACAATTTTTTATCAGGCAAGTTGTTATTTGCACAAGATTTTGGGCTCTGACACACCATAAGGTTAATGCTTTTCTTGGCTTCCTTAACCCACATCAGGTGTAGTCAATCTGAGGAGCCAGAAACAAACAGTGTGCAGGATTAACTAATCTGCAATAAAGTCCATTCTACTCCAATTGTTACCATTGTTACTTTAGATTAAAATTTCCAAAGTTACGCAGGTCTACTCAGAAGAAAGTCCCATTGAATTTGATGGGGCTACTCTCAAGTATGTGCAGGTTTCCCCCCTCTCTAGTACAACAGACCAATACAGCTGCTATTCTGGAAAGGATGTGAAAGTAATTCTTTTCTGACCATCAGAATCCTATCACAAAAAAGTATTGAGGCGATTTATAATGAAAAAATACATTGTAATACAAAATATACAAAATAATTACAAATAATCATTAAAAACAGCTCATATATTAATTCTGAAAGCAACAAACAAGAAACCCTCCCTCCCTCTAACCACTTATACAGTAGGGCCCCGCTTTACAGCGCTTCGCTTTACAGCGTTCCGCTAATACTGCATTCTGCTAATACTGCGTTCCACTAATACAGAAAGGCCCTGCTTTACAGCGCTTGTTCCACTTTTACAGCGGTTTTTTGCCGCCAGGCACCATTTTGGTCAATGTAAGTCAATGGGATCCACTTTACAGCGGTTTTCGCTTTACAGCGGGGGTCCGGAACGTAACCCGCTGTATGATCGGGACCCTAATGTACAAAATCACACACAGCAGAATTCTATCCATTTGTTTTCAGACAGCTGTAGGGGGAGGACTTCCTCCTCCCAAGCCCAATGCAGTAGAGGGCCTTTATAATGACCACATTGTGTCAGGGACAACTTTCTGGGGACTGCATAAAAGGTCCATAACAACTTGGGTCTAGGATACCTCAGAGACCACCCAATCCTTTATATCCCTGTTTGATCAATAAGGTCTTTGTGGGAGTCATTTTTAGTGGTTCCTCATGGATTGGATGCATGGCTCATATCCACCAGGAACCATTCATTCAGTATTTTGGGTCTAATTTTATGGAACTCCCTTCCAGTTGAGGTCAGACAGGCCCCTTCCCTGTTGAAAGTCTGCCACCCGCTGAATACTTTTTTTTATTACAGCAGCCTTTTAATTGAAGTCTGATTTTATAGTTCTAACTCATTTTGGGTTTCATTGTACTGTCCCCTGTACACCGCTTAAGATACAACTGTAATTAAGAGGTATATAAGTTGATGAAATAATAAATGAATAAATACCATTGGTGGGCAGGGCCAGAGGTAAAAGTGGGTGGAGCAACAGATGAGACTCTTGCCTTTGTACAGTAATGCCACATTCATACCATGCTTTTCTTCCAATATTATCCTACTGCAAACAGTAATGTCTTCCCCCAAAGAATCCTGGGAAGTGTAGTTTATGAAGGGTGCTGAGAGGTGTTAGGAGACGCCCTATTCTCCTCACAGAGTTACAATTCCCCAAGTGGTTTAACAGTCAGTCTCTCTTCCCAGTGAACTCTGGGAAGACATTACTGTTTTAAATTGGTTAAATTGTTTTTATATTGTTTGAAATTTTAAAATTGTGTTTTAAATTGTTTTTAAAATATGTGTTTTAAATTGTATATTTGTTTTAATGTTTTTGATTGCTGTAAACAGCCCAGAGAGCTTTGGCTATGGGGCGGTATACAAGTGCAATAAATAAATAAATAAATAAATAAATAAATAAATAAATAAATAAATAAATAAATAAATAAGTGGAATAATAGTGGAATAAATGCATGGTGTGAATGGTGTAAAGCTATTCTTATGATAACTAATCTACTCTTATGATAACTACCTTACTCTTTACTTCTTCCAAAGTGGCAGGAATATATTGCAACAGAATATTTTCATTGCCCACACAGCACACATTTCCTCCCCCTCCAGTTCCACCAATTTTGTATAACAAACTGCCCAGTGAAGAGTTCTGGAGAACTAAAAGTTTGCTCTCTATTTTGTTACATTTTAGTTGGTCCTAAGGAAAGGGAAAGGGGTTTCCCCTCTGCCCAGTGCCCACTCACCCAATCTCCTCCCCTCCCCTTCTCCCTCCCCTCCACTTCCTGCCCTCCTCATCCCCCCACCCCTCCCCCAATCAGTTTCACCTATTCTAAGCATGATTGCACAGCAGTAAATCTCACTGAACTAAAAAGCATGCAAATGATCAAACCTGCCCTCCCCTCCTCTTCTCCCCTCCCTCTTGCCTCTGCCCTCCCCCTTCTTTCACCCCTTGCTTCCCCTCCCCATCCCCTTCCAATCCCCTCCTTCCCCTTCCCCTCCCCCTCCCCCATGGTCAGTGTCACCTATTCTAGGACTACAATCTGGGAGACCCGGGTTCAAATCCCCACACAGCCATGACGCTCACTGGGTGACCTTGGGCCAGTCACTGCCTCTCAGCCTCAGAGGAAGGCAATAGTAAACCACGTCTGAATACCGCTTACCATGAAAACCCTATTCATAGGGTCGCCATAAGTCGGAATCGACTTGAAGGGAGCCCAATTCATTTTCAAGCATGATTGCATGGGAGTAAATCCCATTGAATTCAATAAGCATGCAAATGATCAAACCTGCCCTCCCCCCTCCCATGACCTCCCTTTTGCCCATTCCCTCTCCCTTCCTTCATCTCTCCCCCTCCCCTTTCAATCCCCTCCTTCTCCCTCCACTTCCAATCCCATCCTTCCCCCTCCCACTACTTCTGCTCCCCTCTCCCCCTTCTTCCTTCCCTCTACTCTCCCCTCCCCTCCCCCATCATCAGTTTTACCTATCCTAGCCATGATTGCACAGGAGTAAATCCCATTGAATTCAGTAAGCATGCAAATGATCAGACCTGCCTTTTCCCTCCTTCCCTTCTTCTCTCCCTTCCTCCTATCTTCTTCCAATCCTCTCTTCTTCCTTCTTCCTCCTCCCCTGCCCACTCCAGGCTTCCCTCCCCATGGTCAGTTTTACCTATCCTAAGCATGACTCCATGGGAGTAAATCCCACTGAACTCAATAAGCATGCAAATGATCAATCCATTCTCAGCAAACTTGCACAGGGTCCCATGTCTTACCTCCCGGATTAAAAAGCAGAGAAATTAACTAATATACAAAAACCCTTGCAGTTTCAGAATGTACCAATAGCTAACAGATATTTCTATCAAACTTTAAAAAGCAGGGAAATTGGACAGCTATAGTGAATGCACCAGGGGAGAAGGAGACCTGACCTCCTCTCTGAGATATTGTACTGCCCTACAAATTTGTCAAAATGCAAACACAATTTGGGTTGGTCTATCATAGTCCAATCCACTTGTTGTGTAGCTGGGAAGAATTTGGTAACATGTGGCTCTGAACATATGGTGAGTGGTGGCAACACCTGCAATCAGCCCAAATAATAGAAAGAAGACATGTGCTGTTCTGATCTTATTTTAGAAGGGAGGAAGCAACAACATTAAAATAGATGATATAGTTCAGATAGTCACTTTAAATATGTTTGATTTACTTTGCAATTTTAGTGAAGTTTTCTATAGTAAATCTTTCTCTTTTGCTTCTGTTTGTGTGAATACCTGAAGTACAGCAAAACTTTGCAACACAAAAAAAAAAGCTCCAAAAACAAATGTGGAATAATGGCAGTGACTATTCTGCAGAATGATTTCCAATGGACATGAGGAGTGTCTCAGTTTGCACAAGATAAAACAGTGGGAGGTAAAATATATTCCAGCAAAATTCTAGGTGTGCTCTATGTTTTTAATTGACCATGCCCACCTTTCCTTAAATGGAGTAGTTGAAGTATAGCAGGCTGAAAACATGCAACTTGGGCAGGCCAAGTTTGTTTTTTCCAACAGGTAAAGCCATTGCTTAAGTAGCAACATATTGTAATCAGTCTGATTTTACATCAAACTGCAGTTTCAGATTCAACTGTTAATGCGCCCAAAATAGAGGTAGAGCATAACCTCCAGTTTGAAACACAAAAGGCTGTCTTCACCATCATGTGACATCGACCAATAAAAAGGCTTTGAAATTAATAAAAATAAATTTGACACAGATTTCTACAATGAATAATGAGAGAAATATTATTTTCTAGGTTAGATTCTCTGTAGAAACAGTAGTAACACAGAAAACAAGCAAAGTAAGAAGAACACCAACAAACGTACAAAAATGTAATTCTCCAACTTTGGAGATGGCTTGGACTGTGAAAGACCAACCCAAATTTTGTTTGCATTTTGACAAATTTGTAGGGCAGCACAATATCTCAGAGAGAAGGTCAGGTCTCCTGCTCTCCTGGTGCATTCACTATAGCTGCCCAATTTCCCTGCTTTTTAAAGTTGGATAGAAATATCTGTGGGCTATAGGTACATTCTTAAACCTCAAGGTTTTTTGCCTGTTAGTGAATTAAGCTTTTGAGTAACGCTACCCTCTGGACACCCTGAAGTCTCTAGCATCTCCTAAAGAAACACATTATCCAGACAGAAGGTGTACTGCATCCCTGTAGTCTGTATTCCACCCTCCTGTTGTCCCTTAACCACATCATGGCTGCTCCATCCCCTTAGGTAGAGAGAGAGGCAACCCCCTCAGGTGGCATATGCTAGGAGTGGGTAGGGAGCAGCCTTGAAGTGTCAGAGGGCAAACCTCAGATGTAGCAGAGGATAGTGTCTCATGATGACCAGTGTTGAAGTAAGATCTCTGTCTTTCAGTTTCTTTCTCACCATTCACTCGCTTTCACACATCACCTAAGGTCAAATGCAAAGCCATCCTTATGCAATCTTCAGTTGCATGAAAGACACCTTTAGTTCTAACAGAGAGCCAGTGTGGTGAAGTGTTTACAGTGTCAGACAAACAAATCCCCATGCTAGCTATGAAAGTCAGTAGAACACAGGAAGCTGCCTTATACCAAGTCCATTGGTCCATTGGCACCAACTTTACATTGGTAAAGTCTGCACTGACTGGCAGCAGCTCTCCAGGATTTCAGACAACAGTTTTTTCCAGCACTATATGGAGATGCTGGGGATGGGACCTGGGACCTTCTGTATGCAAGGCAGGTGCTGTACCATAGAGCTTGTCCCTTCCCCTCAAGTGACCTTGGGCCAATCACTTCTCTCAGACTTTACCTACCCCACAGGGTTGTTACGGGTAAAGGGGAAGGGGGAGAGAACCGTGTGCAGCACCTTGAGTTCCTTGGAGAGACAACGAGATGTTTGTGCAATAAGTACATAAGTGCTAGCGCTTCTGGACAAAACTTCTGTCTCATATGAAACTGAGATACTTCACTTTCTTCTGAAGTGCAGGGCTGAGGCGTCTCCAGAAACTGACTTCTGAATGGGCCTTTAAGGTATCCTTAAGAACCAATGTCTTTCTTACGCATTGTTTCACCAGAATCACACTTCATTATATAGTTGATTAAACAGAACAAGTTTTAGAACGTTTTGAAAAAACTAGGCATTTTTTTGTAAAAGATGCAAAAGAATAGTTTGACTGACTATATGAAATGTCTTCATGTCTCCCTAACAGATATCGCAATGATTTCTCCTCAGGCATTATTATCCTTATTAACAACTACTGACAGTTTGCTAGCCAATTAGCGCTCCCCACATTCCCATATTTTTTTCAGTTCCTCTGATTCCCCCCTCCCCTTTTATCTTCTTATTAATTTGATATCGTTGCTGAGCAAAATAGTTCACAGCATATAATTTCACCAAATGACTATTTCGCCTCATCTTTCTGCTAGATATTTCTGTCAATCAACATTTTGCTGACTATGCTTGTGAGTTTAATTTGATTTTCTGGTGCTGACCTGAGGAAGTCAGTATTTTCAGATTTAATTTGTTTTTGAGCTGCTGTTGTGTAGATCAGGTGATGTCCCTCTGAAGCATGATTGGACAGTGCTTTATATATAAATCGAGCAAAAAGCTATCAAATAACCAGAAAGAGCACGAACCATTTAAACAATGGTAGTTTTTGAACAGGCCAAAGAAAGGCAGGGTTACGTGCCTTGGAATAGAAGATGGGATATTATTTCTATTTGGGATAGCAAGATTTTCCCCCAAAGCATTATTGCTGTAAAAGTAGACTTCTGTAATCAATAATACTTATTGATTGGCTATAGAGTTTAAATTAAATTTTCTCCTGTAACATTCTGAGTAATTACCATGCTGTATATGGATGCAGTTGTGCTGTGGGTAACAGAGTTTCATATCTCTGCCTGTTAAG
This sequence comes from Rhineura floridana, assembly GCF_030035675.1. Lineage (NCBI taxonomy): Eukaryota > Metazoa > Chordata > Lepidosauria > Squamata > Rhineuridae > Rhineura > Rhineura floridana. Next base: position 64,101,362 of record NC_084481.1, on the reverse strand, counting down.
AGAGTAGAATTTCTGGCTGTATTTGATAGCCCTTCTTATCTCAAGGGCTCAGGATTGATAACAATAATTGCATTTCCATGCTATAGAGGGGAAAAAACTTTCAAAAATCTTTCGAAGTATCTAACAATGTATGCTATTTTCTTGTGAAAGCCAACAAGCAATAAGACAATAAATTGGTAGAAAACGAGGACATCATAAAATAGGAGTCAGTACCCAAAACTAATAACTGATTTTTTAAAATGAATTATTAATTTCACAAAAGCATCCAGATGCATAGCTACTTCTGGGTTTGGCTGGTAGTGCAGAATCAATATGCCCGAAAACAGAATTTGGGCAGCAAAATGACATCAAAGTACAATTTTTGTGGGTGTGTAAAACTATAAAAGATGAGTGCTCAGGGTAGCAGAAGCACACCGAGGGTGCTCAAAGCCACTGAGGACAAGTTTTTCTTTTTCTTTTCTTTTTTTAAAAAAAAATCATCTTCCATGTTGCCTGTGACATTCACACAACTACACAGTTGTTGTTGTAATTGTATATGACAGGCTGTTTCTGATCTCTGGGTACAACCCCATGAACCCAGGTAGGTTGCCCATTTTCTTCTGTAGGCTCATATATTCTCAGAAATGTGGTAGGTTTCCCCCCCTTTCAGAATCATGTCACTTCCTTTTTCTCCCCACCTTTTCTTTCTTGGGCCACATTCACAGGATGCGTTTATTCCACTATTAATCCATTTTAATGTCCCCCATAGAATCCTGGGAAGTGTGGTTTATGAAGAGCGCTGAGACCTGTTAGGAGACCCCTCTTTCCCTCACAGGGCTACAATTCTCTGAGTGACTTGTCAGTTCTTCCCAGAGACCTCTGGGAACTATGAGGGGAACAGGAGTCTCCTAACAACTCTCAGGACCCTTCACAAACTACACTTTCCAGGAATCCTTGGGAGAAACCATGACTGTTTAAAGTGGAATAACGCTGGAATAAATGCATGCTGTGAATGTGGTCAAACCTCAAAGCATCCATGTTCTTTCTTTTCTTTTCACCATCCTCACACTCTTTCTTCCTAATGTCAGTTACTGCTGTCTCACCCATGCCCAAACTGAAGGTACGGGGGTCCTCAGCTGAATAGTGGCCTAAGTACTACGTACTATAATTTTTTTTTGGGGGGGGGAATCATAAAGTCATCAAACATATTAAAACCAAGAAATCTTCAAACAAAATATTCACTACACTCATTTTGGTCAAACAATTGTTTTATTTTATTTCATTGGCTTTGGCTGTGGTAAAGCCATTAGCCTAATGGATCATCCAGCCCTGATCTCAACACTTCAGAGTAGCTGTTGCAATACATTCTTATGTCATTTTATCATAACAAGCCATCCCAAAGTTGCATGGCTTCTTCTGCCTCATTTGTCTCTTCGTTCGTCATACGTTTTGCATCAGGGAGCCTGCTCCACATGTGGAACCTCCCCACGCAAAGTAGAACCCTGGGTGATAGGGTGGGCAGGAGAAGCCACAGAGTTTGGAGGTGGTGCCAAATGTATAGCCCTGCATCCCCTATTGCCTTGCTTACCCTCTTCATGCAAGTAATGTGTGAAGAGGGCTTCAGTCCCAGCATGATTCACTGCTCACTACACCTCACTGATTCTCTACAGGACATGTACCATTGATACATCTAGATCCTGAGAGACTGATGGACTGTTCTATATATGTTTATTCAAAAGGAAGTTCTATTGGATTCAATGGGATTTTGTTCCAAGGGTATTGTACAGGTACAATGTTTTAGGAAGCTCGTGAACGGTAAGTTCAGTTCTCCAGGCTCTGCATGGTCCTATTCAGCTGAGAAAATATAATTCAACAAGTCGATAAAGAAAGGGCTGAAGAATCTGACTGGGAAGGTCTCTCAGACAGACAGTCGGAAGCACTGTAACATGAAAAAAATCTAAAAACACATGGGCAGTCATAAAGGGAGAATTAGAGATGGAATTAGACATCTTAAAGATATAAATTGCCAGATTCATAAATTCTGGAAACCTAGACACAAATAGGTTGTTGCTGAAGATAGAATAATAATTTTTTTTCTAGGACACCCATTTCAGCATCTTTTACAAAGAGCAGTGAAGAGAAATATTTTCACCTTTTTTGTCACTGGTTCCTTGCCTAATTTGCAAAGTGTTGAAGATATTTGTGTGTGTGTGTGTGTGTGTGTACGCTTTGAAAAGGTCATTTTATCATCTTGCCAATTCCTATTACATCATCTTCTAGTCTGGTCCCACAGTTGAATTTGTGGTATCACATTAACTTTCACTACAGCAAACTGTGATATCATTAAGGGTTGAGATTCTTTCCTATTTTCTGAAGCAGAAGGTAAAGCTGAGGTATTTGAGAGGGACTTCCTCTTCACACTTCTGAAAGGCAGTTGTGAGGAAATATGACAAATGATTGACCAGTTGGTTCCTCCTGTACATCATAGGTATTTTGTTCCTTTAACTTTAGTCAGTGTGAATTCCTCAGTCATGATCATTTCACTTGCTGAAATGTCAGTGCAGTATCATCTATTTTTTTTGGTTCTTCAAGGTTAAGGATGTGGATATATATATCAATGCTTGGGCATATTTATTCAAAGGTTAGAAAGTACACTGAACTGTTGACTAGTGCAGAATTTATTTTAGCAGAAAACATAAACATGAAGAAACCATCATCTTGGTGTAATGTAGGAATCTAATTAAGACTAATGAGGCAACATTAAATTTAATGTATGATGCATTTTATAAGTCTTACCATTAGAGCTACAGAAAGCTGTTCATCTGAGCAGCAAACTTTGCTGAAAAAGACCCTAAAGGGATTCTTAAACAACTTGGGCTCAGGACTCTCTTTGGCCCTTGTGCCATTTGCTGAATGGGAAAGAGGAATTGTGCAAAAACTTGTGATTTTTCTTAGATGTGTCTGAGGTCCAGTGCATTTATTACCAGGAATGCATGGCTGCTGCTTTCTCAGGGATGATTCCATCCCACGTCACTCTGGAAAGGATTCCATCCCAATACTGGAGTAACATTATTATGTGGAATAGACAGATCATGAGGGATCATAGGAATATAGGGAGCAGGGGTGCAATGAGACAATGTTCATTGTGGGGCTGGAGACAAAAATTGGAAGGCAGAAGGCTTGGGGCATTGGTCACTATAAAAGAGGTTTCTGGAGGGAAAAATTCATAGGTAATGACAAAAAAACCCCCTATTTTATGCATTTTAATTAGGAACTATGTCTTGTGAAGTTTACAAAAAAGCAAATCAATTTAAGGACAATATTTTCACATGCAAAATAGTTGGGTAAACTAAGTAGTAGGCGAGTATATATTGTGCAAGTCATCCTGCCATAATGATCTGAACTAATAATAAAGTCTAATGTGACGTGATTTCTCTGCAAACTTGAAGAGGAAATGTTCACTTGAAATTCTTTCATACGTTACTTTCAAAAGCCAAGATTACTAAGTTTGCTTTTCTCTGATGAAGCATTGAACACCTGTATAGTGTCAGTGCATGCGTCAAAGTTTAGAATGAATTTCACCCACAGCTGTAGATGCACCAAAGGTGAGCCCTGGAGCATATAAAGTGTACATGCATGGAAAGGCTTCCTTGTAGAGGTGCAATGTTTTAGGAAGCTCATGAACTGTGAGTTCAGTTCTCCTGAGGCACCTACTTCCCAGAATTGGTCTCCTTTGCTATGCCAGGAAAGCAACTAAGAGAGGTTTCACTTTAAAAATTAAATTAATACTTATAAACATCACTTTTCATAAGGAAATGCTTGACAGCATGTCAAGTAGGAACTATATGTCTCTCCAAACTACAGGTGCTAGAATTAACTGTACAAGCACACAATCTCCGTTCTGTTAAAAGACCCTGGGCCAGCCAACTAACACTGCTTCTGATGGCTCTACCAGCAAATCTCATGCACCCTATTTCAGTAGTACACAAGTTCTCATGAGGAAAGTTAAACAAGGTGAATTATTTATAATGATTTGCACAGTTGGGTGGAGGTCTAAAACTGTTGCAACCTCTAGCCCAGTGATTCTCAAACGGTGCGCTGGGGCACACTGGTGCACCGCAACATTTTTAATTTTGTACACAAAGTGCGCCAGAAATTTTTTATATGTTTTACAGTGCGCCGCGAAGCAAAAAAGATTGAGAACCACTGCTCTAGCCACATTATGCTCTTCAAAATAATTTTGAAATGGAACCAGCTTGAAAGGATTGAAAGATTTCTTTTTCAACTTTTTTAACAAACTAGGGAAGAAATGCCCCTCCCCTAGACATGCATGTATACACAATATTCTGGATCCCCATTGCCTGGGCTAAGTTAGTAAGGTCTCATAAAGCTTCCTGGGCCCTGGAAAACAAGCTCACTTACCTCTCTCATTCTCAGGTCTTGCCCTGGACTAGGCTAGGCTGCTGTACTGATTAGGCCCCAAAACCTAGGCACATCCACCAGACACACTAATAGCACCCACCATCGACAGAGGGTGCCTGAGCACCACAGGGGAGGGGATATCAGTGTTACCAACAAGAATTATTTTTTTGCCACCACCAAACCCACTTCCCAAATCTACCACAATCTGACCATAACCCAATAGACACTGCATTTGATAACATTTTTGTGATATTGTGAAACACTGTTATGAGGAATTGCTTAACAAGGTGGATGATAGAATTTAAAAATACTAGCAACCATTGGTGTGTTGCATTTAAGTTTGGAACTGCACATATAAATATGCGTGTGTATATTTTAGATCTGAGAGAAGTATGGAGGTTTTACATTCCTGGTTCTTTTAGGTTTAAAAATGCTCTCTCTCTCTCTCTCTTCTCTCTCTCTCTCTCTCTCTCTGTGTGTATATGTGTTTGGTTGGCTACTCTGAGAACAGGATGATGACCTAGATGGGTCTTTGCCTGATCCAGCCGGCTCTTCCTGGGATGATTATAAGATGTACTGTTTATACAAAGGATATGCACTGTTGAATCACCTTATTGATACAAACAGAGGTTTCTCATTGGTGAGCCAAGTGCCCTCTGTGCATGCTCAGGCCATTTATTGCTGAGGCTTATAGTTCCTAATCATCATGCCTCATTTGGTGGTGCTTAGGCTGTATCACACTTTAATTGGGTACAATATTATCTGCATATTTTCCTTCTCAGTCAGCCAATTGGCAAGAACCTCCTTGACTTTATACCTTTAAAAAACAAGCTCACCGGAGGATCTGGAGACTTGACTTAAAAATCATTATTTCTGTCACTGGCTTATTGAGTTGTGTTGGGTAAATTACTCTGGTATCCTTTCAATCAAAGGGGTAGCCAACGAGCCATGGCTTACAGCAAAAATGAAACAATAGTCAAGTGGCATTTTAGAGACTGTACATAGGAACAGAAATGCAAACAATGGAAAATGCAATAAAATATCTGAAAGTCCTCCATAGGGGAAGACTGGCTCTACCATTAGGCAGAGTGTGTAAAAATATGTACATTCAAAAACTACAAATTGAGATAAATTTATATACACCCTATCAAACCATGGAAACACATGAAATGTACATCTACAATCAACCAACAATTAACATAAAAATATTTAAAACCTCCATTTTATTGAATGTTGCAGAGCCATCACTTTCAGTGTGAATGCAGTGTGACTGGCTTTGCAATGTACCTTTGTGCTTTTTTCCCTCTTCCTGGTTGCCTAGATGTTCTGACCAAGGTGGCCTAACCAAAATGCAGAAGCTGAGTAGTTTCGTAAAGAACATTTCATTTGTGGATACTTTACGATACTCTCACTGATATTCACCAGTTTGGTAGAAGGCAAGATAGATTTTTAAGGACGCACAGAAATTTGTTGTCGCTTCTGTTACTCCATCTGTAATTCTTTGTTTTCCAAACATGCTGGATATATTATTTCCAGAGGAAGAAGCTAAAAGCAGCTTTTCTTACAACTGAGCCATGCCACTACTAACCACTGATCTAACAACATATGCCAGTGTCTGAAGTATGAAAATGATTCCTGTTATGTGATATCCCTTTCTACGTCCATTCCTCCCCTTAAATACTAAGTAATGTTTACTATCTGCATAGGCTAAGGGTGGATGAATATGTCAATTTCAGCATCTCTCAGTTTCTAATTTTTCCAATCTTAATTTCTGTTCTTCACATTTCCACATCAGTTTCTTTTAAAGTTCTCATGAACATTCATCAGCATTTTTAGGCTTGCCTTAATATGGGTGAGACTCTCTAGGCTTCCCTGTTAGTATTAACCATTTAAATGCTGTACTTCTTGACGAGCTACTGATTTATCCTTATTTCTAATGCCTCATTCACCTCCTCCTCCTCATTAGAAAAGTTTCACGTGGCAAATCCTCTCCACCCACCCCACCCCACTGTGGTGTGGTGTTGGAGAAGTGGCTCTCACTTATTATTTCTAATCTCCCCTTTCACCTCCTACTCCTCCTTAGCAAACCAAAACATGCAGCCTCTCTGTTTCATGTTAGCAAAGCAAAGACACAGGCTGAATACCTAACTGATTGAAGGTAAGGAAAACAGGAAATAATATTTGCTGCAATATTATTGAAAAAAACCCAGTGTTGGGAAAAGCCACAGAAACTCAAAGCACTCAAGTTCAGTCCGCAAAGAGAGCAGACAGGCAGACTGTAAAAAAAAAAAAAAAAATCCCGTCCTAAGTACAATTTTGATGAAATTCTCGTCCATCTCTAGTTGGGGCATAGGCAATGTTCTGTAGCTCCCATTTCTTCTTAATCCCTGTTTACTTCATCTTTTCCATCCATCCATCCATCTGTCCATCCTGCCCCCAACAGTCCTGCATCCATCTATCTGCTGCGTCCTCTGTTCCCCTTCCTTGAGGTGTTCTTTTCCCCCTCTCATCATTGGCATTTTGGCCCTTCAGTCTCTTCCTCCTTCTACTCCAAACTTCTGAGATGTCACCAAAGCTCACCCCTACTCGCAACAGCCAGCCTATATTTCTCTCAGGTTTTGTTCTCTCTTTTCATTTTTGTCATTTTTATGTATTTATAGTTACAAATTATCAGAACGATTGTTCAACAGATATACATGCACTTGGCTTGGGACTTTATCCTTGTCTCTATAACCATAGTACATGCCCGAAAATGCAGGGCTCACCCAAGACATTTTGCTGCTGAGGTTAAAGATAAGATGGTATGCTATGTATAGAATCTGACTGGGCTGGCAGTTGAACCTTACTTCAGCAGAATTCCCCACCACACCTGAGGGCAGTTGGCTAGATTAGGTAGTGTAGGGCAGACTAAGTTAGGGGGCTCTGGTGGATGGGATAGGGGCTTTCATCAATGTCCGCCTTCTCCCAGCATCTACCACCCGAACAGCTGCCTCACTCTGCTTAATGGTAGGGCTGGTCTTGCAATATATTCATATGAGAAGGAAGATTGGATGGTATGGTTCTGGGGCTATATCCCAGTCACTGTGGTGCATATTCTCCTTGCTGTTACCACAACACTAAATCATAAATCAAAATCATGAATTACTATAACAAGCTTACTCTTAATTTTAACATCCTTTCTCTTTTTCCTCTGTCCCGTTATGGAGGAAATGAATCCACATGGTCTGACTGGGGGAAAAAACCCTCTTCACGCTTAAATAGGTAAGTGTTCTTTAGGAATTCAACCTATCCTCTGTCTTCATCTTTCATATCTCACTTTGAAAAATCTGCCAGAAAGGCACTTGAGAGTATTTTTCTAATGTCACTCCAAAGTTAAAAGATAATTTGACTTCAAGGGGGGAAACTGCCTAGCTTTCAAAAAAAAATTAATAGAATTAGTCATAAGAACTATTTTTAGCAAAAGTTCAACTTTATCCATGTATTTTAATGTGGGAAAAGTGTGTCCTTTTCCCTCTGCTAATGTTTGATGCTTTCCAGCCCTCCTGTGAGTGTGTTTGAGTATCTTAGGGGGCTCTGGAGTGGAGGAGAACTTCCTTTTGGATCCTCTCTGTTTTCTTTCGTGAAAATGACATTCCTAAGCTGTTTCACTTTCTGACAGGAAATGGAAACTTGCCAAAAATGATTAAAGTTCCAGAAACCATAACAGTTCCAAAGCTGCAGCAGTTCTCGAGGAGTTCCGAGTTTGACATGATGTCAAACAAATGTGAAATATTGTTTATTAAATTTGAATAATACAGGGAAGGGGGAAAATGGGCCTTGGCTTATCATGCTAAGGTTCTTTATTAAGTCTGCAAAGGACTTCCTAGCTCTAATAAATTAAATTATATTCATAAATATACATGTACGTGAAGCTCATGGCTCTGCATTGGTCTATATTGTAATACTTACCCACGTGCATTCTTATGTTCCCATGAAATGAGACATGTACATGAAAGAGAATCCTTTCAGGGTGAGGGGGGGGTGTTACTAAAAAAAAAAGCCTTGAAATGCATTGAAGATATTCTGGTAATTAATAGTTTGGATGTCTATCTGAGTTTGCTGCTCACATAAGGTTGCATTCTCAGGAGGATATAAAGTGGAGTCATAGCAATCTGTTATAACTCTGGATAATTCATAAGGTGTTAAACTACAATATATGGTACATGAGTAGAGTTCATTTATAATACATCATATATTAGTTTATAATTGTAATAATAATAGTTTATGCAGCACATTAAGTGTGCAGAGGACCTTACTATCTTTATCCCAGGCATTCTCAATGATCCATGAGCCCTAAAGGTTAGGGTGCTTCCAGACATAGAGGGTTCCCCCCCATGTATCAAGCACACTGATTCAACAGGCTTAACATCTGCAAGCCACATTACCCTGAGCTGCTCACCGATCTGCTCACCATGCTTCTCCCAATGCTAGTCCAAAATGGAAGTCCAGGGGCTATCAAGAATTGTGCATGGATGATATCATCAAAATGAACATCTGTAGCACAAAACTAGTTGGTTGGTAGCTCTTCAAAATGCTCCTTTCCCACTACTTCTAGGTTTACACTAGCTGCCTTCTGGACTCAGCTTCATTTTTATTGTGCAACTAGTACTGAGAGCCTCCTCTAGGATGCACATCTGAATGTAGTGAGGGGGTTTGAGAGTGTTGAAGAAGCTGAGAGCAATGCCGTCAGGAGTCTAGGTCACCCAAGGCACAATAGTCGAAGCTGAGACATCAGACTAAGATGCATCCAAACTCAGAGGAAGGCAATGGTAAACCACCACTGAATACCTCTTACCATGAAAACTCAATGAACAGAGTGTCCAAAATGCAACATGAGATAGTGCAGGAAGATGAGACCCCCAGGTCAGAAGGCACTCAATGAGCTACTGGAGAAGAACAAAGGACAAGTATGAGTAGCACTATGACTAATGATGCAGCTTGGTCAAAGCCGAAAGGAAGCCCAGAGGCTGATGCGCACAGATGCGAAAGGAGAGTCCAAAGTTGTACAACACACTCAATAGGAACATGTAATGTGAGAAGCATGGACTAGGGAAAGTTAGAAATTGTCAAGCAAGAAATGGAACTGATCAACATTACAAGACTTGGCATGAGTGAATTAAAATGGACGGAAATGGGACATTTTCAATCAGGCAACTACAAATTATGTTATGCCAGAAATGAGAAATTAAGAAGAAAAGGGGTTGCTTTAATAGTGAGAAGTGATATAGCGAAAACAATTAAGAGCTATAACGCTAGGTCTGAGCGAGTTATATCAATGAGATTTAACAGGAAACCTATTAACATAACCATCATTCAAATCTCCCCCTCTAGGATGCACACCTTAATGTGGTGAGGGGGTTTGAGAGTGTTAAAGAAGCTAAGAGCATTGCCGTCAGGAGTCTAGACCAAGAGGCTAGAGTCCTAGCAGGGGCACCCAAGGCGGAATGGTCAAAGCTGAAACACCAGACTAAGATGCAACCAAACTCAGAGCAAGGCAATGGTAAACCACCTCTGATTACCTCTTATCAAGAAAACCCGATGAACAGAGTATCCAAAATGCAACATGAGATAGTGCTGGAAGATGAGATCCCCAGGTCAGAAGGCACTCACTGAGCTACTGGGGAAGAACAAAGGACAAGTACGAGTAGCGCTGTGACTAATGAAGCAGCTGGGTCAAAATCGAAAGGAAGCCCAGAGGCTGATGCGCACAGATGCGAAAGGAGATTCCAGAGTTGTACGATGCACACAATAGGAACATGGAATGTGAGAAGCATGAACCAGGGAAAGTTAGAAATTGTCTTTTTTTTTTTTTAATAATTTTTATTCAAATTTTTCAAAAGACAAACAAAACAAAGTAAAAAAATATAACAATACAACAACAAAAAAAATAAAATAGTTGACTTCCGATTTGTCACAGATCAGCTATAAGTATATAATATACATCAAACCTGTCCCTTAATGTATACATACAGGATCACTTTTCTCCATAGGCTGTCTTAGTTAATCGTCAAATCCCAATATCATCATTTTATTTTGATCTTTCAACAAAAAGTCTAAGAGAGGCTTCCATTCCTTAAGAAATGTATCTGTCGATTTTTCTCTAAGTAGACATGTCAATTTATCCATTTCTACTAAGTCCATTAATTTCAATAGCCATTCTTCCGTTGTTGGTGTTGATTCCATTTTCCACTTTTGTGCATATAATAATCTTGCTGCCGTAATCATATATAATATTATTCTTCCATATTTCTTTTCTATTTGTTTATCCATAAAACCCAATAAAAAAAATTCTGGTTTTGACTGAATATTTATCTTTAGAATTTTTTGCATCTTCCTACCTATCTGTGCCCAAAATGATTTTGTCTTTTTACACAGCCACCACATATGATAAAATGATCCTTCTTGTTGTTTACATTTCCAACAAACATTAGAAACATTACTATACATTTTTGACAACTTTTCTGGAGTCATGTACCAACGGTACATCATTTTATAGAAATTTTCTTTAAGATTATAGCATAGTGTAAATCTCAAGCCTTTTTTCCACATATTTTCCCATTGATCCATTTGTATGTTATAACCAAAATTTTTTGCCCACTTTACCATACACTCTTTTACTTGTTCTTCCTCCATATCCATTTTCAGTAAGAGTTTATACATTTTTGCAATTATATTTTCATCATTTGTACACAATCCTATTTCAAAATCAGATTTACTTATTTCAAACCCATACATTTTCTTGTCCATTTTATATCTTTCTAACAATTGTAAATAGGCAAACCATTGAAAACTATATCCTTCCTTTGTCAGTTGTTCTCTCTCTTTCATTATATATTCTCCATGTACATTTTCTAATAGTTCTTGATAAGTTAACCATTTCTCTTTTCCAGCCATTTCTCTTCTGTAAAACGCTTCTTGACTTGAGACACATAATGGTATTTTCGAATAAAACCTTGGTTTATATCTATTCCATATTTTCAACAGAGGACGTCTTATAAAATGATTGTTAAAGTCTACATTTACTTTTACTTTGTCATACCATAGATATCCATGCCATCCCCACTTCAAATTATGGCCCTCCAAATCCAATAGTCTTTTATTCCTCAATAAGATCCATTCCTTTATCCAGACTAGACAGCAGGCAGCAAAATAAAGTCTCAGATTTGGTAATCCCAGTCCTCCTCTTTCTTTGGCATCTTGTAGTAGTTTAAATTTAACTCTTGGTTTTTTTCCTTGCCATACAAATTTAGAGATATCTTTTTGCCATTGTTTAAAAGGTAAATCAGAGGATATTACAGGTATTGTTTGGAACAAAAACATCATTCTCGGTAATACATTCATTTTTATCACAGATATTCTACCCATTAATGACAATTGTAGTTTATCCCATTTTAGCAAATCTTTCTTAATCTCTGTCCATAATTTTTCATAATTATTATGAAACAACTTTGAATTTTTATTTGTCATAATGATACCTAAATATTTCAACTTTTTCTCTATTGTAAAATCTGTCTTGTCCATTAACTCTTTCTGTTCCCTTAAAGTTAAATTTTTCACCAACATCTTTGTTTTTTGATTGTTGATCTTAAATCCTGCTAACGGTCCAAATTCTTTTAATTTGTCCATCAATACATTAATTCCTTCCAAAGGGTTTTCTAGTACAATTATCAAATCATCAGCAAATGCTCTCAATTTATATTCTTCTTTTTTATCTTTAATCCCAAAATCCTTTTATCTTGCCTTATATCCAGGGTGAGTTCGAACGGCCGGTGGTGCATGCGCACTTGAGCGCTCCGCGGCCCCAGGCGGCAGAGGGGAAGATGGCGGCGGTGGTACAGAATGTGGTGAAGCTCCTTGGCGAGCAATATTATAAGGACGCCATGGAACAGTGCCACAACTACAATGCCCGCCTGTGTGCCGAGAGGAGTGTCCGGTTGCCCTTCCTGGACTCGCAGACTGGAGTGGCGCAGAGCAACTGCTACATTTGGATGGAGAAGCGACACAGGGGGCCAGGCTTGGCATCTGGCCAGCTCTATTCCTACCCGGCTCGACGCTGGCGGAAAAGACGTCGCGCTCACCCTCCTGAGGATCCAAGGCTTTCCTTCCCTTCCATTAAACCAGGAAGAGAAGCAGCGACTTACAACTTGCTTGGGAGTGATGCAGAAGGGGTAGTCAGAGGGCAGCCCCTCGCGAGGCCGGATGACGACAGAGATTATTTTCTTGAGGTTGAGAGGTCGACGAGTCATCACCGTCATTGCTTCCTCCTTCATCATCCTCAAAAATGGGGTCCAAACTCTGAGGAAGTTTTAACATTGTAACATCTTAACATTCTAACAGTTTAATATTGTACCTTTAATATACAACATTTTAACATCTTAATGTATTAACCAGTTTAATACTTTTTTAACAGTTTATATTTTAGTACGAAGTTTTGTATTTGTTTATATATTTAATTATGTTTTGGTTTTTTGGTATTTCATTTCATTTTTAGTTGTTTAATAATGTTTTAATTGTATTGGATGTTTATATGTTGTGCACCGCCCAGAGAGCTTCGGCTATGGGGCGGTATAAAAATCTAATAAATAAATAAATAAATAAATAAATAATAATAAGCAGCACTTCTAAGACCAGAATAAATAAAAGGGGAGATAATGGACATCCCTGTCTTGTACCCTTTTGTATTTCACATGAATCCGTTAAATCTCCGTTAACAATTATCTGAGCCTTCTGAGATGTATAAATCGATCTAATCCATTTTATAAAATTGTCTCCAAAATCCATTTGCTCCAAAACCTGAAACATAAATTTCCAATTCAAATTATCAAATGCTTTTTCAGCATCTAAAAAAATCAAAGCTGCTTGTTTATCATTTCGTTGTTCTAAATATTCCAACACATTCAAGACATTCCTGACGTTGTCACGTAATTGTCTTTTAGGTAAAAACCCTGATTGATCTTCCTGGATAAATTGTTGCAATATTATTTTCAATCTTTCTGCCAAGATCATTGTAAAAATTTTATAGTCATTATTCAATAGAGATATTGGCCGATAATTTTTTGTTTTAGTTAAATCTTGCTCCTCTTTAGGTATTAATGTTATGTTAGCATTTTTCCAACTATCCGGTATCTTTCCCTCTTGCAGAATAAAATTCATTGTAGACTGTAAAGGTAGCAAGAGTTCTTCCTCCAAACATTTATAATACATTGCAGATAACCCATCTGGTCCTGGCGCCTTTCCTAATTTAATTTTGTTTATAGCTTCAGATATCTCTCTTGACGTAATAGGGCCATTAATAGCTTGTCTCTGAAAGTCTGTAATTTTAGGCAAATTCTGTTTAGATATATACTCTTCTATTTTTTCAGATGGAATTTCCTGACACTTGTACAATGTTGAATAATATTGATGAAAAATCTTTTTGATTTTTACATTATCTGTCAGCGTCTCATCTCCTTCTTGTATCTTTAAAATAATATTTTTTTGACGTTCTTTTCTTAATTTATATGCTAACCATTTCCCTGGTTTATTTGCAAATTCAAAAGTCCTTTGTTTAGCAAAATTTAGTTTCCTTTCAATTTCTCTAACTGTCAGCATTGATACTTGCTTCTGTAACATTTTAATTTGATTTACAATAGAAACTTTAGTTGGATTCTTTTTCAATTCTTCGTCTTCTTGTTTTATTTCTTCCAAAATTAATTGCATTTTCTGTTGTTTCTTTTTTTTTAATTCAGAGTTACATTTAATAAAATATCCCCTCATAAATGCCTTACTTGTACCCCAAACGATATTTTCATTTGTTCCTTTATGTAAATTATGTTCAAAAAACTCTTTTAATTTCTTCTTACATTCTTGTACTACTTTGTCATTCTGTAATAAAGATTCATTTAGTCTCCATCTAAATCCAAGATTTTTTTTTTTTAAAGTTAATATCACAGGATTGTGGTCCGAAAAAGTTTTTGGTAATATATCCATTTTAAAAATATCCTTCGCTAGAATTTTAGACATCCAAATCATATCAATCCTCGAGAATGTTTTGTGTCTTTCTGAAAAATAAGTAAATTCCTTTGCGTTATCATTTATATATCTCCAGGTATCCACCAATTCTAAATGTTCCATCAGTTCAAAGCAAATCTTCGGTAATTTACCCTGTGTCTCTTTAATATTTTTTTCAGAAAGTCTATCAATTTTTGGTGAGATTACCCCATTCCAATCACCCATGACGCACCAATGATCATATGAAAACTCTGACAATTTTTCCATAAGTCCTGTGTAAAACCTTGTTTTATCTTCATTGGGGGCATAAATACCCACTATCAAAATGTTTGTACCCTGTAAAGTAATTTCAACCCCCACAAATCTACCACTATCATCCAGTAATACCAATTTAGGAAGCAATTGTGGGTTAATGTAAAGAACAACTCCATTTTTTTTTTTTGGTCCAGCCGAAATAAATTCTTCACCCAAATTTTTACAAATCAAATATTTGGAATCTTTCTTCTTAATATGAGTTTCTTGTAAACAAATTATATCCAATTTTAATTTTTTCAAATAATGAAACACTTTCTTTCTCTTCTGCGCCGTGTTGGCTCCATTTATATTCCAAGTTAGATATTTGTAATCCATCTTTAAGCATGTATTTTAAAATGTGCCTGATGCTCCTTTTAATCCATCATCTTCCTTCCCCTACTCTGCATGTTCTTGTTGACTTTGTTTTCCAGGAATTATATCCATATCTTTGAGTTTATCTTCTTCCATGTCTTTTGAAGCTTTTCTCAAGAAGTCCCTTGCTTTTTGAACAGTATTCAATCTATATTTCTGTTGTCTGAATGTAAAGATCACTCCTTCTGGAACATCCCATCTAAATTGAATTTTGCATTGCTTAAGTTTTTCTGTAAAGAAAGCATATTCTTTTCTCTTACGTAAAAGTCTAATAGGAATTTCTTTCATCACCAGTATTTCCTTACCATCAATTTTAAAGGTATTTTAAAAGTGTTGCTGTAATACCATATCTCTGGTCGTCTTCTTTATAAAGTGAACAAGCACATCTCTTGGAATTTTTTTCATTGTTGCATATCTGGAATTAATTCTATAAACTTTGTCTATTTCAAATTTCATCCGATCTTCATTCAAATCCAGAAATTTTACTAAAGCATTAACAATTTTATCTCTGATGTCTTCACCTGTTTCCTCAGGGATTGCACGGAATCTCAAACAATGTTCTTTATTTCTCATTTCAGTCACAGCCATATAGTCCAAGTTTTTTTTCTAATTCCAGATTTAATATATCTGTTCTATTCTCCAAGATTTGTACCTTTTCTTTAGTATTTTTTGCATCCTCCTTTATTTGCCCAATTGTCCCTTTAATCTCATCCACTTGTGTTTTAATATAGTCTTTTATATCTATCAATTCAGTTTTCATTTCCTGTTTTATATCATTAATCCCTTCCATTATTTTTTGAAACATATCTGGGGGTATAGCCCCTTCCTGTGGGTCAATTGAACCTCTTCGCTCCTGGGCCTTAGTTGCTTTTTTAGTTGTCATTCTCGAAAGAAGCCTTTAATTTCTGATATTATCCACTGTTCCAAAACCTAGAGGCAGTCTATTTCCTTTTTTTTTTCCTCCACCAACAAAAGAGTTAATATTCCAGGCCTGTTATTATAGTCCGGCCAGCACAGCACAGTTCTTATCTACGTCCAGGAATGCAAAACAATTCTGGTTCACAACACCAAGCGATTAGTAACATATACGAACAGCAGATTCGTCCAAAAAGAAATAGTCCAAGGAGAAAAATAGTCCAAAATATATTTCCATCAAATAATAATTACCTCTCATCCGTTTTTAAACTTTAAAACTCCAAATTCAGGCCAGCTTTTTGTCGTAAAATATATATATATAAGTTGTTTACATTTTCTTTCTTCCTTAATTATATTTAAAAGAGAAAAAGTATGACTCACCCAGATTTCTCAGTTGCTGATTCGTAAACAAATCCCTTTTATTGTAGTAATTTAAGCCAAATGATAAGATTTAGACAGAAGTAGGCTCGCTGGTTAAGGACGTTTTTTTAAGAAGAAAAAAAAAACACTTCGCTTTTTTCCAGTACAGCTTGCTGGAAGTCCTGACTCTATCTTCAGCCGATCGGCATGCCTTCTTATCTCAGGGATTTCCTGATCAATTCCAGCAGCCGACAGCTCAACGAAGTCCTGTGGAAAATCTGATCGGTTCTCCTATACCTTGGAGAACATTTAAGCCAGTCAAAGTTTCCTCTTGGCTGGCTTTTAAACTGAAAAAAGCTTCCTCTGAGGCAGAGATCTCTCAGAGACAGTCACCAGCTGAGCACTCACTTCCGGGAAGTCGGAAAGTTAGAAATTGTCAAGCAAGAAATGGAACGCATCAACATTACAATACTTGGTGTGAGCGAACTAAAATGGATGAGAATGGGACATTTTCAATCAGGCAGCTACAAAATATTTTATGCAGGAAATGAGAAATTAAGAAGAAAAGGGGTTGCTTTAATAGTGGGAAGTGATGTAGCAAGAGCAAGGTCTGAATGAGTTATATCAATGAGATTAAACGGGAAACCTATCAACATAACCATCATCCAAGTCTATGCTCCAATGGCAAATGCAGAAGAGGAGGAATTGGAGAGATTTTATGCAAAAGTACAGGAAGAAATTGATCACACTTCAAAACAAGATGTGCTGATAATCATGGGGGACTGGAATGCAAAAGAAGGTGTGAAAATTGGAGGGACAAATGTCAATAATTTAAGATATGCAGATGATACCATTCTACTAGCAGAAACTAGTAATGATTTGAAACGAATGCTGATGAAAGTTAAAGAGGAAAGCACAAAAGCAGGACTACAGCTGAACATCAAAAAGACTAAAGTAATGACAACAAAACATTTATGTAACTTTAAAGTTGACAATGAGGACATTGAACTTGTCAAGGATTATCAATACCTCGGCACAGTCATTAACCAAAATGGAGACAATAGTCAAGAAATCAGAAGAAGACTTGGACTTGTGAGGGCAGCTATGAGAGAACTAGAAAAGGTCCTCAAATGCAAAGATGTATCACTGAACACTAAAGTCAGGATCATTCAGACCATGGTATTCCCAATCTGTATGTATGGATGTGAAAGTTGGACAGTGAAATAAGTGAGAAAAATCTCATTTGAAATGTGGTGTTGGAGGAGAGCTTTGCGGATACCATGGACTGCGAAAAAGACAAATGATTAGAACAAATTAAACCAGAACTGTCACTAGAAACTAAAATGATGAAACTGAGGTTATCATACTTTGGACACATAATGAGAAGACATGATTCACTGGAAAAGACAATAATGCTGGGAAAAACAGAAGGGAGTAGAAAAAGAGGAAGGCCAAACAAGAGATGTATTGATTCCATAAAGGAAGTCACAGACCTGAACTTACAAGATCTGAACAGGGTGGTTCACGACAGATGCTCTTGGAGGTCACTGATTGATAGGGTTGGCATAAGTTGTAATTAACTTGAAGGCACATAATAACAACAACAGTGCTGAGAGTGGCTTTGTCCTAATCAACATAGAGAGATTTTATGAGAGTTGAACCGAGGTCCACAGACTGTTTCCTACATTGCCATGGCTTACATATGTATTACTCATGTATTACAAAACCTGAATCAGTATTTGTCACAAGTAGCAAACATTGATCTACAACAATGCAGTACCGGAAGTAAGTTCGACGAAGCGAAAATCAAACTGGCACCGAAATGCAGATCCCATCCCTAATTGAATTTTTTATCAGATGATAATGAAAACAGAAATTACTTGACATGCTTCTTTCATATTTAGAGCAATTAAAGAAACACGCACTATATGCATCTGACATGATACAGAGATCCATATAAAACAAATGTAAATGTACTGCTTTCAAGTCGAGTCAGACTTATGGTGACCCTATGAATAGGGTTTTCATGAGGCTGAGAGGCAGTGACTGGCCCAAGGTCACCCAGTGCGCTTCACGGCTGTGTGGGGATTCGAACCCTGGTCTCCCATACTGACATTCTATATTCCTCCCCATCAGTGAGTACCAGCCGTGCTCTGGCATTTGGAAAAAAACCATATTGTGTATGTAAACTTGGAGGAAAAATATTTGAAACCCATTTTCATTCATGGATTTATTAGATGGATTGTTCATCTTACTATGTGCTAGATTGCAGGGTTTGCTCTCTGAGGCCCCTATTTCCCTCACAGTTCCTATAGTTCCCTGGGAAGAGGGATTGACTGTTTAACCAATAGTAGCCTTTACAGGCTGCCCAAAGTATTTTGAAGTTTATGTGTGTACACCTGTTAAAATGTTATATTCACATGAAGATGTCTTGGGCATTGGAGGAGGTAAGGTACTCTTAGTGGGCAGGGAACTTTATAGTCTCACCATCACCACCATGCATTGGGACTAGATGGAGGAATGTATCTTCCATTCTGGGCCAATGTTTCAATCTCAGGCAGCTGTTTGCGTGTGTGCATGCTTGGTGCCCTGTACTCATGAATGCTCATGCATAGAGGAGCACATCCAAAGCATATGTTTCTAATAATGTGTACAAATCGCTTTTCTGTGAGACCTAACCTTTCACCATATTACCCAACACAAATAACTAGAAATGTATATCTTGCATAAGTATTTGTATGTATGATGAGATCATGTTTGCAGATGACATCGGGTGTGGTAAATGTACATCTGAAGCTGACTCCTTCAGTTCTTCATCTGTAAAAACAGCAACAACATATCACGCAATAATAAGTACTTCTTTAAAGAGGAAGTTGCAGTTCTGGAGAAACTAATGTTTTATCTCTACCTATGGCATCATTTCCACTAAATGATGAAGGTAGAAGGGAAAGGGCTAGGCTGATTAGGCTTTCCTATTCAAACCTAAGTAGTTTATGAACTGAGTGGTAACTCTGCAAAAGACCTGTTGATGTGAATGTGAACAAAACCAGGATAATTGGATCTTCAGAAATAAGGTTGCAATTGTAACCACACTTACCTGGAAGTCCCATTGAATTCATGTAGACATTGTTAGGATAGTGCTGTAAATGTAATTTTAAAAATATAATCCAAGTAATTTAATCTGAGAAATGTTAAAGCAGGGTTTACAATGCCAATTACGTTTTGAGGTTTTTTTCCAGTCCAGTGGTTAATTATGTAGTAATTTTGCAGTTGTTCAAAAGTTCAGTGTGGGAACACAAATATCCCAATGGTGACAATCTGGAAGACAAAACATTATTGAACTCAGAGTAAAACTCTGGACAAAACTATGAAAAGCATTAATATATTTTCAGATTTCACTCCAGGACTGTAATGTTACTTGTTCCAAGTGCTGTAATTTTTATCAGTTTGCCAATGAGATTTGTGTGTGTATGTGTGTTTGCAAAGTTTAATAGGGACCACTTGTACTGTCATTCAGGAAGGACAGCAATTCATGTTTACATTTTAGACAAGCTAAATTGATCGCACAAGTCAGTCAATGTCGCTCAGTGCTATTTGTCACTTCATAAGCAGCCACAATCTGTTACACTATAAATGAAGGCAGATCAGTGAATAAATCACATCAAGCAGTGGGAGTAGATGGTATCCATTCATCCATAATTGGTGTCCTCTCATCACATTTACTCATTTCTCCATAACTCCAGTATGGATTGACACAGAAAGAAAAAAACAAAGCTCCTCTGCTGTCAAGGATGTTAGAGAGTGTGTGTTCGCTCTAATACACACTTTAATCTCTGATATCAACTTCAAAATCAGACTTAGATTCTGATTTAGGCAATTCACGCATTATACTAAGGTAAATCTGAGTTTGCCAACACTTTGCCAATCCACTCCTTCCCCTTTCCCCTTTCCCCTCCCCCTCCTCCTCCCCCATGGTCAGTTTTACCTATCCTGCCATGATTGCATAGGAGTAAATCCCATTGAATTCAAGAAGCATGAAAATGATCAGACCTGCCTTTCCCTCCTTCTTCTCTCCTCTCTTTCCTCCTCCCCTCCCTCTTCCTCCTTCCTCCTCCCCTGCCCCCTCCCTCCCTCCCTCCCCCAGTCAGTTTTGCCTATCCTAAGCATGATTGCATGAGAGTAAATCCCACTGAACTCAATAAACATGCAAATAATCAAACCTGTTCTTCTCCTTCCCTCCCCTCCTGCTTTATCCTATCCCCCTCCTCCCCTCTGGCCTCCCTCCCTCCCTCCTCCTCCTCCCCTCCCCATCCTCTGTGGTCAGTTTCACCTATCCTAAGCATTATTACAGGGGAGTAAATCCCACTGAACTCAATAAGCATGCAAATGAATTATCCATTCTCAGCAAACTTGCACAAGATCCCATTTCTTACCTCCTGGATTAAAAAGCAGAGAAATTCACTAATAGGCAAAAAACTTTGTGGTTTAAGAATGTACCTATAACCCACAGATATTTCTACCAAACTTTAAAAAGCAGGGAAATTGGACAGCTATAGTGAATGCACCAGGGGAGCAGAAGACCTGACCTCCTCTCTGAGATATTGTACTGCCCTACAAATTTGTCAAAATGCAAAATCAATTTGGGTTGGTCTTCCACAGTCCAATCCACTTCCTGTGTAGCTTGAAAGAATTTGGTAACGTGCCTTGGAATAACTGTATTTGGAACCGTGAACTCATTTTAATTTAAAACATGAATCCACATCATAATAATTGAATCATCTTTCAGATGTTGAGTGCTTTGAAGTAGAATCACATAAATCTTGAAAAGGTGCTTTTCCAAAGAAAGATGTTCAAATCGGCAGGGCCCGATAAACTGCATCCTAGAGTATTGAAGGAACTGGCTGAAGAACTCTCAGAACTGCTGTCTTTGTGAAATCATGGAGGACCGGTGAAGTGCCGGATGACAGGAGGAGAGCTAATGTTGTCCCTATCTTCAAAAAGGGCAAAAAGGAGGAACCGGGGAACTACAGACCAGTCAGCCTAACAACAATCCCTTGAAAAATTCTGGAGCATATTATAAAGCAGTCAATCTTTAAGCAATTTGAAAGCAATGCAGTGATTACTAGGAGCCAACATGGATTGATGAAGAACAAATCCTGCCAAACTAATCTCATCTCATTTTTTGATCGGGTAACCTCCCTTGTAGACTGTGGGAATGCTGTGGACATAATATATCTTGACTTCAGCAAAGCTTTTGACAAAGTGCCCCATGATATTCTGATTAGCAAGCTAGCTAAATGTGGGCTGGATGGAACAACTATTAGATGGATCCACAGTTGGCTCCAGAATCATACTCAAAGAGTGCTTATCAATGGTTCCTTCTCAAACTGGTGGAAGTAACGAGTGGGGTACCACAGGGCTCGGTCCTGGGCCCAGTGCTCTTCAACATTTTTATTAACGACTTGGATGAGGAGGTACAAAGCATGCTTATCAAATTTGCAGATGATACAAAATTGGGGGGCATAGCTAATAACGTGGAAGACAGAAACAAAATTCAAAGGGATCTTGATAGGCTGGAGCATTGGGCTGAAAACAACAGAATGGAATTCAGCAGGGATAAATGCAAAGTTCTACACTTAGGAAAAAGAAACCAAATGCACAGTTATAAGATGGGGGATACTTGGCTCAGCAGTACGACATGTGAGAAGGATCTTGGAATTGTCGTTGAATATGAGCCAACAGTGTGATGTGGCTGCAAAAAAGGCAAATGCTATATTAGGCTGCATTAACAGAAGTATAGTTTCCAAATCGCATGAAGTACTAGTTCCCCTCTATTCAGCACTGGTTAGGCCTCATTTTGAATACTGTGTCCAGTTCTGGTCTCCACACTTCAAGAAGGATGCAGACAAACTGGAACGGGTTCAGAGGAGGGCAACAAAGATAATCAGGGGGCTGGAAACAAAGCCCTATGAGGAGACACTGAAAGAACTGGGGATGTTTAGCCTGGAGAAGAGAAGACTGAGGGTTGTAGGGCCTGCTCCAGGAATGCCGGGGCCCTTGGGCATCAGCTTGCCCTGGCCCCCGGTGTGTGTATGTGTTGGCGTGCATGTACACATGCATGCATGCAGCCCCCACTTACCTGTCTGCTGTTTTTTTACCATTGCCCTTAACGAAGATGGCGGCCGCGGTTTCCCTAAGGGGATGACGCCTCCTCCACCATCTTTGTTGATGGTACACGTACGTGTTACACGCGTGCATATCTGCCATCAACTAAGATGGTGGCAGGGGCTTCAGTACCTTAGGGAAACTGCGGCTGCCATCTTTGTTAAGGGCAATGGTAAAAGACAGCAGACAGGTAGGTGGGGGGCGTGGGGGGCTGTGGATCACAGAAGGGGAGCAAAGGGGCAGCTGAGGGGCCCGCTGGAGCTCCAGGGGGCCTCAGGCCAGTATCCCACCTGGCCACCCCTTAGAACCGGCCCTGGAGGGGAGATATGATAGCACTCTTCAAGTACATGAATGATTGTCAGATAGAGAAGGGCCGGGATCTCTTCTCAATCATCCCAGAGTGCAGGACACGGAATAATGGGCTCAAGTTGCAGGAAGCCAGATTTCGACTGGACATCAGGAAAAACTTTCTAACTGTTAGAGCCATACGACAATGGAACCGATTACCTATAGAGGTAGTGGGCTCTCCGACACTGGAGGCATTCAAGAGGCAGTTGGACAGCCATCTGTCGGGAATGCTTTGATTTGGATTCCTGCATTGAGCAGGGGTTGGACTTGATAGCCTTATAGGCCCCTTCCAACTCTACTATTCTATGATTCTATGCCTCACAAGTTCTTGAGATAGTTGAGAATTGTAGATGTTAAAGTGAAATGGATTTTGCATGAATTCAAAAATAATTAGGACCAAGGATGAATCTGTGATTGTTAAGGGTGAAGGGTGAGCACTTTTTAAAACTGGTACATGTGTAAAAGACTTATTTTAAATCAAACAAACAAATAATGTTTTAAAAGGGGTAGAAATAAAGCACAAATTCACCATAGATCAATAGCCATTTCGCCACATGTGTGACACCAAGGCTCAATTTGGAGGTCCATGTCCATTTAGGCCCCATCTACACATACATTTAAAGCACTATTATACCACTTCCCCCAAAGAATCCTGGCAACTGTTGTTTGTTAACAGTGCTGAAAATTGTTAGGAGATCCTTATTCCCCTCACAGAGCTACAATTATCAGAGTGTCCTGGGAAGAGGGATTGATAGTTACACCACTCTGTAAATTGTAGCTCTATGAGGGGAGTAGCAGGTCTCCTAAGAGATGG
The DNA here is from genome assembly GCF_030035675.1 of Rhineura floridana. NCBI lineage: Eukaryota > Metazoa > Chordata > Lepidosauria > Squamata > Rhineuridae > Rhineura > Rhineura floridana. The sequence goes on along the minus strand of NC_084481.1, from coordinate 64,077,664 downwards.
TGCTTTGAAGATAAAGAACCCGAAGAAAGGAGAGCAAGGGCCTTGAAGATGCCCCATCACCAGTCAGCACCAGGACAGCCGACTGAGCAGGGAGAGGTCACATGGTCACAATCTTCCCTACTATAGTGAGATTAATGTTTTTGCATGTCTAAATTTGCATCTGTGCATATAAATTAGCACTGAAGATTATATGGAAACCTATGTGTTTCTTATGGCCTCTTTTTTGTGATGTGTAAGTAGGGATAAAGAGAAATTTGATTCGGTTTGCATTTAAGGCAAACCTACTAAGTACACTTTCTGAAACAATATGCAACCCGAAACACTGCTATCCCTCAAAATTCACACTTCTCTGAATGTTGTGATGCAGTTCTCCAGCCAAGTTATGTGTACAAAAATGCATATACTAAGGTAAAGCGTGCATAAGAATGTACTGTACATATTCATAATGGTAACATACAAAATGCATTATATTAGAGAGATATGCTTTGCAAAATGTGTGTATTAGTTAAAATTGCAGACAAGTATTAGGAGAAATTAACACTAAAATGCAGAGGAATTATCATGAGGACTTTCAAAAAAATGCAACTGTTATGGAGCACTGAGTGGGAAAATGATAAACTGAGAGAAACCAAAACTGACAGATTCACCACTGTCCCAGTGCCTGAACCAACAATGAAAAGGTTTCACCACCACCACCAATTGTAAATACTTCTTGTGCATAGATTTAGGAACTGTGTTGATAAAGGGAGAATACCTATCTATGGGTAAAAAGTGGAAAGATACAAACCAGAGGGTGTGTGTGTGAGAATGATTGGTAGGCATAGCAGAATATGCCAAACATGTCAATGAGGAGAGTAATGTTTATTAGAAAGTTCTCCTGAGCAACTGATGAAAAAAAACACCATCAATTTCAATGGGTCAGGCATGCACTTTTTATGCCCTGCTGCTAATTGTACCTGATGAAACAAGACAATCGTAAACAGAGTATATCCTGTGACATGTCATTCCCCTATATTCATTGCACTCATCAATATGTTTCAGAGGTTTCTGCTGATGCAGAAACATCCCATTTCAACAAGGAATACTCTAATCTTATAGAGTGATTTCATGCCCGTATACACTATAATGTATATGCACATTATTTATAGAGAGATGGAAGATGATGCTATATATTCACATACATTTTGCAAGAGAATTGACAGTTTCCCAATAGCACAAAGGCTTTCTACACAGTAGATCATTAGAAAGGGGTCGAAAGACGAGTCACACTTCTTCCGCCCTTAAAGGTAATAAGACTTAATAGCTTTCAGAAAACGGAAGTGTTTGATATTAAAGTGAAAATAACTTCTTTGCATTGCTTGTTGTTTGTGGCGTAACAGTTAAAATATATTTGGGATACTTAGGTAATGCAGACTCTAGCAAGGTCAGAATAGACTCGGGAACCTACTACATAAGAACATAAAAAGAGCTTACTGGATAAGACTAGTGGTCCATCTTGTCCAGCATCCTGTTCTCACAGTGGCCAACCAGATGCCCATGGGAAGCCTGCAAGCAGGATGTGAGTGCAAAGAGCAGTCTCCCTTCTGCAGCTTCCAGCATCTGGTTTTTAGAAGCATACTGCCTCTAACTATGGTGGCAGAGCACCATTGATCACCTTCTCCTCCATAAATTTATCTAATCCTCTTTAAACGCCATCCACGTTGGTGGCCATCACTGCCTCTTGTGGGAGTGAATTCCACAGTTTAACTAGTGCTGCATGAAAAAGTACTTTCTTTTGTCTGTCTTGAATCTTCCAACATTCAGCTTCATTGAATGTCCATGAGTTCTAGTATTATGAGGGAGAAAAACATTTCTCTATCCACTTTCTCTATGTCATGCATAGACTTCTATCATGTTAGCTCCGACTTACCGTCTCTCTAAACTAAAAAATCCCAAATGTTGTAATCTTTCCTCATAGCGGAGTTGCTCCATCCCACTGATCATCTTAATTGCCCTTTTTGGAACCTTTTCCAACTCTACAATATCCTTTTTGAAATGAGGTGACCAGAACTGTACACATTATTCCAAATGTGGCCGCATTAGTATATAATATGCCTGCATTAGACAATAATGTCATAGATGGTTGTTTGAGGCTATTCTCTGTCAATGCTGACAGTTAAAATAAATGAGTGATTCTTTCTCCACTGACTAGCTTCTCTGGTCTTGACTCTGGTTGCTTCCAAACTGTCACTATTTTCTGGTGGGATTCAATCATATACAGTAATACCTCGCATTAAGGTACTCAATGGGACCAGAGCGAGTACTTAAACCGAAAATGTCCTTAAAGTGAAGCACTACCTTTTAAAACTTTTTTTACCTCTCCTTCATGTGGAGCCTCAAAGCCCTGTGCTAAAGCCTCTGCTGCTGCACTGCCGCGCCTCTCAGCTGATCGCGATCACGCCTCCCAGCTGATTTGCGGTGGTGCGATCGCGTCCATTTCCACCCCCCCCCCCCGCACGCTAAAGCCTCTGCTGCTGCGCTGCCGTACCTCCCAGCTGATCGCGATCATGCCTCCCAACTGATTTGCGGTGGCGCGATTGCATCTATTTCCACCCCCATGCGCTAAAGCTTCTGCTGCTGCGCTGCGTTTCTGGAGAAATACAGGCATATGGAGCATGTACGTTATAGCGAGGCGACGTTAAGTGAAGCAATGTTAAGCGGGATATGCCTGTACCAACAAATTCGGGTCACACAATTAAAATTGATTTGGTGCTCTTGCGCAACAAACTTTCTCCAAAACTGCACTTCCCCCAAAACTGATTTTTTGCGACAAGGAAAATGTTGTGACACAGCTTCACCTAACCTCCCTTTAAACAAACCAGAACGAATGCTCAATAAATAGCCAATGTTGTTTAATCTCACCACAAACAAATCAGGATGACAGCTCAATAAACAGGTTCTCTGGAAGCGACCCAACTCAGTGTTTCACTTGACCCCTGTCTTTACAGTATCTCTCTGGTCTCTCCTTTTTACTGTTTGGTGCAGAGGCTTCCTTTACCCAGCTATCCATTTAACCTTTCATTGTCTCATTTGTGTTTCTCCCACTTCATCTCTAGGAAGATGGTAAGATTTTGAGAATATTTTTGAAAGTTTGGGACTCTCCTGTGAGGCTTCTTGATGTTCCCAAGAATGCTTCAATGGATTACATTGATGGCTAGAAGGCACATCATCACAGATTGGTATTTGTCCTATTATTATTATTATTATTATTATTATTGTCCTCATTGTCGTCGTCGTCATCGTTGTTGCTGTTGTTGTGAGGCATCACTGAGACTTGTTATGTTTTGAAGTTACCAAGTGAAAGGGCAAGACAGCTCTCTTTGGGATAGTGCCAATTCAGAGCTGAAAAGCTATTGCATGGGGGGGGGATTCTGAAGACCTGGTGTATGTTTATTCAGAATGCAGCAATAACCAGACTGAAACAACCTTCCTGTACCTAAATTATAAACCTAACTAATTTTACCAAAGTTCTGAACCATATCCACTGTTATTAATGAGGATGTGCCAAAGTACACCAAAAATATATAAGAACCTAAATTTCTCAACACATAATCTCTTAGGCTAAATACTGTAGGCAATATTCAATACTAGCCCTACTCACTGAAGACCCACTGAGGTTAATAGACCTAGCTAACATAGGTGCATTAATTGTAGAGGGTCTACTCTGAGTAGGACTTAGTTGACTACAACTCAGTGGTTTTAATTAATGTTACTGGTACTGGAAAGAAAGCACAGCAATGGACAGAAAAATAATATCTAAAGAGCTATATTACTTATTTACATTAGAATGTGTAAAACATTCCCTTCCTCCCCTTCTATGAGGAGCACAGATCAACAAACAACATGGTTTTGAACAAGTTTCAAAGCAGGCAACTTTAATAGGAGTGCATTCATTGTCAACATATGATACAGAAAAGGTCAACAGTTAATTAAATAATCCATCACCTTAGGATAGAGAGCAGTTTTCAACTCTGACAACCCATGACAGAAATATTAAAAGGTCAAAAAATGAGTTACTATAGGATTCTATTTTGTTATTGTGTGTTATAAAGATGTGGCTTGACTTGAAAAACATGAGTCTGAAGATAGGTGGTGGTGATGGAGGAGAAGGAGGAATAATGGGCCAATTTTCCTCTGCTCCCTCAACATCCGTTTGATTGTTTTAAAGCTTTCTCCCCACCTTCTTCTTTCAAGTAATGGTAAAAGATTATAGGGGTTCAAATATACCCCAATAATCCACAGGGGCTTGGGCTCAGGAGCTCTGAGTCTGCAGCAGCTATATGTGTTTGTGCAGACAACAACCTTAACTGCTGAAAGTGATACATAGTGGTTGGTTCATCTCTAACCAATGGCTGCCCTTGAAGACAGTTCAGAAGTCACTACTGGTGCAGAACATGGTGGCCAGGGTACCACCAGCCTGGTGAATATTATACCTGCCTGGACAGATTTGCACTAATTGACAATTTGCTCCCAATTTAAGGCACTTCTGTTAACCTATAGAGCCCTAAATAGCTTAGGCCCAAACTATCTGATGGAGTGCTTTCTCCCATACCAACCTGTCCAAATGTTAAGATCAGCTAGTGCTGCCATCAAATGCTGTGCAAGGGACAATGATACATGGGTGGGCAGTCAGCAGTAGCCCCTAGGTGTGGAGTGCTTGCACTGACATTGTAAAGCTTTCATTGACAGGTCCATATTAAAGGAACTGGAAATTACCTGGGGGTCATTGAACCTTTAGAGCAGCCTTTCCCAACCAGTGTGCCTTCAGATGTTGTTGGACCACAATTCCCATCTTTTCTGACCATTGGCAATGCTGGCTGAGGCTGATGGGAGTTGTGGTCCAACAACATCTGGAGGCACACTGGTTGGAAAAGGCTGCTTTAGAGACTAAGGGCTCATCCAAACAGAGTGGGATAATCCATGTTTTTCATATCCGCTTTGTCATCTGACAGTCTCCACTCACCTGTTTGTTTGCTCTTTCCCAATGTAAAAAAACTGATTTTTTTGCACCCGCACATGCAGCGGGAGGACCCCCACATTCTTTTCGCTTTTTCCCAGCTCCGCCTCCGACACAACCCACTACCAGCCAATTGGTGTGCAAAATCTGATGTGTGCTCCTCCGCCCATTCACCCATAATCAGCAACACACATGCGCTTGAACGTCAGAGCGCGAAAGTTTGAATTTCCTGTGTCAGTAATGGAGTTCCTTGTCACTCACCACTCTTGTATTTTTGATATTACGCAAAAATGAATGTACGTGTTTTTGCTGAGCTTTTCTACAGTGCAGCGCTTGGTTGTGGCTCCCAGCTCCTCCCCAGGAATGCTGCCCCCAAGGGAAGCAAGCAGCACCCCCCCACGGATGGCTGCTCTTGGCTCGGGCAGGGAATGCGGGCAAAGAGCCCCGTGCGCTGCTGTGCAAAGCCTGAGAGATCTGGGCAATTCTGCAAGGTATTGGGGGGGTTAGAGAAAGAATGGGGCAAGCCATCATCATGTCGACTCTGCGTGGGGTTAACATGCTGATTTTTAAAAGGGATTTTTTTAAAAAAAATCTCCCCTCTGAAATTGACAAGAGTTTCACGCAAGGGTGGCTCAAAGCAGCCCTGCAGATGATGAGGGCGCCCTAGTTACAAAACTCGCTCCCCCACCCATAAATCCATATTAAAATTGCAGAAAAGAGCCCCGCGTGCTGCCATGCAAAGCTGCGCTGAAGCGGCCAGCACAGGCTTTGCGGTGTTCCCACTGATAAAAGAAACGTGCAAACCACATATGCCAATAATACCTGTATTTCTGTAAGTTTGTATTTGTGATATTTCGCAAAATCGACTGTATGCGTTTCCACCTTTACGCATATTAACGTTTCTGGAGATACACATGGCTGGCAATTCCACTTATTTCTCCAGAAACACAGCGCGATGCTCTAGCAAACCACTTACAGGAATACCCCACTATATGGACCTTCACTTAACGTACACAAATCAGCTGGGAGGCGTGATCGCAATCAGCTGAGAGGTGTTGCAGTGCAGCTGCAGAGGATTTAGCTCATGGGGTGGAAATACACACGATCGTGCCACCGCAAATCAGCTGGTAGGTACGATCAGCTGAGAGGCGCGGCAGCGCAGCAGCAGAGGCTTTAGTGCGGTGCTTTGAGGCTCCACATGAAGGAGAGGTAAAAAAAGTTTTAAAAGGTAGTGCTTCACTTTAAGGACATTTTCGGTTTACGTACTCACTCTGGTCCCATTGAGTACGTTAATGCGAGGTATTCCTGTGCCAATATTTCCTGTATCTGCGCAGTAGAAGTTGCAGAGCCTCTCCCAACACTGGACCATTGCTCTGATTGGTTCCCTTTTCCTGGGCTTTCCACGGAGATTCGCGCACATGTGCAAAAGTGGAAATACGTGATTGGCTGGGAATGAGGGAAGGAAATGCCCAAGAACTGCCCACAGCTGTAAAGTCTGCGGTATTGCATCCGAGCGGCTGAAGGCACAGCGGATGACTCCCGATTTAAAAAAGCAAATCGCATTTTTTGCAGTTATGCCAAAGTGGACTTAACAGCGCGAAAATGCGCAAAAGCGCGCAAGGTCATCTGGACGACTGAAAAATAATGAGAACAGAAAGCGATCCTGTCACACATTATACAGTCGTCTGGATGAGCCCTAAGGTAAGAGTACCTGGGCTTTGGGTAGTCTGCCACTATATCCCCAGATTATCTATGAACATTGTGCATGTCTTACTGACTTTCACATAGTCTGTTGTGCTACACACTACCACATTGCATTCCCTTGCACTGAAGGACAATTAACTGCCTATAGCCCAGAAAGGTTAAGATCTGAAGACTCTTAGAGATTTGCAGCCTGAACCTGTGCATATTTATTCATAAGTAATGGCCATTACTTTCAATCACATGTTTGCAGCCTAAATGTTGATTTAGGTATTTAGGTATGTGAATGTACTTGAATATGTGCAGTCACCCTTGAAAGTGACACAAGAAACAGAAATATTGTGACTCTAGTCCAGCAATGGGGAACTCATGGCTGTCCAGATGTTGTTAGATTCCAACACCCATGAGCCCCAGCCAACTTGGTCAATGGTCAGGGATGATGGGAGCTGAGTCCAAGAACAACTGGAGGGCCCCAGGTTATCTTCTCCTGTTCTTATGCAACAGAGAAAACCCATAGCAGATGTTTGGCTGAGTCCAGTCCTTTCCTCCCACCCAATCCACATCCAAATACCCGATTGGTGGGATTTTAGCTATCTTTATTTTATTTTAAAATAATTTAGAAGATTGGCTCTTCATAGATGTAGAGCAGAGGTTGCACAGTAGTTGCAAAAGTGCTAGTTGTACAGATCAAATCAGTTGAATAGGCACATAGGGGACAAGGTGATCCCTTAAGAAAACTGGTTCCAAGTTCTTAAGAGCTTTATATACTCACAGTGGGTTCTTAAAGGGCGATTGGCACACCACACCCATTTATGCCTACAGTTACTCTTCCAATTAGGGGTACACATGCAGAAATCTGCTTCCATATACTGTATGTATAGGCCCTAAGTGGATTAGAACAAATGTGTTGTGGTTGATTATCAGTCTGTTTTGTTATATGGTTGATTATCAATTTCTTTCTGTAGTGGTTTATCTGTAATAGCTAATTCATGGCTGAGACTGATGGGAGTTGTGGTCCGACAACATCTGGAGGCACACCGGTTGGGAAAGGCTGCTCCTTGCATTTGTTTTTTCGCTCTGCTTCCATTCACATTCTGCATGGCAACAAAATGGTGGAAGCTGCCTTCTTCCTCCTCTTGGTGCAGTCTGTTGTGTGCTGCTAACTTCCTACTTACGAAGGGGGCTCAGCATTTCCAAGGTTCTGCCTGCCAATTTTTCTGGTGAACTGTAATGTTGGCCCTTGGCTGCACGTTAGTGAATGCATCTACTCCTGTATTTGGAAATATACAGGAGAAAGCTTTTGGGGTGGGTTAGGTTTTACTTACTGTTGATTTTAATGTTCTAATGTAATTATGTGTTTTTATTATGTACGTCGCCCAGAGTGGCTGGACAACCAGACAGATGGGCGACTAATAAATTTAATAAATGACAATAACAATAACAAAAATAAAAATAAAATCATCATCATCACTTGATGCTACAGGTGAGTGATAGATGTGTGTGAATGCATTTTTACTTCCAAGCAAATATATGTGTAAATCTGCACTCTGTGTCAATTTTACTAACATCTATTTCAAGTAAAAGCTTTAATGGATCATGGCATATCAAGACATTATTGTACCTCATTTCCTTCCTGCTTATTCATTGAGCTACTATTTTGTATAATTCAGCTGAGAAAATATGATCCAAAATATTTGTTCTTTTCCCCATTTCTGATTTTTACCCCCTTTGTGCAGATTATATTTGCTCTTCGTTATTTTTCTTACCCAGTATAAGTCACCAAAACTGTAAATATATTGATTCTCGTCTTTCCTTTTACAATCATAAAACATAACTGGGTCACCTTCACTGATGCTTTAACCAGCTGGGGAGGACTAGCCTCAGAGGGAGGCAATGGTAAACCCCCTCTGAATACCGCTTACCATGAAAACCCTATTCATAGGGTAGCCATAAGTCGGGATCGCCTTGAAGGCAGTCCATTTCCATTTCCAAGTATAATATTATTGTGCATGTGTCAAGACATAGCTGTGAAGTACAACAGCGGTACAAACTCACAATATATGAAGGAGAGCAAGCAGTCTCCATTTTCGTTCTTCTTAATCTGACTAGTTAACAAAAAATGGGTAGTGGGTTTTTTATATATATATATTTGCGTTGTAGCTGCTTCTCAATTTTCCTGTGTCCCTTTATTTTATCTGTCCTTACTGTGTATATACAGTCATCCCTTCACTGTCTATATCAGTTTCTCTGCTGAAGTCTGGCAAGTGTTATATGATTATTTTATCTCTCACTGGAAAGTGTTTTGAGAGACTTTGTATGAGAAGCAATATAAAAATTAATTGAATTGAACTATGGCTTCACCTCCTCACTTTTTAGCACAAACAAAGCCTTTTAGTGCAAAAGCTGCAAAACTATGGCAGGCAAGGGATAGGGGGTGGGAGACAGAGAAGATTGAGAATGCTCAGGAGAAGAGGTGACACAAGATGGCAACCCCCCACACTCAACCTGCATGAGCAGTTTGGTTCACAATCAGCAATTTGTTGGGCTGGTTCACACAAAGAAGTGGGACTCATCTTCCCCAATGCAATGTGGTATCCTTGAGGACCATGACCAAGCGGTGCCATTAATAAGTTGTTTTACATGGGGACGCCCACAGCTGTTTGTGCAAATGTGATGTGCTCATAAGCCACCTTGGAGAGGTGCATTCAGATAAAATGAACACATATGGAAGTGTTCCTAACCTATGTACATTTGTTCAGACTTCAGAAGCAGCCTGTATGTGCAGTGACCTTTGTGTTTGGCTGGTACGGGGTGTGAGTTTACCTGACCGGATAGTAGTGTAGTCATTGGCTCACTGCTCCAGGCAACACACAAGACAGCCTAGCAGCTTCAGCAATGTAAGAAACACTAACTTCTGAAGGATGCCATTGCACACAGAGAAGGAGGTGACATTATTTCAGGCTTGCAGTAAGCACCCAAATGGGCATTGTGTTAAATGTGTCTTTACATTGAACATGCAGGTTTTTAAAAATGTAAATGGCATCAAGGTGGTTGTGGTATTTGGTAGTTATTAGGGTTGCAGCAGGTTGGAAGGAAGACTAAACCCTTTTATCCCCTGTTGTGGCCCGCATGAAAATTTCTCCTTTGAAGCTGCTATATGCGTTGGGAGGAAATTCCTTATTGGTGCCAATTAACAGGGGATTTCTTCTCAATGCAATTAAATGGAACCCTCAGAGGATGGATTTTTCTCAGGACTAGAGCAGGTAAGGAAAGGGTTAAAATATTCCTTTCCCCCAGCTGTGAACCTGATAATTATCAGCACCACCCAGCTGATGCTATTTCCTTTGAGCACACACACAACATCTGTATATTAACTGCAAAGAGGCATTTAACTACTTAGCCTTGAGGAAGAAAGAGAAACTAGTTCCTGCATGCTCATTTAAACCTATATACACCTCAATGCATGTACATGTTGTATGTGCATAGTTTCACATACTATCTTTCACAAGAGGTGATGGCAATGAAGAGCAAAGACCCACCTTGGGGCTGATTCAAGGCTTAGAGCCAGGTTGGGGTCACCCATCCAATGGTAGGGACCCACAATGAGGGATGGGATTAGGAGAGTATGGTGATTTTGCCTATTGCAGATCAAATCTCTATCAATAAAGTTGTGGCCCTAACATCAATGCATAACATTGTCTTGCATCTTCATTCGGTGTGTGCGTATGCAAAATGGGCCATGCTCTATTTTGACCATGTCAGTCAACAACCTCTATTTTTTTAAATCTGTTAAAGGGGGCAGCCAAATAAAGTTGTTGTAGGGGGTAGGGAAACTGAAGGATGTTTATGAAACCCTGGTGCTGCTGCATTTATTAGGAGAGGAAGCGGAGACTTAATCTGTCATGTAGAATTCCAGGGGAGTGAGCAAACTCAGAGCTCATTTCTGCAGGCTAGCACTTATTGTAGGGCAACAAGCTGTTTACAAACTTGGAATCCTCAGGATTTCTTATCTTCCAGAGTTTATGTTGTTAAAAATTTTAAATTTATGTATTACATTTTAATCCCTTACTTCCTCCAGGATATTACATTGCATTATATGGTCTTACCCACCTTGTTCTGCCCTCATTATAACTCTGTGACAGAGATAATGATTCAGGATCACTCAGTAACCTTCACAACTAACAATGCACACCTACTTGGGATTGGTGGGGTACAGGGTGGTGGACTATTTGTCACTTGCAAAGTCCTGCCAGCTTGTGCCAGCCAGAGCAGGAAGTGTGTGAGTCTGTGTGTGTGGTGGTGGTAGTGTTTGTGGTGGGGTCTTAACTTATTTCATCCCCATACAAATCTTTTTAAAAACCCTGTTATCCTAGGATTGTGATAAACTTCCAGCCGGAAATTGCAGAAGTCAAAGCCTGCAACATATAGTTGAGAAGTGATGTTTGGCTGATGGTTCACAATCGGTGGCATCCTGGCTATATCAGCACCTCCAGTAATGGATGAAGAGTGTTGGCTTCAGGTTTTGCAAGCCCCTTCGGCAAGATGACCCCAGGGAGCTGCTTAAGTAGTTCCATCTCCTCCTCATTGCTGTTGCTGCCTGTCCCTCCAGGCTCAATCCACACCTCAGCCTAGAGTGAGAGGGGACAAGTCAAGGCTGTTGCTCTTTCTTTTTGTCCTGTCACTGTTCACTCACTGGTAGAGGACAGGTGAACAAGAGCAGCAGCAAGGAGGAGGAGGAGCAGGTTGACAGTGGGCCTCCTCCTGGGACACTGGATCAATGATCCTACCATGGATAAACATAGTAACTAACTGCAGCAGATCTTCAGGTTTGGGGCGTATCCAAATCTTCTGTTGGCCAACGTGTATTTCTTCTTCATAGGGTGTCATTGTTACATGAGGCTCCATTCAACAAGGGTGGAAGGATTTCAAGGTGATGAGAAGTCTCCATGGTGATAGAGGATCAAATGCAACAATGGAAATCTTCCATCTGTTTCTTTTTGTTGGAACCCCATGACTTCGGTTGCTGGAAGGATTTAGAGCAAGTGAAGGAAATTCTAGATATGTGTTGAGAACAGCGAGAGTAAGGATAGGGTTGCTGGAAAAAAATTGAAATGTGGACTTTTCTTCCTCGCATGAGTATCAGTGTGTTGTGGATGGGGAGGAATAAGCTGAAACTGAATCCAGACAAAACCGAGGTACTGTTTGTGGGAGACAAGGGAAGGTTGGGGGATATAGACCTGGTGCTTAATGGGGTTTGTTTGCCCCTGAAAGACCAGGTCCGCAGCCTGGGGGTCATCCTTGATTCCCAGCTGTCCATGGAGGCTCAGGTTTCGGCTGTGAGCCGGGCAGCGCTGTATCAACTCCATCTGATATGGAGACTGCGCCCCTACCTTCCCAACCATCTGCTCCCACCAGTAGTACATGCCCTGGTCACCTCTTGCCTAGACTACTGTAATGCGCTCTACGTGGGGTTACCCTTGAAAACGGTCTGGAAGTTGCAACTGGTACAGAATGCAGCGGCTCGTCTGATCAAAGGCAGCCACCGGCAGGACCATATCACTCCAGTGTTAATGGAGTTGCACTGGATACCGGTTGCTTACCAAGCCCAATTCAAGGTGTTGGTTTTAACCTTTAAATCCCTATATGGTTTTGGACCAGTCTATCTGAAGGAGCGCCTCCAGCATCAGCAGGGATACCGCTCAACAAGATCAGCCTCAGAAGACCTTCTCTCGATCCCACCGGTTAAAACAGCTAGGCTGGTGAGGACCAGAGGGAGGGCCTTTTCAATAGTGGCCCCCACCCTATGGAACTCTCTCCCAAATGATCTCCGCCATGCCCCTTCTATGATGAGCTTCCGCCGGACTTTGAAGACTTGGCTTTTCCAGCAGGCCTTTGGAATGGGTTAAGTTTTACTGTTGGGTTCTTAAATTTTAATTTTTAATGTTCAATGTATTTTATCTTGTACGTCGCCCAGAGTGGCTGGTCAACCAGCCAAATGGGCGACTAATAAATATAAATATAATAATAATAATAATAATAATACAAAGGGAAGTTTAAGTAACCTATAACCAAAGTAAATGTACAGTCCAGCAGAAGATGAATGGAAAATTTAAATGACCCCCTGAAATTACACAGGGCATGATCCAGTTAAAGTTAAGCGCTTTGAATCCCCCTTGATAGTTAAACCTTCCCCCTGAAATAATTGTGGCTTAAAAGTGCCAGATCATGCTCAAACATTTCTAAGTTGAAGTAAAAAAATAGTGCTGCGATTTATATACACACACAGAAAAACGTGTTAAGAAATAATTCCCACTGTTCTTCAGCAAAAAGAGATATAGGCTGTCTTGCTTGGTTGAATTCTAGAGTCATGCTATTGGTTCCCCATCAGCACATGGTAACCACAGCTTAGCCATCATAGGTTCAGTGTGGAAATGAACTAAAAACTAGTGGCCCAGCAGCTCAATGGCAGAGCACATGCTTTGGATGCTGAAGGTTCCAGGTTCAGTCACTGGCATCTCCAGTTTTTAAAAAGGATCATGTAGCAAGTGATGGGAAAGGCCTCTGTCTGAGTCCCTGGAGAACTGCTGCCAGTCAGAGTAGGCAATACTAGGCTAGATGGACAAAGAAGCTGAACTGCAGTAGGCAACTTCCTATTTGTTTCAGTTGCTGCTAATAGAGAAATGCAAGGCAGAGGGAAGCCTGGGCATCAGAAAACAAACACAAGTGCCTAGCTTCATATTCTTTTTTAAAATATTGTTAGACATAGAATACTTTATTTCACTATTTTCCAAATGTAGCCATTCTGATTTTACAGGCCAATTAGAACAGCAAAGACTATCAGAAAACTAAAACAGCATATCCTTATTTGTCATATTTCCCAGGCTCCTAAAAAACAAAACCCTTCCAGGACACTCAGTTAAAATGTGAATGTGATGCCAATCCCTTTTCTTCCCTGGTTTGCATGTCTCTTGACTTAACTCTAGCATAATTAGTGTAAGTAGGGATTTTGTGTGTGAGATGGCTGCTCAAGACTAATGATTGCTATTATAGCTGCTCACAGAAGGAGAGATATATGATACTGAATGTTATGTCAAGGAATTACAAACATGCTTCATTTCTTCATTAGATAATGTTTATTTATAGCACAATATATGTTTACCTCCACTGTACCATTAAAGTTTTGACTGCTTTTTAACTATAAAAATTTGATATTGTTGTGGCAGCTGCACTACTCAAATGATTACTGTAGTACAGCTGTTATAAAAAAATAAGATTTATAGCTGCACTACGTGGTTCAAAGATATGTGCATATTTACTTTGTTTTTATTACTTGCACCCTATATTTTAATGGCACAAGGTGGGATGAAATAATGCAATAATAAATTTGTGAAGGTTGCAAAAGGAGATGGATAGATAGAATCAGTTTATTGAAAATGGCGAGTTGTGTTTTGTGCAAACTGTAAAATAAACAAGGTGGTCCTCCTAACCAGCCATATTCTATATATGTTTTTAACTTAAGTTTCTTTTGAACTATTTGTATCTGTTAGTTCTGTGTCGTATTCTCATCTGAAATGAGGAACTTGCAAGTAAGACCAATGTATTGGTTTAGAACAGGAGTGGAGACCCTTTTCAGCCTGAAAGCCACTAAACACTATACAGGATGGCAATTACGACTTGATAGGTATAACTGAAACTTGGTGGGATGACTCCCATGACTGGAATACAGCAATTGAAGGATATAACTTGTTCAAAAAGAACAGAAGGAATATAAAGGGAGGTGGAGTCTCGCTATATGTTAAAAAATATATATCCATGCACAGATATTCAGGAAGATGAGCTTGGTAGCTCCACCGAGAGTATCTGGATTAAAATTAATGGGGCAAGTAATAAAAGGAATGTGGTGCTTGGAGTCTACTACTGACCATCCAATCAAGGAGAAGACAAGAATGTAACTTTTGAAAAGCAAATTGCCAATGTTTCGAGGAGTCATGATGTAGTAATGGGGGACTTCAGTTATCCCGATAACTGTTGGGAGACAAATTCTGCCAAACGCGGCCCCTCCAAGAAATTTCTGACTTGTGTTGGAGATAACTTTCTCCTACAGAAAGCGGAGGAAACAACCAGAGGATCAGCTATCCTGGACTTGATTCTAACCAATACAGATGATTTGGTGGATGAAGTGGCAGTTATGGGAACTCTGGAGGAAAGTGACGACAACATACTTGAATTCTTGATTTTAACAGAAGCAAAAGCTGAGAGTTGCCATACGCACCCCCTGGACTTCAGGAAAGCTGATTTCAGTAAACTCAGAACAATTGTAAGTATGGTTCCATGGCAAGCGACCCTAATGAGAAAAGGAGTCCAAGATGGGTGGGAGTTTCTAAAAAAGGAAATTCTAAAAGCGCAATTGCAAGCAATTCCAACAATGAAAAAGGGGGAAAACAGCAGAAGAAGCCAATGTGGCTTCACAAAAAGCTTAGAGATGACCTGAAAACAAAAAAAGACACATACAGGAAGTGGAAAGAAGGCCAGGCCACAAAGGAAGAGTACAGGCAGGTATCACAGAATTGCAGGGATGGTGTCAGGAAGGCTAAAGCTGGGAATGAGCTGAGGTTAGCGAGGGATTCTAAAAGCAACAAAAAACCTTTCTTCAGGTACATCCATAGTAAAAGACAGAGAAAAGAAATGGTGGCACAGCTACTCAATGAGGAAGGCAAAATGATAACAGACATCAAAGAAAAGGCAGAAGTGCTCAGTTCCTACTTTAGCTCAGTCTTCTCCCAAAAAAGGGTCTATGACCCTCCTGGGAAACATGTAGAAGGGGCAGGATTGGAGCTTGAGCTTGACAGACAAATGGTCAAGGAATACCTAATCACTTTGAATGAGTTCAAATTGGCAGGGCCCGATAAACGGCATCCTAGAGTATTGAAGGAACTGGCTGAAGAACTCTCAGAACTGCTGTCTATTATCTTTGCGAAATCATGGAGAACTGGTGAAGTGCCGGATGACTGGAGGAGAGCTAATGTTGTCCCTATCTTCAAAAAGGGCAAAAAGGAGGAACCGGGGAACTACAGACCAGTCAGCCTAACAACAATCCCTGGAAAAATTCTGGAGCAGTCAATCTGCAAGCACCTTGAAAACAATGCAGTGATTACTAGGAGCCAACATGGATTGATGAAGAACAAATCCTGCTAAACTAATCTTATCTCATTTTTTGATTGGGTAACCTCCCTTGTAGACTGTGGGAATGCTGTGGACATAATATATCTCGACTTCAGCAAAGCTTTTGACAAAGTGCCCCATGATATTCTGATTAGCAAGCTAGCTAAATGTGGGCTGGATGGAACAACTATTAGATGGATCCACAGTTGGCTCCAGAATCGTACTCAAAGAGTGCTTATCAATGGTTCCTTCTCAAACTGGTGGAAGTAACGAGTGGGGTACCACAGGGCTCGGTCCTGGGCCCAGTGCTCTTTAACATTTTTATTAACGACTTGGATGAGGAGGTACAAAGCATGCTTATCAAATTTGCAGATGATACAAAATTGGGGGGCATAGCTAATACAGTGGAAGACAGAAACAAAATTCAAAGGGACCTTGATAGGCTGGAGCATTGGGTTGAAAACAATAGAATGAAATTCAACAGGGATAAATGCAAAGTTCTACACTTAGGAAAAAGAAACGAAATGCACAGTTATATGATGGGGGATACTTGGCTCAGCCATATGACATGTGAGAAGGATCTTGGAATTGTTGTTGATCACAAGCTGAATATGAGCCAAATTTGTTTATTTGTTTTTATTGTTTTTAATTGCTGTAAACCATGGAGAAAGCTTCGGGTATGGGGCGGTATATAAATGTAATAAATAAATATATAAACAAAGTGCAATTTGGGTGCAAAAAAGGCAAATGCTATATTAGGCTGCATTAACAGAAGTATAGTTTCCAAATTGCGTGAAGTATTAGTTCCCCTCTATTCAGCACTGGTTAGGCCTCATCTTGAACACTGTGTCCAGTTCTGGTCTCCTCACTTCAAGAAGGATGCAGACAGACTGGAACAGATTCAGAGGAGGGCAACCAGGATGATCAGGGGACTAGAAACCAAGCCCTATGAGGAGAGACTGAAAGAACTGGGCATGTTTAGCCTGGAAAAGAGAAGACTGAGGGGAGATATGGTAGCACTCTTCAAGTACATGAAAGGTTGTCACACAGAGGAGGGCCGGGATCTCTTCTCAATCATCCCAGAGTGCAGGACATGGAATAATGGGCTCAAGTTGCAGGAAGCCAGATTTCGACTGGACATCAGGAAAAACTTCCTGTTAGAGCCATACGGCAATGGAACCAATTACCTAGGGAGGTAGTGGGCTCTCTGACACTGGATGCATTCAAGAGGCAGCTGGACAGCCATCTTTCGAGAATGCTTTGATTTGGATTCCTTCATTGCGCAGGGGGTTGGACTTGATGGCCAGGCCCCTTCCAACTCTACTATTCTATGATTCTATGATACTCTTTTGAGTTACCTTCTGAGGGCTGCATGCCGGTATTGGGTGAGGCCAAAGGCAAAAGTGGGCAAAGGAATGAATGTAAATGTGACCTTTGTGTAATAGACTAGCTTACATCTGCAACCCTCTCTTTTCTCCATCCAGCAAACAAGGGACATGATCAGAGTTCAAGGATGCATCCCAGCCAGGAAAAAAAAATTGGGGTGCAAAGAAGGGCCAGCAGTATCTCTGTTTTGTATTTGAATTGATTTTATATGTGTGTTGTAGTTTCAGATTTTTATAAGTTTTAAAATTGTTTTATATATGCAGATATTTTGATTGCTTTTATACATGCAGTTGTTCGATATATTTTTATCTTAATTTTCTTTTGAACTATTCGTATATGTTAGTTCTGTGTCATATCCTATAGATGACTACTGATTTGAAGCCACAACAATAGTTGACAGTTTTCCAGTGAGAGCCGCTGATTTTAAAATAAAAAGTTGATTCTACTGAAGGCAACAGAATTAACCTTATGAGTCTCCATCCTTATCTTATGAGTCTCTTGCATTTGGGCAATGCAGAACAGAAATGAATTACTGGGTATATGGGAGAATTAAAATAATGTACAGGCATTTTATTCAATGATTGGAAGACAATTGTTCTAACTGTATAAAGCCATGGACATAATCTCACAGTATACAAAATCTGGACGTCTTAAGCTTTCAGTGGACAGAAACCAGACACAGCACTCCTACTATAAAATGTTTTTATATCACCTGTTGGGATGATTTTGCCAGAGTGTAAAGACAAAACAAGCAGTGGTAAAATAGATAGAAAATAAGTAGCAGGGGGGGGAATGTTAAAATAACACTAGCAGTGAAATACTAAAACTGTGAAAATGAAGGGAAATTTGAGTTAAGAGTAGGAAAATATTTATACCTCTATTCCCTTGTGGCTAGTCTGCATGATACAGGGCCCCAGGTGCTGTGCTGTAAGAGTCCAATATATTGGCCTATGTTCAAGTGATGGTCAACTCTGTTAGAAAAGATGTTACGTATTACACAACTGAAATGATCTGGCAGAGTACAATGAATCCTTCCCTTCAGTGTCTGGGATGGATCCTTCAGCCCGGCTGGGCTCTCTGTGCATGTTGCAAGCTCTGCAGCACATCATACTTGAAGCATGTGGACAGAGACTAGCATGGCCCAGGAACATCCTCTGGGTTGCACTAAATTTCCCCATCTGCTCCAACATCCAATGCACTGAAAGGGAAGCAGCAGTGGAATGTTACATTTTGTAGTGCAGGAGCTCCTCCTGATAGCCTCCATAGCTACTCCCAAAGATAATGTATATCAACATATGTGAGTTGACTCCAATAACACCTGTTGTTGCACAGGTGGAACAATTTCTGGGTGTACAATGGCATTTCACCTCCTTCTGCTACCCCTGTGTACTCTCCCCACCCATCTGCTCCAGAGAGTTGAGGGAAACCCAGAGAAGATTTGAGGAGGGGATACAGGGTGAGGAGAGGGAGGGTCATGAGTGGAAGTTGTTCTGTGCATGCAGTGACTTTGCTGGATACAACCCTATATATCTATGCACAAACAGTGTACACCCTGCCACAAAGTGCAGCAGTACATATAATAATATCCTACTTATTAGGATCATCGTGACTGCAGTCATATGTATCAATTCCCATAAAAGAACAGGAAAGAAGTCTACAGTCTCTGTGTGATTATTTTCCTCATTCTCTGTCTCCCTCTATTTGTCACACACAAAACTTGAAAGCCTCATTAGCGCCTCATCCACTTTCTCGAGCGGGGAGGGAGGGAGGAACCCATAAATTACGCTGGTGCTCCAGCAGATTATTTCATTTCTGTTACTCTGAAAAAAAATCTTGCACTACTGAGGGGCATGCCAAGTATGTAAAGGGAGCATGGCATTCACTAGACATTTTGGAGGCATGCTACACACATTCCAGTGAGCATGCCTGGTTGGGGGCAGAGCCTGCTGCTGCTCCTTCTGCATGCTCACTGGAACATCTTCAAACCCCTAAAATGGGTGGGGATTTTTTTTCTAGCAAAATGGGCTGCCTTTCAAGATGATTAAGAAACTGCATCTGGTGAAGACCAGCAGCCAGATTGTTGACCAGGACAAGTTGGTCTGAACATATAACACTAATTCTGGCACAACTGTACTGGCTACCAATTAGTTTCCATGCTCAGTTCAAAGTGTTGGTTTTGACCTATAAAGCCATATGCAGCTCAGGGCACCCATACCTCAAGGACTACCTCTCCTCACATGAACTAATCTAGACCTTGCAATCATCATCTGAGGCCCTTCTTTCTGTGCCCCCCCTCCATGAGAGATCTGGAAGGTGGCAACGTGAGAACAGGGCTTTTCAGTGGTGGCCTCCAACTTGTGGAATGCTCTGCCCAGGGAGGCATGCCTGGCACCATCTTTATCTATTTTTAAATGCCAGGCAAAGACTCCTCTTTACCCAGGCTTTTCACCATTAATGTGAAGGGTTTCAGATACTGGTGGCCTCTTTTAGTGGGCGGGAACTGTAGACGTCCTTTATTTTATAGATGTGTTGTTACATATTATTGGCTGTGTTTATTTTAACTGGTTCTAATGTATAGATGTGGGGTTTTTAGGTTTTTATTGGTTGGGTTTGCTTTGACTGGTTTTAATGTAAGTCACTTTGGGCCACTTTTGTTAGCAAAAGCAACTAACAAATCTAATAAATAACAACAATATTAATTCTCATCTGGGCAACCTTCCAGGGCCCACATGCTAGTGGTAGATAGGGCCAAAGGCAAAAGTGGGTGGAGCCACAAAGCTAATTTTTAACTTTGCAGACTAGGCTAGTTTCTATACACCGTCATACATCCCTCTGTATTCTCTGTCCAGGCAAGCAAGAGGCTATATCAGAGTCCTATGACATATCCCATCCAGGCAAAAACATTTGGGATGCAAAGCAGGATCAGTGAGGGGTGCAGCCTGGGGAGAATGGCGAGTGCCAGACAGAGAGCGCTGCATTCTGATCAGTTTGGTCTATGACCGTAAATAAAAACCAATCAATCAATCATTCTGATCGTAAAAAGGAACTTCCTCCGCCTCTCCTTTCCCTTGCAGCCTGCTGCACATCCTCAAAAACTGTCCCAGAGGGTTAAGAGGCCTTCCAGAGCAGATTTTTGGGGCACACAGGGAGAAGCCCCAGTTTTGTGAGCGGAAATGAGCTTGTATAGCATTGGATATAACCTGCAATAAATAGAAAACTTATGCCATAATACATTGTTAGACTTTCAGGTGCCCCCAAGAGCCTTTATTGATCTAGCTGCAGAGTGACCTTTATCCAATGCATAAGGGTGAGCAGCCAATTAAAGGGGAAGCAACATGCACTTCAAGGTATTCCAAAGAAGCAGTGCCCTCTCCCCAGAAAACTATGGGTTGGTTTCATTCCCCTCAGCACTTTCAGTTTAAAAGAAAAGTGTGTTAAAGGCAAGAACAATTAAGAACTGATGGAAACATGGAGGTGTTCTGTGAGAGGGGATATAGCAAGCCCCTGCTTTGTTTCAGAGAGCCAGTGTGGTGTAATGGTTAAGGTGTTGGACTACGACCTGGGAGACCAGGGTTCGAATCCCCACACAGCCATGAAGCTCACTGGGTGACCTCTAAGCCTCAGAGGAAGGCGATGGTAACTCCCCTCTGAATACCGCTTATCATGAAAACCCTATTCATAGAGTCGCCATAAGTCGGAATCGACTTGAAGGCAGACCATTTCCATTTTGCTTTGTTTCATGACCTAATAAAGACATATATAAATATTAAACAAGGGGAAGAGAGGAAAGCGAGTCTGACACTTTTACTACTGGTGGAACTTGAAAACAGTTGTAACAAAAACCTCTGCACTGAGACAGTCTCATTCTGTGCTTGACTCCACCAACACATTAGCTCCTATCTTTCTGGTTACAGGGTGCTTCAAGTAGAGATCAGGGTCAAGAATGGATACCTCCTATTATTGGTGGAACCTGTTTAACAAAGAATTGGGGAGCATTCTTTATCATGATGTTTTGTTTCAACATCAGGATTTGCTTCCAGACCCTGCAATATAATTTCAAAACAGATGGGATCTTGGCTCCTGAGGAGTTTCTCAAAATGGAAAATGTAATTAATGCATACAGTTCCAAATTCAAGTATAATTTTTTTCTGTACCCAGTTATGGAACAGTAAGTGGGATCAATGGCATTATTAGGAAGGAATAATGCTAGAGTTTAAAAAACAGAAATGTATTCATCCATTATATGACATAAATTAAAGCAAGCTGTCAAAATGTAAGCACAACAATGCATCTTTACAAAATCACTTTCCATGCTACTGTTAAATCACAGGACTGTTAGAGTAGAATTACATAAGAGACTCAAGTTTTTTTAAAAAAAGCTGAAATGCTGGATGCATTTGTGTGTGCGTGCTTTAAGAATCCCTATCACTAACAAGAATTCACTATAAACATATAAACGTACCAGAATAACCTCAAATAAATCATGATAATTTATATCACTGCTAATTCTGGGGAAGAAGCATCAGGGGTTATACTTGAGTCATACTTCATATTACTCAAACTATAATTATTTTCATTAAAAATCTAAGATTGCTTACAGCAAATTTAATTCTAAACACACAGCCCTGCATGTTTAACTATGCACACAACAGAGTCACAAGTGTGTTTGAAATAACTAAAGTCAAGTGCAAAACAACCAACCTTTGATTTATACTTTTTAATCATACAGCTTTGTAGACACACAATCAAAGCACTTTTGTGCACTTCTAATATCCCTTTTAAGTACAACATCCAACCAGCTCATTGAGTTGCTGCTCTGTTGATTAAAAGTCAATGTCAGCTCGTGAAAATGCTGTCAGGTGCTCGTAAACACTGCCTCTGTAATGGCTTGAGCATGTCAAGAGGGCACACTTTATTTTAGAAGGAGGAAGAAAGTGCTTCAGTCGTTCATGGGAAGGAGTGCACAGTCTGATAAAGAGGCTGAAAGTGCTCTTGAGAGATTCTAATAATCTATAATCTCACCTTACTGCTCTTTGATGCTTTTCCTCTTAGAATTTCAAATAATTTTGACAAACATTTAATTAAGATTAAACTCTGTTTTGACACATGATACACACCGTATCATTAATTTATGCTGAATGCTGCTATCTCTTTTATCTTCTTAATTAAAATCAATAATTTTTTCCCCAACCAACAGAAGGAGCTTCAAACCAGGAGCTGATATTCAGAAGTTGCTTTGTATCACAATACACTATCAAGAGTTAACTAACATTTGCATTCCTGTCCTCATTTTCTTCGTGTTCAAAGGAACATAATGTTGAAAGCAGAAAGTGACTATCCTCAAACATGGTAACTCTGAAAAACAGAGGAAAATGTATTTCAAAGTTGCTTTCTCCAAAGTGAAAATGTAAGAAAATCAGTGGCTCTTGCCTCCATTGAATGAGGGAAGGCTAAGGAGGTCATTTCCTCATATAGGCTAGGAATTCCGCTTGGTTGTTTAGAGGTACAGTAGAAATATATGTTTGTAGCTTTGAGATTAAAAGAAGAAATTATACAGTGTGAATTGATGGGAATTTTAAAAATAAGATTTATTGGCAGGATGGCAGGAATAGATAGAGTTGGGTTGACACTGTCCTTCATCTGCTGCTGGGTGAAATTGGCCCTGAAACTTGCCCTTCCTCTTCCTCCTCCTCCTCCTCCCAGGGAAAGAATATGCAGTTGTTTCAGTTACATGTTGTTAGGTTTAGTTAGAGCTTGAAGACTGCTGAGGTTGGTGGTAGATGGGTGGGCATTGAGCCAAAGGTCTTAACATATATGATTTTATTATAGCATGGGGTAAGAACCATAGCTCCATGACAGAGCATCTCCTTTGCATGCAGAAGATCCCTGGTTCAGTCACTGGCATCTCCAGGTAGGGCTGGGGATGTCCACCGTCTGCAACCCTGGGGAGTTGCCACCAATCAGTGTAGACAGTAATGAGCTAGATAGACAAATGGTCTGAATCAGTCTTTCCCAAGCCGATGTCCTCCAGATGTTTGGGGCTATAACTCCCACTAGCACCAGCCAGCATTGCCAATGGTCAAGGACGATGGGGGGGGATTGTAGTCCAACAACATCAGGAGGACAACAGGTTGGGTAAAGCTGCTCTCGAAGTGCCGAGCCAGCAGTGCATTTGGGGTGCCTCTTTGCTCTTCCACTCTGGGTACTGCTGCTACAGTCAATACAGATTTCCTCCCAATAGCTTATTGGATTATGAAAGATCATTCTTTTATTTGCCACTGAAGATTCCATACCTTGCACAGAAGAGTAATATTTGATGTGAAGACAGCTAGTGGAAAGGATACACTGAAGCCACTATGCATATAAGGGAACAATATATATTGGCAGAATTGTTTGATCCACAGTCCAAGGGAAAATTAATGCCATATGTTCACCCCATCAAACATAGCTCTGGGTGGATGTTTATATAAACAAAAAAGGGAAGGAAGAGCATGTCATGATCCTGTTCCTTTATCTCTAGAGCAGGTATGTTAAATACTACATCCCATCTTTTAAAAACCACAGGAAGAATCTCATCAATGTCATTCACTTTAAGAAACTTCAGTTTCAGATCATCTGGATATAATAATAGTATTGAACTATGTTTCCTAGAATACCAATGTAGGAAAAGTCAACATAAGCATGGTTTACCTAACACAATATAAAACTATAAGAAGAGTCTTGCTGGATTAGATCTGGATCAGATTGACAATGGCTAGCCAGAGGCCTCCAGAAAGCCCATAAAGAGGTCATGACTGCATCAGCTTTTCCTCATTAAGTATCTCCAACATCTGATTTTCAGCAGTTAGCTGCATCTGAATATGGATGTTCCATTTAGCTATCATGGACGATCACCTCTGATGGACCTATCCTCCATGAATTTGCCTATTGCAGGGTGGTAACCAGCATGATGCCCTCCAGATTAGGGATGGAATCCGTTGGCTGGTGCCAGTTTTGAAACCATTCCATTGACCTAACAAGGCGGTATTGATTCGAGTTCATTCTTTGTCCAATAGCTGCTGCTTTTACTGATCATCTATTTCCCCCTTGCAAAAAAATTGATATTAATATCAATATTTTAAAGGAAATATGAATAATTTTAAAAGAAATATTGATATTTTGAAAGGAAATATTGATAATTGAAAGGAAATCTTGATAAATGAAATACGAATAAAATTATCATTCTTAATATTGATATTTTAGAGGTGAAATTTTTTTAAAAACATCCCTTTTTGAAAATAGCTTTGGAAAATTGCTACATAAAAATCCAATCTGCAATGATAGAGAACAAGCAAATTAATGGAAAATTTGGTACCAAATCTGAATTGGGTGGAATTCTAGCACATCCCTACTCCAGATGTTGCTGTAGTCCAACCTCCATCTACAACCTCCATCGCCGCCTGACTATTGGCCATGCTGGCTGAGGCTGGGAGTTGTAGACCAAAACATATAGAGGGCACAACGTTGACAGCTCTTGGTCTAATGTTTTTAAAGTAGTGTCGATCACCACATGCTGTAGTAGAGGATTTCACCAGTTAATTTTACCTTGTGTGAAACCATGCTTTCATTTGTCTCCTCTGAACCTACTGCTGGGGATATATTATATTGTTCATAATATTTCTTAAAATGTGTCTCCTCCAGCCCCCTGAAAAGAAGGCCGATTGAATAATATTGGATATTTTTATTAAGCTCAGCAATTTCACATTTGTTTCCCTTTAGAACTCTTAGATGAATCCCATCCAACTGTGTTGAACTGTTAATTCGTTTAACTTTAAAATGTCACCCTTTGTCATTTCTAGTTCCTCAGATGCCCTCCAGAAATACAGTAGTTTGTATATGGCAGCAGTTGCCGGAAGAGCACAGAGGCCTTCCCTGGTGCCCGCAGCGTCCCCTTGGAAGAAGCATTCTTTTGTAGCCAATAGAATAGGTGATGGTGTGTGGGTGTGTATGTGGTGCCTATGGCAGTTTCTCCACATTGCAAATGTGCCTGTGGTTCCCAAAAGATTGGTGACCTCTGAGATACAGATATGGGTCAAGCATGGGCCCATGGTGATGATCAAATACAAATAATTAATGTAGCTTCTCCGCAATCCTCCTGTACTTTTTCAGTGCTTCTTTCACATTTTTGCTGTTCAAAGGTCTTACCAACTCCCTGGCAAGTATTCTTTTCCTGATGCATTTTTTTGCTTATTTTTATGCATTTAGCATAAATTATACTACTCGCATTCTTTCACTCATGCCTTATCATCAGTTTTCATTTGTTTGCCAGAAATTGTGCTCTTTTTACATTTTCCTTATATGGGCAAAAGTTCAACTTTGTGCCTTCTTGCTCCCCTCCCAACGCTTCATTGACTCTGCTAGATCATCATGCTGGCATCCTGTTTATTGATTTCCATATTTATAGGCCACCTTTCAGGGATTAACCCTCCAAAGACAGCTAAGATATTAAAATACAGACTTGCAATTAATTTATAGTCAATTACATACCATAAAACCACAATCTATAAATTACTAAAAGCATCTAGAAATATAATAGTGATTGTAAAACAGTATGAATAAAAAAAATACAAGTATAAAAACAACAAGCACAAAGAGTTTAAAAACAAGTTAAATACAAAACAGCTAAAATATGAAGTAGTTTGGAACAAAACAACAGGGCCCATTTAAATGTCATCAATGTAGGTGTTATATGTACCTGCTCAGGGTGGGACTTTCATAAGAATGGGGCCACCGCTTAAAAGGCTCTCTCTCTCTCACCTCCCAATCTAATATTGCTTGATGGTAGTCCCACAGGCAGGGCCTCAGGGGCTAATCTGAAGGTCCAGATAGGTTCATATTGGTTCAGGCAGGGCCACATTCCCTCATGGGCAAACCTCCAGGGACTCCTTATTAGTGGTGAGTTGGGCAATGGATGGCACTCTTATATGTGTACATTAGACTACAGTCCAGCCATGCAAAACAAGAGATACACCTCTATGGGTGCATCTCTCCATCCCAGCAAGCAAGAGGCATTATTACAATTGAAGGGCACATTCCACTCAGGCAAAAGCGCTGCAGGACATTGTAGAACAGGACCAGTGAGGGGTGTGACCTCAGGAGAATTCCAAGGGCCATGCCATATAGAGAGGCCTGGAGGGCCGTGTGGCCCCCTGGGCCTCAAGTTCCCCAGTCCTAGTTTAGGACTTTAAAGCCAATGCCCAGCACTTTAAACTGCGTTCAGAAGCCAAATGCAGACAAGCATCACTGATGCAAAATAGGTGTTCCATTCCCCAATTGCCTAGCCTCACAACCATCTTCAAAGGCAGCCCCATGTAGCATGCATTGCAGTAGTCTAGTCTGGGCACAACCAGGACATGTAAGACTGAGGCAAGATCCACTTTTGATAGATAGGATCACAGATGCCAAATCAGTCTACCCTGGGGAAGCCAATGTGGTGCCTTTCAGATGTTGTTAGGCCGCAACTTCCATCATCCATGAGCATTGACCATGCTCCTGGGGCCGATGGAGTCCAGCCACAGCTGGAGGGCACCACATTGGCTCCCCCACATATAAGCTGATAAAAGGCACTCTTTAATTTGTTTGTACCCTTTCTAATTTGTAGTATGCATTTTATCAGTGCTATATTTTAATTGTATTTTAATATAGCACTGAGATGAAATTCCCTCCCCTCCCCATTCTGAAATGTCAAAAATGAGTGTGAGGATTTCATTGCCTTTGCAGAGGGAGTGGTGGCAGCAGTATTTGTGGCAGCAGCTTGTCAGTGTTTTTCTATATTCTCTTTTTTTGTTTGTGCCAGTTTATTTTTTCTAGTTTCTCTCCTAGCAGCTGCTAGCCCTCCCCCTGAAACAGAAGGTTGGGGACTGCTGACCTAGGGCTTGAAACCAGCATTTTGTAGTGACCCACCAACACCCTCACCTATTTATCAGTGGTGCCGGTAGCCTCCAACATACTCAGAATGGTACTAAAAATGCCACAGAATGGGGTTTTGTGGGAGGGAAAAGTGGTGGCTGCAAAAAATAGCTTTTGCCACAAATGGTAGCAAAATGAAAGGATGGGGGGGGAGAAACCTCTACTACTGCCAACAGTTCATCCCTGAAACCTTTAAACTCCCCCTGCCTCAAATATCCCCCCTAGTTTGCATTATTTCACCACCAACTCAAATCCTATAACTTGGCACTGTTTTAAATAATCACCAACATGCTTTCTCAAAGGGTTTGGCCCTTCTGAATTTTACCCTTCAACTAAGTAATCCCTTCATTCTTGAGAAATTCCCTCTTAGTAAATTAAATGTGACTTTCTATGCAATTTCCCACTAACATATATGCTGAATTTGATACTGCTGTTCCCAAGCAATTCTGCAGCACTCACATCTCTGACCAGATCCTGGGCACTGCTAAGTATTAAATCAGGGTTGCCTCTTCTCTTGTCAGCTCCATGACGAAGTGTTCTAAAGCACAATCATTTATTCTATCTTGAAATTTTGTCTCTTTGACATGATCTGAATGTACATTTTACCCAGTCAGTGTGAGGCTAATTGAAGTCACCCATTATCACAACATATTTTTCTCTCTTTTCTCTTTCTCTTCCTGATTTTTTTCTCCATCTCTAGATCACCATCAGTGTTTTGGCAACAGTATGTCCCCCAGTACTATATTTACTTTATTTAGCCTTGAATTTCTACCCACAGCATTTCTGTGACTAAACTTACTCCTCCTAAGGTTTCAAATGTATTATATCCAAAGCCTACTTTGACCTATAGATCAGTGCCACTAGCCATGGGACCTGCTCTATCCTTCCTGTAGATTGTACATGATAACTCTTTCTGACTGGTTATTAATATTCTATGTTCTCACACCAGATTGGGCCAGTTAGAGTGCCTGGTACTAAAGGTGCTTCTGGATAGGGGTTTAATATTGCAAATGGATTGTGGAACCCAGTCAGACCATTGGTCAGTTTATCTCTGTATAATCTACACTGGCTGGTGGTGGCTCTTCAGGGTTTTAGACTAGGAATCTTTCCCAGCCTTACCGGGAGATGCCAGGGGTTGAATATGGCATCTGCACGCAAAGCAGATGCTCTACCACTGATCTATGGCCCTTCCTCTGAAAAATCACAAACAGGTCATTGGCAATAGGTTCTTTTTTTAATATACCAGATTTTCCCCATAAAGGGAAAATCCAGGTTAATTTTTTTGAGCGGGGGGAATACAGGCTGGCATTTTGATGCCAGTGATGTAATATAGATTCTACAAAAGGTGTAGATGCATGAGGAGCATTGATTCTACAATAAACACTCACTAGCAGCCTCACCAGGCGCTCTAATTCACCCATTGTGGCTTTGAGGCTGATAGTGCCAGTAACCAATCACTTCATATTTTCACTCTCTTTATACACTCCTGTTGAGCATTTTGTTTTCTTTGCATTGTCATTCTCTGTGTATGCTCATTGTCAACCACTATTCTGGCCTTACTTTGTGGGCAAAGAACATCCCAATCATTCCTAAGGGATGTGTGTTATCCTGCATCTTCAGCTTATGCTAGTATTCCCACAATACATCATTTTAAGACATACTTTTTGATTAGAAAAATGCCTCTCTTGTGCTAAACTCCCAATCTGCTTTCTGAATGTGAGCAAGTTTAAAGAACATTTTGGGGATTTTGGAAAAGCTAATGGTGAGTGGGTAGGGGTGGGTGGGGATTGGTTGTACAGCACAGCATTAGAATTTAACCTTTGGATCATAGTCTCAGTTAGAACATATTAAAAACTCTACTGCGTTTGACCAGTGGTATTCACAAAGGATCTACTAAATCTGACCAGTGAAATTCACAACTTTGGTGAAACATTTTATAGAAATCTCAATTTAGGAATACCAAACCCAGTGGGAGGACAGAGAAGACTGGTTCCTTACTGCCAGCTGTGTCCTTGGTCTAAGCGTCAACTATGAGCCCAGTACACCAAGTAGAACAACAGCAAACGAAGCAATAACCCATGCTTCACTTTGTTTGGCTGTTCTCCATGCTGCTGAGCCTGGTATAGGGAAAGCAAGAACAAAGGCGAGAGTTTGCAAGCGCAGAAGCGAGGCAGACATGATGTAAAGTCAAGATTTGAAGCAAGTGAGAATTTAGTCCTAACTCTATGGATAAGTTAATTCCAATGTATGTGACTGAGGGTTTATGCTAAAACAATGCCTATTTGATAAAACGATATTACAAGTCTCATGCCGCTGAAATGAAACAAGGGCTGATCATTATAACTGGTCTAATGCTATTCTTCTCATCTGCTTGCAGAGATCTGAAAGCTATTGGAGAGATATCATTGGAAGCTCTGGGATTTTCCTCTGAAGTCATTCTGAATTAACTGCTAATGGGGAGCCTTCTTTGATAGCTCTTTTATAATTAAATGCAGCTGGATGAAAAATCAACCACAAAGGGAACTCAAGTTTGTTTATCATTACTCCTGATTTTGTTAGCAGATGTTTTGTGAGTACCTTGGTAGCCTACTTAATTTGTCTCCATTTAATATGAAGCAGGTAAACTTTGATTAATAAACTGAACAATTAATATGAAGCAGGTAAACTTTGATTAATAAACTGAACAATAAATTCCTTAGTTCATTTTCAGATCTCCCTGTGACTACCACAGTCTTAGGATGCTTACTTGGATGTAATTTTTTTTTAAAAAAAACTAGACTTCATGGAACATGCTTCTGTGTATATGAGTTTAGAATGGATTAAGAAGTTATTTATTTATTTTTTATTTATTTTAAAATATTTCTATCCTGCCCTTCTACCCTATAATAGGGCACTCAGGGCGGCTTACAAAAATAAAATCAAACACGTACATAATAAAATTATAAACAGTAAAATCACCAAAACATTAAAATAAATTAAAACACATAAAATACAATTAAAATACAATATATATATAGGGAGTGGTACTAAAGGGACTACAAAGGTAAAATTTGATGTAGAAGGCATAAAATCAGTGTCAGGCTCTACCTTCAGTCCCTCCCAAAGGCTCTCTGGAACAAGATCATTTTTAGAAGTTTCCAGAAAACCAACAGGGAGGGAACAGAGCGGACTTCTAGGGATAGGGCATTCCAAAGCTTGGGGGCCACAGCTGAAAAAGCTGTCTCCTGTGTGCCTGTCAATCTAACATATTTCACTCCAGGCACGCAGAGGAGACCAGAGGCAGATGATCTTAAATCCCGGGCAGGTACATATGGGCGTAAGCGGTCCCTCAGGTATATTGGTCCAGGCTGTTCAGGGCTTTAAAGGTCAAAACCAGCACTTTGAATTGGGCCCAGAAACAAATTGGGAGCCAGTGGAGTTGATAAAGCACAGGGGTGATATGCTCCCTGCGCTGTGCTCCAGTTAACATTCTGGCTGCTGCATTTTGAACCAACTGCAATTTCTGAACCAGTCTCAAAGGCAGCCCCACATATTTATTTATTTATTTATTTAAAATATTTATACCCCGCCCTTTTTCCGAGGAACTCAGGGCGGCTTACATTAAAACATTAAAACAGCAATAATTAATAAACATGATATTCAGTTTAAGCAATTTAAAATGGAATTAAATAAACATAGGTTAAAACTAACTACATTGGTTAAAAGCCCGCCTAAATAGAACAGTCTTCACCTGTGCACGAAAATTTGATAATGAGGAAGCCAACCGGACCCCAATAGGGAGAGAGTTCCACAGTCTAGGGGCGGCCACCGAAAAAGCCCTATTTTGTGTCTCTGCAAGATGAACTTGCAGGAAGGAAGGGGTAATAAGTAGAGTCTCGCTGGAGGATCTTAAAGTCCGAGCAGGTTCATAGAGGGAGAGGCGCTCTGACAGATAGCCTGGACCTAAGCCGTATAAGGCTTTATAGGTCAAAACCAGCTCCTTGAATTGTGCCCGGAAACAAATGGGCAACCAGTGGAGCTGATACAACAGCGGGGTTGTATGTTCTCTATATCCCGCCCCAGTTAACATCCTGGCTGCAGCTCTTTGTACCAATTTCAGTTTCCGAGCAGTCTTCAGGGGCAGCCCCACGTAGAGTGCGTTACAGTAGTCTAATCGGGATGTAACTAAGGCATGTGTCACCGTGGTCAAGTCTGACTGGTCAAGGAACGGGCGCAGTTGGCGCACCAATCTTAATTGAGCGAAAGCACTCCTAGCCACAGCCGAGACCTGTGCCTCCAGAGTCAGAGCCGAGTCCAGGAGCACTCCCAAACTGCGAACCTGTGATTTCAGGGGGAGTGTAACCCCATCCAGCACAAGTTGAATCCCTATTCCCTGCTCCGCCTTCCGACTGACGAGGAGCACCTCTGTCTTGTCAGGATTTAATTTCAGCTTGTTCGCTCCCATCCAGTCCATCACTGATACCAGGCATCGGTTGAGAACCTGGACGGCTTCCTTGGTTTCATCAGGTGGAAAGGAGAGATAGAGTTGGGTGTCATCTGCATATTGGTGGCACCGAACCCCAAAACTCCAGATAACCTTTCCCAGCGGTTTCATGTAGATATTAAATAACATGGGGGACAAAACTGAACCCTGTGGGACCCCATATGGTCGAACAGGAGTCCCCCATAACCACCTTCTGGGTTCGTTCCTAGAGTGCATATAGTGCATTACAGTAATCAAGCCCTGATGTCACCAATGCATGTGTCACTGTGGCCAAGTCAACTGCCTCCAGGAACGGGCGCAGCTGGTAGACCAGTTTGAGTTGGCCAAAAGCACTCCTGGCTACCACAGCCACCTGATATTCCAGCAGCAGGGCAGGATCCAGGAGGACTCCCAAACTGCTGACCTGCTCCTTCAAGGGAAGTGCAACCCCATCCAGAACAGGTTGCAACCCTATCCCTTGTGCAATTTTCCCCTTGACCAGCAGTACTTCTGTCTTGTCTGGATTACGTTTCAGTTTGTTAGCCCCCATCCAGCCCTTCACAACCTCCAGGCACCGGTTTAGGATGAGTACTCCCTCCCTGCAGTCAGGCGGTAGGGAGAGATAAAGCTGAGTGTCATCAGCATATCGATGACATTGTACTCCAAATCTTCTGATGACCTCTCCTAGCGGTTTCATATAAATGTTAAAGAGCATGGGAGGCAGAATGGAACCTTGCGGTACCCCACAGGCCAACGGCCAGGGGGTCGAGCAGTAGACTCCCAGCACCACTTTCCGGGTCCTGTCCATGAGGTAGGACCGGAGCCACCATAAAACAGTGCCTCCCAATCCCATCCCAGCTAGACGGCCCAGAAGGATACCATGGTCAATCATATCGAAGGCTGCCGAGAGGTCCAGCAGCACCAACAGGGATGCACTCTCCCTTTATGATGCCTGGTGTAGGTCATCAAGCAGGGTGACCAAGGTAGTCTCTGTCCCTTGACCAGGCCTGAAGCCTGATTGAAAAGGGTCTAGATAGTCCGATTCATCCAGGAAATCTTGGAGCTGAGCAGCCACTACCCTCTCAATCACCTTGCCCAGAAAGGGGAGATTAGAGACTGGGTGGAAGTTGTTAAGATCTGCAGTCCTAATGAAGGCTTTTTTAACAAAGGTCTTATCACAGCCTCCTTCAACAATGTTGGCATAGAACCTTCCCTTAGGGAGGTGTTAATTAAATATGCCAACCAGTCAGCCACTCCCGCTCTGACAGATTTGATCAACCAGGATGGGCATGGGTCAAGGGAGGAAGTAGTGACCCTCGATTCTCCCAGAATCCTGTCCAGATCCTCAGGCTTTACAAGCTGAAATGTATCCATAGAAAAATGACCAGAGGAAGCTTGGGGGACATCTGGCACAACTGTAGTTAATGAGGAGTCCAAGTCAGTCTGGATGCGAGCAATTTCATCTGCAAAGTGCCTCGAAAACATGTCAAAGCGAGTGACTGAGGCCTCAGAGTCTAATGTAGGGCCAGAGCCCAAAAGGCCCCGGACCACCCGGAAAAGCATCGCAAGATGACACTGAGCAGACACAATGGTGGCAGAGAAGTGAACTTTCTTCGCTGCCATCACCGCCACATCATAGGCTCAGAAGTGAGCTCTAGCCTGTGTTCGATCAGAAGTGGACCGAGTTTTTCTCCATTGTCGCTATAGCCGTCGTCCCTGCCATTTCATCAGGCCCAAGGTTTGAGTAAACCAAGGTGTATTATGGGCCTTCTCTGGTGGGAGAGGGCGCTTTGGAGCAATAGTGTCTACCGCCCAGGTCACCTCCGTATTCCAGAGATTAACCAGGGCTTTGGCAGTATTGCCAGCCATGCTGGGAATATCCCCCAGAGCATTCAGGAAACCATCTGGATCCATGAGTCTCCGGGGGCTGACCATCTTAATCGGCCCTTCGCCCCTGTGAAGGTTACCGGGGGCACAAAGTCTAAACCAGCCTTTCCCAACCAGTGTGCCTCCAGATGTTGTTGGACCTCAACTCCCATCAGCCTCAGCCAGCATTGCCAATGGTCAGGAAAGATGGGAATTGTGGTCCAACAACATCTGGAAGCACACTGGTTGGGAAAGGCTGGTCTAAACCTTGTCAGGTGGTGATCTGTCCATGACAATGGAGTCACTAAGAACCCCTCTACCCTCAGATCACCTTCCTGTCCTGAACAGAACACAAGATCAAGTTGAGCTCTGTCACAAATTAAACCTTGATAAATGATGTGATTGTGTGTGTACTTCATGCATGTGTGTAGACAATAATACCTCGGTTAATAAAGTAGATGTGTTCCTGGACATTACTTTTTGGTACCAGAGGTAGGAATAACATGGAAAGAATAGGGATAGGCTCCTATACCACAAAAAAGAAGAGCAGTTCAACATATTTTAGCAAACTTTTTATTCAAAACTAACAATACAAATGTCTCATGCAGGCCACTTGAATGCTTCTTCCAAAATGCATCCAGGGATGCGTGCCTTGCCTTTTTTTGTCTTTTGGCATGTAGCATCTGGCTACAGCAACCTAAAGCTTTGGGCACAGTTCTCCTTTCCGTATACTCGAGTAGGCAAGCAAGGGGCAGCCGCTGCCAACCCCCCCCCCGTGCTTGGTCTCTCTCTTTTTCTTTTTCTTCTTCTTTTACATTTTATTTCTTCTTTTCCATGCAAATATTGGAACAGTATAAAATAATACGTAACACACAACAAATGAAAGAAAAAAGGAGCATTAATCACATTGTTGCATATAAAGAAGTCAACTTCCCTTTTTTAGTAATTGTTCTCTTTTCCACTTTGTGTTTTCCTATACAGTCTTTTTAGAGTGATCCATGTACATCTTCTCTCTCTCTCTCTCTCTCTCTCTCTCTCTCTCTCATCCTCCCCTACACTTGAGCAGAAGTGTCTGCAGTAAACAGAGCTTCCATGGCACTCAAAACACTGTTTACTGTGGAGGCGTCTGCACCACCTGGCAAGGAGTGCCATTCTAACCATGTGTGAGAGAGCTGCCTGCAGCAGCCACAATCCAGTAGAGAAGGAGCCACATTCTGACTATTTCAGAATGTGCATCCCCCCTTGCTCCATGCACCCAAAAAAGACTTTGTTAAAAGGAGCTTCTTCCTGGAGGATTTGTTCACTGAGGTATTACTGTACTCTTTAACACCAGTTGCCATCCGAGTCACTACTTTCATGGGCTAACAGCCCCCTCCTATGTTTCAGCTTTAACTGATGCAGCATAAATAATCATTTGTCCCATGTCAACTAAAGCAGCATCCTGTTCTTGGCAAGCAGAGAATAGAAAGACAGAGTTGCACCACTATGGTTGTCTCTTGGGGCTACAAATGGCTGAGAAGAAGATACTGAATACGAGGTAGTTACCATCCCTTTCTCCCCAAACCAGAGCTGGCCCTAACGTTAGGCAGACTGAGTCAAATGCCTCAGTCAGCAGATGCTGAGGGGCAGAGCTGTGTGCCATGCAGCCTGCCCTGTGCCCCCTAAGCTAGCCAGCTGCCCTCAGTTGCAGTGGAGGACTCCATAGTCAGCCTTTTGTACATGGAATGGGAAGACACCATCTTGTCCTTCACCTTAAGCAGTGGAATGATTTGCACCAGCCCTGACCCCATCTTATAATGACTACTTGTATAGCAGAAGTTTGTGCAAGGAAAAAGATGAGTGGTGCTCACACAGCAATG
The DNA here is from genome assembly GCF_030035675.1 of Rhineura floridana. Taxonomy (NCBI): domain Eukaryota; kingdom Metazoa; phylum Chordata; class Lepidosauria; order Squamata; family Rhineuridae; genus Rhineura; species Rhineura floridana. The sequence goes on along the minus strand of NC_084481.1, from coordinate 64,042,284 downwards.
CTATTCATGGTGAATACTGAGAATCCCCCCCCCCACACACACAAATATCATGTTGGCAGAGTTGCAATCTTGTGCCTTCTCTGGGATCCTAAGTGACAGACAGACAGACAGACAGATCGATCGATCGATCGATCGATAGATAGCACAGTCTCTAAGAGAGTATCAGGCCTTGGCCAATCTCCACAACAGGCTGCAGGGCTAACTAGATTCCAGAAAGGTCAGACAAGGATCAGAGGCAGCTGATGTAGTCAAAGACAGGCAAGTAGTCAAGTGCTTCTAAAGATAAGGACCGAAACATTGAGCAAGAATTATTTAGGGCCAGTGAGGCCCTTGGTTCCCCAAGTCACCTGGTCAACTGGTCTAGAGGTGCAGTACCATCTTTGGCCATTACATAGGTGGTACTGCAGTGCAGCAGAGATCTGGCTGACAGCTCCTATCCTGGGGAGCAAGGCATCTGTGAGCTACTGCCGGAGGCCCCGGTTAGAGATCCCTGCAGGCTTACAGAAAGTGAGTTGAGAAGTTCCTGTTCAAATGGCACATCATCCATTAATGAACAAATTGGCCTTAAGCAAACCTCTTCCCTGTCAGCCCGAACTCCCCCCTCTCCAATCTGAAACATGGGGATCATTGTTGTTGATTATTGAGAAAATATATGTGAAACACTCTGAGGGCTTTTAACTGATGGTGATGGGAATGAGCCCTGTGTGTCTTAGCAATTGCATGTATAGATTCCAGTTCTTGTTATACTTTACAGTTTTGCATGTATGGTGGGAAAGTGTGTGTGGACCTCATTCTCACAGACCACTGCATGACATGTAGGAAATGACCCAATGTTTTAACATTAACCTCATTCAAAAGTGGCACACTGGTCCTATCCTATATGCTGTTACAGTATAGCACGTGATTTTGTGCATGTGGGATGGGGGGTGGAGCAGGCCAACTTAACCCAGTTCTACCAGTAGGGATAGAGGAGAAATTTGATTCAGTTCACATTTTAAGGGGAATCTATCAAATTTGCACTTTCTGAAAAAAACATGAGCACCAAAACACAGCCAGCTTTCATAATTCACATTTATCCAAATTTTGCTATGCAGTTCTCCAACCAGACAATGTTTACAAATGGAACGGGGGGCTAAGTGTGCATAAAAATGTAAAAATAAGAAACTGAGAGAATGAAACTGACAGATCCTTCCATCCTTACCCACCTGTTTTCTCTTTCCCCCCCGTTTAACTGCCGTTACCATTTCATAGTCCCAGTTTTGAGTTGTTTTTTCTTTTGTTTTTCTCTCCATAGCTGAAGAGTCCCTAGAATATTCAGAAAAACTGACCCCACCTTTGGATAGGCATATTTTACTCTCTAGGTATGGCACCATGAAGCTAAATAGTTATATTAAGGAAAGGAGAAGCGTGCAGAATCTCTGGTCAGGCACAACTATTGTTGAGTCATTTTCTACCTCTTACCTCACAAACACATCTCAAAATTATGATTCATTTCTTTCTAGAAAATGGAGGGGGGATGTGAACTGAATTGGAGGTGGTGAGTAGTATGTGCAATACATATTTGTGACATGCCAGAGCAATTGGCCACCCTCATCTGGGGTCGTTCTGGAGGAAGAGTGAGATAAAATCACCATCGTCTCTGCAAATCAACCCATGATGGCTTCATCACCTCAAAATGGTCCCATGAATCCACCTTTAGCCCCAGGTTTGGAAAGATAAACTTTAGGTGGTCAGGAGGAAAATAGCTTTGTCTCTGGATTCTAGACTGCTCTTGTTTTTAGTCTAGACCAGCCTTTCCCAAACAGGTACCCTCCAGATGTTTTGGACAACAATTCCCATCAGCCCCAGATAGCAGGGCCAATGGTTGAGAGCAACATCTGGAGGGCACCAGGTTGGGAAAGGTTGTTCTAGAATGTATTGAGCACCTTAATTATGGGCTCCAAACTGCTCTTTTTATTCACTCATTTTGAGACAGCCCATTTGTTGGAATTTTCCCCCTGCCTCCTGTAGCTGCTTTTTTAATAATTGTTTTTGTACATTTTTCTAAATGGATTTAATGAGTCAGAAACTGAATTAACACCAAAAAATCTTGCTTTTTCATACAAGTGTATTCAAATTACACTTTTTATAATTTCAGTTTCATGTCAGATGATCTGCTATGAAAGATACATTTACTCTTATTAGTTTCCCTCTGTGTTGCATGATTTTTGAGTCTGATCATGGCATTGTAACTGATATAGAATGTTGCAGAAAATTAGGAACAAACCCTTACCAGTAGTTCAATATAGCATAATACACTATGGTTTATCTTTTATCAATGGTGATTTATGGAGAAACAAAGTAAGACCATTTGTTGTAGAGCTGGAAAAGGTTCAGAAAAGGGCAACCAAAATGATCAAGGACATGGAGCATTTTTGCCACAAGGAAAGATTTCAGCATTTGGGGTTTTTTTTTTTAGTTTAGAGAAAACACAAGTAAGAGGTTAGAGGGGCATGATAGAAGTGTATAAAATTATGCATGGCATGGATAAAGAGAAGTTTTTCTTCCTCTCTCATAACACCAGAACTCACAGACATCCAATGAAGCTGAATGTTGGAGGATTCAGGATACACAAAATAAAGTACTTCTTTGCACAGCTCTGGTTAAACTGTGGAATTCATTCCCACAAGAGGCAGTGATGGCCACCAACTTGGATGGCTTTAGAAGAGGATTAGATAAATTCATGGAGGAGAAGGCAATCAATGGCTACTAGCTGCAATGGCAATGCTGTTCCTCCACTGTTGGAGGCAGTATGCTTCTGAATACCAGTTTCTAAAAACTGTAGGAGGGGAAAGTGCTCTTGCACTCTTGCCCTTTTCATAGGCATCTGGTTGGCCACTGTGAGAACAGGATGCTGGACTAGATGGGTTCTTCTTATGTTTTTTTGACAGACTTTATATTTTGGAAATGGGAATGTTCATGGTAGTTGAAGCCCACAAAGGAAAAGTAGAGGCTGGGTTGACATCAAAATGTCTCCTAGAGGGAAATTCCAAACACATCTGGGGGTTCCTTTTCAAATGAAACATTAGAGGAGTTCTGACGAAGTCCAAAGGAATTTTCAGAAGACTAGGAAAATTACTTGGAAGGTGCTGGTGGTGAGGAGGCAGTAGTTGTGTACCACTACTGAAGTGGTCACAAATTAGCATGAACTGCTGTGTCACAGCACAGTTGTGAGATTCCAACCTCACAGCTGACCTTTTGGTTTACTGTAAACCAAAAGGGCAGCACCACAAAGCAGAAGGTAGCAGAAATTTGACAAAAGGGTGCAAATTTATTAATCCAATAGCTATAAATCCCAGTAGATTTTGAACAATTAGCTCTTCACTGGAGAACTGGTGGGGCGGGGAGAAGTATAGCCACATCTTAGCAGATCATAGCTCTCCTTCTTTACTGAACATCGATCCTCATTTGCTTGCACATGGAGGTTAGATGATGTCTGTTCTTTATTGAGCATTTGTTCTTATTTGTTTGCAGTAAGGTTATACAACAATGAACATTCTTCCTGTTTTTGTTCTGCTTGTGTGGTGGTTATACATCTGTTAAGCAGTCATTTATTCCACACTTTTTAGTGCATCTCCCCTTCACTTTCCTAACTGCAAAAGTCTGTTTTTAAGTGAATTTACTGTTCCAGAGTGTTTTAATGCTCTTTAATTGTGAAAACCTAAATTTCTGATATGTGATTGAATTCCACCAGAAGAATACTGAAAGTCTGGAGGCAACCCAGTACATTTTGGTGTCTGAGGTGAAGCCAAAATCCTTACCTCCCCCACATGTACCACTAATACAATGCTTTGAAAAGTTTTGTTGCATCATTCAGACACCAGTTCCTGCCTTCATCTATGTATTGCCTTGCATGCATGCATGCATGCACACAAATAGACAGACACACACTTCCTGAAACCAGTTGCTTCACCTTGCTGTATGGCAGGGCCAACTCTGGGCTCATTTACATGGTGATTTAGTGTGTGTTTGGTGCTACTCACATCTCTTTTTAGTTTGCATCATTCACATGACGTTACTGGCAAACAGAAGCTATCATGCAGTTTTCCCGCTTTAAATCTGGGGAAACTTTTTGTATTAGCAATGATCATATAAAAAGTTTAGAACAATATGGCTCTACTCCATCCCACATGTCTTTGCAGACAGTTTGCTTTAATGGTTTTTAGTGGGCAGGTGAATCATCACTTTCAGCTCTTCCCCTTTCTCTGCCCACTAACTTGCCCATGAATTCCGTTTTGTTTCCAGTTTATCTAGCAACTTCCAACTGCTCTGTCCTCACCCCTTCACAGTTTGCTGCAGCCCTCCCTTCTCCCCGAGTAAATGTCCTGCACTCCTTTGGATTTGCCATTGGATCTTTTCATTCTTTTTCATGTTCTCAATCTTTGTGGAGAGAATTTTGAAGTAACATCTCTCTGTGCCTAGTTTCCATTTTAAAAAAAAAATCACCTCAAAAATATTGACATTAATATCAATGTTTTAAAGAAAATATCAATATCAATATTGGTATTGATATTTTTGCAAAATATCAATATTGATATTTTTGCAAAATATTGATATTGATATCAATATTTTCTTTCAAATATTGTTATACTTGTTTTTCCAGCAGGAAAAAATTAACTCAGAGAAAGCAAAGGCAATGGAAAAAGGGGAGGCAGATGACCCCACTTCTTTTCAACTGCCAAACTTCAGGAAGCAGTGGAGGGCAGGAGGGAGTGGAAATACTGTGCAGGTCAAAAATATTCACACATGCCCAGTAACTGAGCAACAGGAGGGAATAAAAATGTAAAATTAGAAGGCAGGGCCACAAGGAAACAGTGACACTAATCCTTCCCGGAGGAATGCCTACTTGTGTGAATGGAAAACAATGGATTTGAACCTACCATTGAGCACCAAGTGTGGACCTTGCAAATCTATTACGACGGTAAAAGCAGTGTTTTGCTATGAAGAAATGCTCCCATGTGGATAAGCCCTCTGTTGCTTACATAACTAGCTCCAAAAGGACTCCTACATCTTCCATTGTAGGTGCCAGAAGGTCAATGGCTCCTTTTGGTGCTAGTTATCCCCTTGCAGATCTGACCCCTGGCAGGTGCCTTTTCCTGACAGTCCCCTGGATGAAGAGGTCAAAATGTGTTGACCCCTTGGATTGATATGCTTGACTCCTGCACCTGTTGGGTGTCAGTTTGGCTTTGTACTTTGTGTTCCAGGCTGCTGCAACATTTGGTAAGAGAGTTTTAGGACTGACATGACTCACCAAAGACAGGGATCCCATACCTTTACATATTCCATAGGATGGAAGTGTCGCTTCTTCTACAGACAGTGTGTGCTATGATAACAGATGCCAGGTCACATTTCTATATCTCATCCACTGTTTTAACATACAACTAGATATAGGCTATAGTACGGGGGGGAGAAGTTAGACTGCAATTATATGTGCACTTACTGGGGAAACAGTCCCATTTAACTCAGTAGAACTTACTTCTGAGTGAACATGGATAGGATCTGACTCTCTGGGAAAATTCATATCCATCAAAAACTACTGTTATTTTGCCACCGAAATCTACAGTATCTGGATTATACCTTTTGTCTGCTTTCTTGTTCCCAGTAGAAAAACAAGAATCATTTTCTACAATTGGAACTCTGCTTGTTGTTCTTTCAACACATGGGCCAATTTTTTGTGCATATATATATTTGCAGTGTAGAGCCAGTGTGGTGTAGTGGTTAAGGTGTTGAACGATGACCTCGGAGACCAGGGTTCAAATCCCCACACAGCCATGAAGATCACTGGGTGACCTTGGGCCAGTCACTGCCTCTCAGCCTCAGAGGGAGGCAATGGTAACCCCCCTCTGAATACCGCTTACCATGAAAACCCTATTCATAGGGTCGCCATAAGCTGGGATCGACTTGAAGGCAGGGCATTTCCCCCCATATATTTGCAGTGCAGGATCTGGCAGCCACAATCACACTGCCTTTGCCATGGTATGCTCCATAGATTACCAGGTGATCAGTGCAATAGTCAGTAAAGCCACTGTAAGGTTTTAGCCTTTGTGAATCAGTACATGTGAGCCTTGTGGGCCTTCCATAAAAGACCCTTCTAGACCTCCTGTGGAAAAAGAAATGGGCTTTGTGACAAAACCTAGTAATGAAATTCAAGACTTTGCATGGAGTCGTCTTGGCCCCCAACTATATTTGCTTCTTATAGATATCTTTATGATGAGTGCCTCATATAGCACAAAGAACCAATACTTTTGTCTGTTTCCAGCAGATTTTGGAGAGTACCATATAAAGACACAAGAAGACCGCAAACAGAAAAATATACTGGGACTCCAGCTCATCACACGATGAAGATGCAAAGATCAAGAGGAGGAAACTGGAATATTTTGGGCACTTTTGAAGGGGAGATGGAGACCATCTGGGGAAGAGGATGCTGCAAGGAAGAGTGCCAGGACAGAGATAAAAGTGACTGCAAAGGAAATAGTGGCTTGGAAACATCAAAGAGCTGGACTAAATACACAGTTGAGATGAAAAAGTAATCTTGAACCAGAACAGGCAAATTCATGATAATGTCAGAATCTAGCGTCAGGGTTTAGATCAAGGTGGCCAGCTGGATCTGGGTCAAGAGTCTGGGCACAAAGTCACATTTAGGAAAACCAGAAATTCAAAAGCACCAACAGGAAGCCAAGTCAAGTAAAAAAAGCAGGTTATTGGAGCCAAGAACTCATAGGTGGAGCTTCAAAATGGCACCATATTAAATACCACCAGGCAGCTGAACAAAGGCCAAGTCACCAACTAGTAATAGGCACTGAAATCAGTCAGTCTCAAACCAAGCAACTGCTGGATTACAAGGGCATTCTCTACAGTTTTAAGAACCTTTGGGGAATGGGTTTGTATGGTGGAGTCAGCTAATAAGACACAAAGAGCCACGACAAGCTGGCATAATTCACTAAAGTCAGTCTAAAAGAAAATTCAAATTCCATAAAAAGCTGGCTTCAGAAACTTGGGTCAAATACTAAAAATGAACCTTTAAATTCAACTCAGATCTGAAAGCTTTTGAACTTCAGGACTATGACATATGGATACTGTAAAATTCAAAATGTTAGAGAATTAAATTTTGAAGTTTTGAATGCACAGAAGTACTGACAGCCACCATTCTGATGAATCTGAAACTTTGACACACAGTGATTCAGAACTTCAAAATCATTGGCCAAGAGTGCCAGTCAACAATTGACATGGGAAATCACCATACATAGAGCTGTACTAGACATTAAGCTAAGTACTACATTCAACAGGAGAAAGATTCCAGGTGCTTCTGCTATAGCACATTTGTCTCTGTGAATGTCTAGGTGGCAAAAGGGAATTTATCATGCAACCTAAGTTCAGCTCAGTTAAAAAAATTCCCATAATTCAGTACATAATGACCACCCCCATGTCTCATATTCCAATCTTGGAGCCATATCAGTTTGTGACCCATGTGGTTCTTCTGAAATGTTGAGATTGTAATGGAATCCAGCCACATAGATTCAGCTCCCACACCATTCTGTTAATATATGAATCAGCTCTGTGTTTATGACTGGAGGGCGGGTTCAGGCAGAGACAGAAGTGTGAAAAAGGGCAAGAATTGTAGTAGTACTTGAAGACAGCACTGGATATAAGGATGCTTCATCCCACTCTATCCCACTTCCACCTCTGCTTGGGCACACTCTAAAGTTGTAAACACAAAACACAGAGTTGATATGGCCAATGAAACTGCAAACAAAAGATTATCTAAATGCCACATACGTTGCTGAAGTTTTTAAAATAAAATAATCTCACATCACTAAACATTTCCCTAAAATTAAAGTAGGTTGTAGCAATCTTCATAATATTTTCAACACAAAAGGGTTGCATGTGTTCTTTGTTCTTTTAATTAGATCTCTTATTTTTGCTCTCTGTGTTATTCCAGCCAACCAGGGATCACAAAGCCAATGTAATCACTATGCTACGTAACCAGGCAGATTTGACAGCACATGTATGCCACAGTCAGTTTAAAATGATGGCAATGCTTTCTGCCGTCATTCTGAAATGACACCATGTAGTCCATTATGTGATGGTGTCCCAAAGCCAATTCAGAGTGAGCATCACCCTCACTCTGCTATTGTGTGTGTGTGTGTAGTACAGCTACACTTTTATGCATACTTGCAGTTCTCTAAAATCTTTCACATGATTCTTTTTACAAAGGCAAAAAAGTACATGATAAGCCCCTCACCAATTTCAACTTGGGGCTTTTCTACATGGGAGCATTTCTTCATAGCAAGGTCCACACTTTGTGTCCAATGGTAGCTTCAAATCCATTGTTTTCCATTCACACCAGTAGGCGTTCCTCTGGGAAGGATTAGTGTCACTGTTTTCTTGTGGCCCACCCTCTAATTTTACATTTTTACTCCCTCCTGTTGCTCATTTACTGGGTATGTGCAAATATTTTTGACCTGTACAGTATTTCCACTGCCTCCTGCCCCCCAGTTCCTGAAATTTGGCAGTTGAAAAGAAATGTGGTCATCTGCCCCCTGTCTCCGCTGCCCCTTGTTTTTTCTGAGTTAATTTCTCCCCGCTAAAAAACCAAATATATCAATATTTGAAAGAAAATATTGATATCAATATCAATATTGTGAGAAAATATAAATATCGATATTTTCTCAACATATCAATATCAATATTGATATGTTGAGAAAATATCAATATCGATATTGATATTGATATTTTCTTTCAAATATTGATATTAATATCAATATTTTTGAGGTGGTTTTTTAAAAAAAAATCGGAAACTAGGCACAGAGAGACGTTACTTCAAAATTCTCTCCACAAAGATTGAGAACATGAGAAAGAATGATAAAATCCAATGGCAATTCCCATCGCTTGTAACAAGGAGTGAAGGAGGTTTCCCTGGGGAGAAAGAGAAGAAAGAAGGTGAGCTTCAGCAAATGGTGAAGCGGGGATGGCAGAGCAGTCGGGAATTGCTGGATAAACCACCGGAAACAAAATGGAATTCATGGGCAAGTTAGTGGATAGAGAAAGGAGAAGAACTGAAAGTAACGATTCACCCGCCCACTTAAAACCATAGAAGCAAACTGTCTGCAAAGATGTGTGGAGCGGGGTGAAGCCGTATTGTCCTTAACTTTTCGTATTATCAGTGGATTGGGTTAGTATGGATTTACAGGGGGAAAACTGTGATAGCTTCTGTTTATCGGTAACAGCATGTGAACCATGTGAATTAAAAAGAGATGTGTGTAGCACCAAACACACACTAAATCACCGTGTAGATGAGCCCTCAGTCTTAAACAAAATATTTATTTGGCTATAATGCTTATTTCACAAAAGGCTATTTTTTCCTATGCTCATAATATTCAGTAATATACACGGAGGGGTGTCATTTCTT